>NC_044330.1:70811989-71121382 GCF_007399415.2 Gopherus evgoodei | reverse complement strand
ATTTTGCTGCCCCAAGCATGGCAGGCAGGCTGCCTTTGGCAGCTTGCCTGCGGGAGGTCCCCGGTCCCGCGGATTAGGCAGCATGCCTGTGGGAGGTGCACCGAAACCGCAGGACCAGCAGACCCTCCGCAGGCATGCTGCCGAAGGCAACTTGCCTATTGCCATCGCAGCGACCGGCAGAGCGCCCCCCGTGGCTTGCCACCCCAGGCATGCGCTTGGCGTGCTGATGCCTGGAGCCGCCCCCGATCTTTACAAACCAGAAATGTTCCTCCTTTATATCAATTCTTCATGCAACTCTAGAAAAATATCAATTTTCTGCGATTGCAGAAAAGACTCAGTTGCCTGGGCTTTTTTGGCCATACTGTGAAAAAGGTTTCTGGGGGAGATGGAAGTAGGATCTTTAAAATTATAAGCTAGATTATACCTGTCCTAAAGCAGGTGCCCAAGAAATGGGAAGAAAGCATAAATAGCTCTTGATTGGCCTTGTGCATCCCTGCTGGGGGTAGCTAGTATGCCAGCATTTATACTCCTGGAGCACAAGGGACAGTGGCCTAGCACATCCAGAAGCACTCCACTGCAGAGTGGCTGCATTTGGGATCATGACCCGGGTCCAGACCTTCCTGCATATTGGCAGGGGGGTCACAGGACCGTGCTGGTGGACAGCCTTGTGATATCTGTAAAAAGGAAGTGTAAGAGACACTTCTAAGCACTTTCTCCACAATGTTTTTGGAGACTTTCTCCCTGCCATAACACTGCACGCATGATAGAGAGATCCAACACAGACATAACCATGCACAGAAGAGTGTAGTGAGGAAGTGGCAAGATTGGATATGGGATAACTTTCATTCTAGATGCAGAGAGAGGTGGCTAATGATTGGTTATATAATAGCATAAAATATTGAAGCAACTCTCCTCCCTTTCTCTAGATTTTAAACTTCTGAACAGAACTCCGTGTTAGCAATTAATCCCTCAGAAGGCATTCAAAGGTTATTATTTGCAAATACCTAATGTCTTTGTTAAAGGAAATTTGTTCTGTTATTATTATCTTGCTAACATGGGGAGGCACCCTGTTAACAATGCAAATCAGCTTTTTTGATTATAGCAAGTTAAGATTTACAGGATTTACTGGTAATTACCACTTAACATTTTTAATGAGTCATGGCATCATGTAGGAACCACTATAGAGATGCTTGAGGTAAGTCTTGGTTTTAAGCTCCTGTGTTCACTGGCTTATTACCTTCAGGAAAAAAAATACCACTGGGGCTGAAATCTCTTATACTTTTTCACTGGGCCAGATGTGAATTCTTTTTAGATGGTTTATGGAAAATCTATTCAGCTGTTAGAGAGTTATCTGAACATAAAAATCAAATGGTGTTTCAGCCATTAAAAATGTGTGGTGGGTGCTTGTTTTGCATTAACATTGCTCAAAAGCAGGGGCAGCTCCAGGCACCAGCTCAGCAAGCACATGCCTGGGGCGGCAAGCCGCAGGGGATGGCGTATCAGTTTCCGTTAGGGATGACTGTGGGAGGTCCGCCATTCTCGTGGCTTTGGTGGCAATTCAGCAGTGGGTACGAAGGCATGGGACCGGCAGATCACCCGGAGAAACGCTGCTGAATCTGCGTGACCAGAGTACTGCCCACAGGCATGCTGCTGAAGGCCGCCTGACTGCTATGCTTGGGGCAGCAAAAAACATAGAGCTGCCCTTGCTCAAAAGGTTTCATTTTTGAAAGTTCAAGCTTGGCAAACCCATAGCTCTTAATGAAGAATGCACACTTGGCCCAGTTTGAAAAAGCTTGTTGAAAAATAGATCTAGAATAGGTGAAGATAGCATAAGTACAGTGCATTATTTTCTTCTGGATTGCCTGCATAATTATGTCTTCAGACCTCAGTGTATCCCCAGATGTGCAGCATCCACATGGAGGACTGAATGTGTCACCCACTTCCACCATTGAATTCCACCCTTTCCATATGTCCTGAAATAAAGGGCTGACAGCAATGCTGTTGGCTGATTCCCGCTTAAGCCCATTTCAGCTGCTGCATGTCCAAGTTTATAGTCCATGCCTTACAAACCATTTCCTTCCTTACCATGTCAAAGGCCCCTGTTCCAGGTCTAAAACAAGAATAGAAAATGGATTTCTTTACTATGCTCCTGATGAATGCATGCTCTACTTGAAGAAGGGGATTTATTTATTATTGACTGATTAGACAGCTTCAGTCCAGTTCCCAGTGGGTAAGAGAAGAAAAAGGTAAGGTACTATGAGAGCGCTGGGCAGCAGATTTTGGTTTGCAGGCAGACATGGTCAGCTGTGGTGGTGAGCTCTCCACGCTGATCAAACAGGAAATTAAATTAAAGGGTTCCCAGGTTTTTTCCTGTTTACCTGGCTGAAGTGCAGTGGAGTTGAAAGTGCTGTTCAGAGTGGGCATATTAGAGCACTCTGGGACACCTCCCAGAGGCCAAACAAGTCGAAATACACTGTGCTTTGTCTACACTACCCCTAATTTGACCCAGGAAGCTCGAATCTAGCACTACTCCTCTTGTTGAGGTTGAGTACAGGCATCGATTTTAAAAATCCTTTAGGTTGGCGGGAAGGGTCCTGTAGTATAGACAAGCACATTATAAATTCGACCTAATGTGGGGAATGTCGATCTAATGACATAGTATAAACCAGCCCTTTCAATTAATTTCCCAGACCTGGAAGAGCTCTGTGTAAGGGATAGTCTACACTAGAAGTGCTGGTGAAGACACTCTATGCCAATGGGAAAGAGTTCTCCTGTCAGCAGAATAAATCCACCTTTGCGAGAGGCAGGAGCTATGTCAGTGGGAGAAGCTCTCCTGCTGACATAGCGCTGTCCACACCACTGCTTAGGTCAGTGTAACTTATGTCTCTCAGGGAGGTGGCTTTTTCACACCCATGAGCGACATGTTATACCAAAGTAAGTGATAGCGTGGACCAGGCCTAAGGTCGAAAACTTGTCTCTCTCATCTACAGAAGTTGGCCCAATAACAAATATTGCCTCACCCACTGTGTCTCTAATATCTTGGGACCAACATGGCTACAACAACACTGCATAGATGAAGGAGGAAAGGCAGAGGAGGATCTGTAGGTAAGGAGTGTTATTGGGGTATGGGACAAGGGCCCTTTGAGGAGGGAAAAAGAGTCTGGACGGAAGAGTCTCTAGTAGGAAGAGTGGTAGAAGGAGAGAATCTGAAGGAAGAAAGGAAAGACAATGAGGTGCAGAGGGTGAGTATGGCAAGTATACGTAGAGGAGAATGAAAGGAGAGAGATACCCAAGTGGAGGAAAAGAGACAGGGACAGAGGTGGCGGCTAAAGAGGGAGAGATTCAGTGCAGGTCTGCTCTTAAAATGCTGCAGCGATTTAGCTACAATGCCAAAAGGGAACGTCTCTCATCAACATAGTTAATCTACCTTCACCAGAGGTGTAGCTATGTCAACAGGAGAAGCACTCCTGTTGACATAGTGCTTTGTATAGTGGTCGGTATTACCTTGTTGCTTAGGGGTGTGGATTTTTCACACCACCGAGTGACAGAGTTATACTGATGTAAGTTTATAATTTAGACCTGGCCTCAGAGAAGAAAAAAATGGAAAGAAAATCCAAGTGTGATTAAACTAAAACTGAAAGAAAAAAGGGCAGCAAGAGAGAGAGAAAGAACAGATAATAAAGATAAGAGAGAGAGGAACTTTTTTTTTCTGTTGTGTAACATTTGGCACTTGTTCCAGCACCTTTTGAAATCAGTAGTCTCAAATTGAAATCAATGGGAGCTGGGTTAGCCTTGCAGTGACAAAATGTTTCAAACACACACATGCACTAGGTTTGTTTGTTTGTTTTTTTTAAATGAGGGAACCTGATTCTGGTGAACAAGGGAGCATGAGAGGATTGTTTCTGAGCCGTACATGGAGGCCCCATCATCCTGTGAGTGGAGAAAGCGAGGAACCAGCTTCAGTTTTGTGGGTTTTTGCACTGTTGATGCTGACTCTTTGAATATTTTTATTAAGTTTGAGCACATGCTTAGGGAAATAAACTGATCCTTGAAACTTTGATGCATCAATGGGTGGAGGGGTGAAGCCCCTGTTAGGGGAGGCTAGCCCCCGGCTCCCTCGCTTCCACCCACACCCTCGCCCCAGGTCAGAGCCCTGAGGCCCCCTGATTTAGACCTGTTATGACATGGAATCTTTTGATTTTATATGCCTAGAATCAAGATCTCATTGAAGGGCTTTCATTTATTGTAATATGACTGCAGTGTTCTCTGTTCCTGTTTTTTTCTTCTAATGAAAAATAGGTTGTTGACCCATTCATTCTGATACTCACATTGATTTCCAGGAGACAGTATCAGTCCCCTTAGTACAAATAACTCTGTAAGAGATCTTAAGTCATACTGCTGGTTGGAAATGAATAAGGATTTTTAAAAAAATAATATTAGGGCAGTACCTGTCTTCCACTAAATGCTGCTACGGTTGAAAACAGTCTCAGGACTTCCATTAAGAACCCAGTTTTTCATGAGTTGATCATTCTGCCATAAAAATTGGCTTTTTCTTTAATGTACAAGGCATACGGATTTGTTTGTATTGTTTCAGATTAAAACAAAACCAAAAAGATATAAACATTTGTTTTCGTTACAAAATCTCTAACACTTTAAAGTGAAATGACTTACAAATTAAGGTCTGCAATGAGCTCCTTGTTGGCAGTCTCTTGTGCCTGTACAGAACATCACTGAAAATGTTGGGGGTAAAAGTTTCAAAAGTTAAATTGTTTTGTATGACGGTCAAAATGGCCAAGCAGAGTGGGCTCTTACATTCAACTTGATGGTGAGTGTTTGTCTGTAATGCTACAGCCAATCAATTACAGAATTTTAGGGAATGTTCTAGTAGGGCCGGCTCCAGACACCAGCAAAGGAAGCAGGTGTCTGGGGCAGCCAACAGAAAGCGGCGGCACTCCGTCTGTTATTGGGGTGGCACATCCGAGTCTTTGGCAGCACCTCGGTGGCAGCTGAAGCGCTCCACTTTAGTCTTCGGTGGCAATTTGGCGGCGGGTCCTTCACTCTGCCTCTTCCTGTTTGGTGGCAGCTCAATTGGGTATTTCTTTTTTCTTCACTGCTTTGGGTGACAAAAAAGCTGGAGCTGGCCCTGTGTTCTGGGCATCAGTGGGCAGAACCATTCATGAAAATAAAAAAACTGAAAAGATGGAGCCCTTGGCATTTGGTTAACAAACCTAGCAGCTTCCACCACTCTGTAGATCAAAGAACTGGTTGATGGCAGCCATTAATACCTTCCAGCATAACAATACTTCCCATCTCATCTCTGTCCCTCCTCTGGATACAGTTTAACATGTTAGAGAGGCAAGGTGGGTGAGCTACAGGGAGCTCTTCTTCAGATCTGGGAAAGGTACTCGGAGTGTCACAGTTAAATATAAGGTGGAACAGATTGTTTAGCATAGGTAGATAGCACAGATTCTAGGGGATCATTCAAGGTGAAATGGCTATGGGCTGCTGGTATAATACGCAGTTTCCCCTGGTGCAGCTGCTGCCATCAGACACCTGGTTGCGGGTTTGATGGGGGAAGTTTTTGCTTTAATTATGCCCCATGCATGTTCCAGGGTGGCTGAGGAAGCTGAGTAAGAGATACAGCACCTGAGCTGCCCCAGAACCTGCATGGGGCATATCAAAAGCTCATGTTCTTCCGGAAAGAGACGTGTTTCCTCATGGGGCAGCTTGGGGTCAGTGGAGGGGAGGCATGGCATGGCTGTGGTGACTTTGGCTGGCCCAGGGCTCCTCTGTTCATGGGGGACCAGGGATTCAGCCACCTCAGGGCTCCTCCGGGCAGGTGGAGTGTGGGGGGGGTCAGGGTTTGGCCAGTTCAGGTCTCCTCCAGTCAAGGAGTGGGAACTCAGTGCTCCTGGGGAGGAGGGCTCGGGGATCTGGCCTAGGGCTGCCAACTCTCCTGGTTTGGCTGGGAGTCTCCCGGAATCACGCCCTATCTCCCGGAGGCTACTGAAGCCAAACTGGGAGATTTTAGGTGCTGAAAGTCCAGTGGTGCAGCGAGGCTGAGGCAGGCTTCCTGCCTGCCTTGGCACCATTCCATTCCCAGAAGCAGATGGCAGGTCTCTGCAGCCCTTATGGTGCAGGGGAGGCAGCTCCGCACGCTGCCCCCACCCGCAGGGCCGACTCCGCAGCTCCCATTGACCGGGAACTGCGGCACATGTGGGCGTGGGTAGTACGTGGTGCCCCCAGTCCCCACCAGGGGCTGCATGGATATGCCATGTGCTTCTGGGAGTGATGTGGAGCCAGGGCAGGCGGGGAGCCTGCCTTAGCTCTGCTGACTGGGAGCCGCCCCAGGTAAGCGCTTCCCAGCCAGAGTCTACACCAGGGTTTGGCAACCTTTCAGAAGTGGTGCGCTGAGTCTATATTTTTTCACTCTAATTTAAGGTTTCGCGTGCCAGTAATACATTTAACATTTTTAGAAGGTCTCTTTCTATAAGTCTATAATATATAACTAAAGTATGTATGTAAAGTAAATAAGATTTTTAAAATGTTTAAGAAGCTTCATTTAAAATTACATTAAAATGCAGAGCCCCCCAGACTGGTGGCCAGGACCCGGGCAGTATGAGTGCCATTGAAAATCAGCTCGCATGCCACCTTCAGCACGCGTGCCATAGGTTGCTTGCCCCTGGTCTACACCCTGCACCCCCTCCTGCACACCAATCCACTGCCCCAGGCTCAACCTGGAGCACCCTCCCACATGGCGAACCCCTTAGCCTCAGCCCCTAGCCAAGAGCCCACAACCCGTCCCGCACTTCAACCCCCTGCCCCAGCCTGGTGAAAGTGAGTGAGGGTGGGGGAGATCAAGTGACAGAAGAAGGGGGGATGGAGTGAGTGGAGTGGGGCCTTGGAGAAGGGGTGGAGCAGGGGCATGGCCTCGGGACAGGGGGTGGGGCAAGGATGTTTGGGTTTGTGTGATTAGACAGTTGGCATCCCTACTCTGACTGTGGGGGCTGGGATTCAGAGGGTCTTTCTTGGGGCTCCAGCTGAGGAGGGTGGAGTTCTCAGGGCTCTGGCTGTGGGGGTGGGGGCAGGCAGAAGGGGCAGAGCCGGGGCCAGCCTCCGTGAAGGGGGGCTTCATCCACTACCCATGGGAATGGCATACTGACACCCTGATTGATCCATATAGAAATTAAAAAAATGATGGGGGGGGGAATGTGGGCTCACAAAGCCCTTTGTATTGGGTGAGCAGAATGGGAGACCCTGGTATGGGGAAGAGGGGCACACAGTCTTTGGCAATAGAGAAAGAATGAAACAATGGTGGGGGGACACAGTGCTTGGTGGGAATATTGGGGTGCACATAGAGTCCCTGCCATAGTGGGGAAGAGGGGAATGGGGGAATTAGAGGGCACACAGAACCCTTGACGGGGTCAAGGGGGAGAAAGGGAGACAGTGGTATGGGGGAGAGGGACAGAGAGAGCACTTGGCATGGGGCAGAAGAGGGAATGGGGGGGACATAAAGCCCCTGGCATGGGGGATAGGAGTCTGGTGACACACAGAATGATCCGGACAGAAAGAAATGAAATATTAATGTTTGTGGGAAAGAGAGGGCTCACAGAATCCCTGGCATGGGGGAATGGGGAGGGAAGATGCAAGGGATCCCTACAATAGAAGGGGGATGGGAGAGTGGCACACAGGGAGCTTGTGGGGGGAATGGAGGAATACAAGGAGTAAGTCCGTGGTGTGTGCAACAAGCTCAGCCCAGAGAAGCTATGAAGTGTGGAAACCCCTGGTGGTAACTTTTATTGAAAAGACTCAGTGAAGTGGTCTGAGATATTTAACTACCATTAACAGGATCTCTCTTATCCCTGTTGGTGGATGGTTGGTTTATTTATTTAATAAAAAATGTACTTCAGGTTTACATATACTCCACAGATGGCTTGCCAATTTGTGCCACTACCTCATCATTACCTATAGTACATACAGTGGTTTGGAGGTTTGTTAATTATGGGTGAGGACATAAAAATTAGCTGAGAGCAGACTATAAAAAACAACGTTGGAGAGATGAGCTATATTTTTAGAAAGTCAATGTAGCTCAAAAGTTAAAGGTACCTGTTTTAGTCCCTGTCAGGCAGGGCCGGCTCCAGTTTTTTTGCCGCTCTAAGTGGCGAAGAGGGGGAAAAAAAAGAACCCCCCCGAAGAGATGGAGTGAAGGACACACCACCGAATTGCTGCCAAAGACTAACGCGGAGCGCTTGAGCTGCAGCTGAAGTCATGGATGTGCCGCCCCAATAATAGATGGAGTGCCACCCCTTTCTATTGGCCACCCCAGGCACCTGCTTCCTTCGCTGGTGCCTGGAGCCTGCCCTGCCACCAGGACACACAGGTACCAAGAAAAAATTCGGCAGGTGTGTCCAACAGTTTTCCTACAAACACAGCTTTCAGAAGCATGTGCCTTTCTAAAAGCATGTACCTTGCTTTCAGGCAGATTCTGGTAAGAGAAGTCAGTTTGAATAGTTCTATAAGGGGACGTAGCTGCAGGTAGAGAGTCCTGTGAGACTACAAATTCTTTCATGGAGCCAAGTATCAAAGGTTTTTTGGTGAGCTTGAATAAAAGTGTTTCCTTTTCTTATCTTAAAAAGACTTCCAACCTGTATTTGGGGGATCCTACCTTTAATCTTCACAGATCAGATTTGTTTCTTGCCCATAATTGATTCCCGGAAGTACTGCTTTGGAGGTGATATATGCAGGAATGGAATCAAAACCAAGATGCATCCATTTTCCCTAGGATGATATCAAACATCCATGCAACAGCATCTGGGATTGCCAGTGTTCAAAATGGAGACGAGAGCTCATTGAAAAATAAGATTTTTTTCTAAAATTTTCTCAGAAAACTTGTCCCTGTTCTGCCAGATATGACAGCTTTCTGCCATATGCGTGGGAGACCTTAGGGAATGAAGTTTAAGTATCTTTGGGGTCCATTATATTCAATTAATCGTTTATGTATGATTGTTTTCTATTCCATGTGGCAGGGCTGCCACAACTCCTCCAGAAACCAATAACAATGGGTGATGATTAAGGTAAATGACCCACATTGTTGTAACACCAGAGAGGTACCACCTCCAGGGCAGACTCACATATTCTACTTCAGACTTGATTCTCCAGACACCAAGACACAAAGAAAGTACTTTTGGATCAACATCCTGAATTTAAATTTACTTAGAGCTTTTCTTCCTGATTCAGCAGACAAATAGGACTTTTGTTCAAAAGGCCTCCAACCCTTGCAGAAGGGTTGGAAAGATTTTAGCCTAGTAGGACCCATAAGACTGATGGCTTCTGGTGAGCTTTTAGCATGGATATAGGAACATTTATTGTTTTTTATGTTTTCTCTGTAGTGCTTTTACCTCAAGAATAAATATGCTTGTTTAGAAAGAGCTGTGTTGTAACTTATAAGTGCTGGCAATGCACTAGTCATAGCCCTCAGACAGAAAGCAAAGCACGGGCCTTTTAGGCAGATTTGTTTCCTGGAGCTATCACAATGTCGATCAGGAAAACGTGCAGCATTAAAACCTCTGGTGAGGAGGGAGTGAGATGTGGACCTCCACCCAGGAGAGGTAATGAACAGAGACATGTGAAACCTTAAGAGGGTCAAAAATGCAGTTAATTCTGAAACTGGGATACCTGTTTTTTTGTCTACAAATCTGAGGGTTGGGTGGTTGTTGTTTTTTTTGGGTTTTTTTGTTTTTGTAACCATCTTTACGGGAGACTAACAGTCTTTTCTCTGTCCAATGACTTAGCGGCAGAAAAATGTGAAGCAATGGTCCTCAAACTTCATTGCATCAGACCCCCCCTCTAACAACAAAAATTACTACATAACCCCAGGAGGGGGGACCAAAGCCTGAGCCTGCGCAAACCCCACTGCCCAGGCAGTGGAGAGGGAGGGCAAAGCCTGAGCCCCACCACCCTGGGTAGTGGGCGAGGCGTGGATGGCAAAGCTGAAGCCCAAGGGTTTCAGTCCTGGGTTTCAGCCCTGAGCCTGTAACCGGAGCCCCACTGCTCAGAGCTGGTGCTGAAGCCTGAGCCCTGCCACCCAGGACTGAAGCCCTTGGGATTTGGATTTGGCCCCAGACTCTGGCAAGTCCAACACTTTGGCGACCCCATTAAAATGGGGCAATGACCCACTTTGGGGACCCGACCCACAGTTTGAGAACCACAGATCTAAAGGGATCGCCCTTTCTGATTAGAAATGGAGCTTGTTGTGAAAATCAGGATAAAAAAAGCATAATTTTTTTCACTGTGTCCCTTCAGCTGAGCTGCCACCTGTGCCCACGCTTTTCTAGCCAGGATTACAGACAGGTTACCTAGCAAATCCTGCTGGGGCCTTGGTAGACACAGGGAATTTTCTATTGCAGCAGATACTTACTTTCTATCCTAGCCTAAAAGTTAAAGCAGTCTCTCTCCCTCTCTCTCCTTTGCTTAAAGTTTTTATTTTTGTATGGGAAATGTACGTCTTTTTAAGATTTCAAGTGTAATAAGCTTTCAGTGCCTGTTCTGAGTTTCAACTTTGTATTAAATGTATTTGAATGCAGACTGATGAACCTGTGTACTAGCTCAGTTTTATGTACTGCCATTGAATCAGCCCTTTCCTTTATATGAAGGGGTGGAGGATAGGAGTGGAAACAACCAAACAGCAATACTTCCAAGCTAACTTAATGAAAATCACAGTTCATCTCAATTGCGGTATCCAGTCTTAGACTGAACAAGGTGGCAGTTTTTATATATGTGACTTCATCTTTGCCCTCTTTTTCCCCCCTCTCCACAGGTTTGCTGTCACACACTGCAGCATTCCTTGTATGCATATTTATGCACTTAGCTATCAGCCATTTTGTAACCTCCTCCCCCAGCAACTGTAGTTTGCTAGAATGATGAAGTTGTGAATGCTGAGAGACATTTAATAAAATGGAACTTTATATTACATTTTTCTTGTTATTTGTGATTTATGACAACAGACCTACTCTGCCAGGAAATCATTTCAGTTCTCTTCTCATTCCCCTTGTTCCCCCTTTTTTCCCCCTATAGCTTGAAATCCTTTATTGAAAATACCTCAGTATGACTGGTCTACCTATTTCCCTGTAGGGGAAGTATTTGAATCTGGACATAAATCTTAGGCAGAGTAATAGTGGTGGGGAGGGATAGGTTTCTCTCATATGCACACAGATTCTCACCTCTATGTAAATGTGCACTGTCTTGTGTTCTGCAGAACTCCCAGGAGTGCTGCTTTTAAGTGACATTTTGCAAAGTCAAAGAGCATATCCATATCAGAGAAGAGAATTAAGAATGTGCTGCCAGGCAGTCAGGCCTCTTGTTATTATTGTTCCCTGTTTACATCAGCACATGGAAAAAAATCGTATCTATTTACATTTGTGCTCTAAGAAATTTACTATTAAATTATAAAACAATACAAAAAAACAACAATGAAAATCCCGGCCCAGTTCTTTTTTGCAGCCAGATTCTCTCCTGCACTGGGAAAAGTCATGTAAGAAGCAGGAAACTGAATATGTTAACTCATAACTCACACGTAAATGGATGGCAAATGCCACCACCCTCACTGAAAGAGCAGGTTAGTTACCCTAAGTCAGGGCAGATTTCAAGATGCATGTGGAAACAATAAATAGCCATACAGCTGCTGGTGGCACTCCTTCCCTTTATGGTAGTGCAGTTCCTCCATGAGTTATGGAGGAACATTGAATCTTTGGTGAAAGGGCTTTTGCAGAATGCTCCCCCTAAACAGCTTGCTGTGGAGTTGGCAATCCCCTAATCTATGTCCCCTGTGTTAAGGGAGGGAGGATTCCACCAGATTCCTCACCCATCCACTTATATTACTGGCAGGGAGATTATGCCCCTTAATTATTTTTCAGAAGTCTTAGTAACATGATCACAGGAGCATTTAGTTCTTCAAGTAGATGTAGGTGTGCATTCTACTTAGATGTGTACGCACCCAGCGTGCTGGAGCCAGAGATTTTGTCTGGCAGTACCTGTAGAGGGACAGTGCTCACCTCTCGTGGTTGTGTCTCCTTCCCTTGCAATATGAGGTGGCACCACCCTGACACCCCTCAGTTCCTTCTTATCTCCCCTGGCTGGAGTCAGAGCTCTCCGTGGTCATAGTCTCGCAACCTCATGGATAGTCTTAGTCTAGTTTTTTATTGTATATACAGTAGTTAACAGTTAGTGTGAGCTAGTAGTTAGAAGTTAATGTTAGTTAGTAGTCTGTTTCCCCAGAGATGCCTTCACCAGGGTTTAAACATTGTCCTTGATGGAGCAGTGATCCCCAGCAGTCCCCACAACCAATGCTTCCTCTGTTTTGGTGAGATCCTCCTCAAGGAGTGTAACATGATCTGTAGATTGTTCAAGACAAGAAATCTGAGGCTCAGGACCTTCGCATCAAGCAGTACCTGCTTGAACAAGCCATGTAGACTGATCCAGTATGGATGCCCTCTTTGGGTCAAAGATCACCCTTGGGATCCAAGAGCACAGTTCTGGAGCAGGTGCTGCTCTGAAGAAATAGTGGACTTGTTCCCCATCAACTAAACCTAGAAAAAGGCTGCATACGATCAATAGGGACTGTTGTCAGATGCTACCGGTGTGGTGCTCTGCTCTGTTCAATGTTGATATCAATCAGCTGCGTGCATGTGTTCCCTCTGTGTTCTGCCCCAGCTCTGCGCAGATAGCTGACACAGCAGATCCAAAGAGAACCCCATGACCACAGACTCTAGTAAGGCACGAAGGCACGTCGGCCAGGTTTATTGTTGAAGAGAAACAGTCTCCAGCTCCTGGGCAAACAAAGTCCAAGGTGCTGCTAAGGTGCTGCTAGCCAGTACATATGTGCTCCCTGACAATGGATTCAGCTCAGTCAGTGGTGGGACTTTCCACTGCCCCCTAGGTTGGACAAAGACACTACCCCAGGGATGCATTCTTATACACAGGTACAAACAAGTTACACATCACTTCTGACGTATTGAGGTGCAACCCCTCTACGTAGCAAGGTACAACCCTTCTACGTAGTAAGGTGCCACCTCTCACCTTGTACATGTTGGTTCGAACAAAATAACTCTATCCATCATATTACTCTTTTGGCCTTGTCATTAGGATGGGGCAACTTGTTCCTTGTTATCTGTGTGGAGTGTACAAGTATGCGAATGTTCTGATATCTGGTGTCCAGTACCGTTTAGGTATGTCTCTTTTTGCAGCATCAGGCCTTTCCTTGCCAGCTTCTGTGAACAGGGCCTGCCTCTGGCTCACAGCTTTACTTTCCTTTATGTTACCAAAGTCTTGATCATTATTTTAGTTCAGGCCTCAGGCCTCATACGGGGCCTCTGATAAGGGTTTATGTTTCAGGGCCTCATCTTACTACAGAGATTGGTCTAAATCTTGGGGTGACTCTTTCACCACTCCCAGGAAAAGTGAGGACTGGCATAGAGCCAGTGCCGGTATGCAGGACGATGCAGGTACTTCTGACCCTTCCTTGGTATTGAGTAGGCAGGTTAGAAACCCTGTACTGTTGTCTCCAGTTCTGGCCTCTGGGCATCTGTTGAGTCTGGTACCAATGAGGGAGATGCCAGTATTGACTGTACTGACATCATCAACATAGCATGCCACCACAGACTTCCTCTGCCTTCTGGTCCTGACCTCATCATTAGTCCAGGGCTTTCCTAGGGCAACACCATCTATAGCCCCTGTGACTAAGTGAGCTGCTAAACCCTTGTGTCTGTCAGCACCACGTGCCAATGCTCCCCTTCCAGTAGTTAGGGTAGAGTCTATACCAGGATCAGTATGGGGGACCTCCTCAGCACCACTAAGGTCAGCACCAGAGATGCTTCCTTGGCAGCTTTCACCACCCTTGACAATGGTACAGCTAGTCACTCCGGTACTGCTATTTACATCAGAACCGACACTACTTCCAGTACTAGCATGCTTGGTACTGATGGTACCATCTCTTTCTGCAGCGTTGCTTGCTGCCTCATTCTGGGTGATGGACAAGTCAGACTACCTGTTCACTTCTGGTCTTGCTCTGCACTTGCTGTGGTGATCCCGAGCCTTCTCTACATCTGAGTCAGGGTTGTCATCCTCCCGCTCCCCATCTCCCAACGAGCACTGAGGGCTGCTAGTGAACCATTACGTTTCCCAAGATTGGCATGCACCTTGTGGTCAGGATGGAGGTCAGTGGACCTAAGCTTACTGGACACCAAAGGCAACATCACCAATGTCAGTGGCCTCAATCACAGGCCCCACTCCTCATCTTGTTCAAAGGCGAAATTGCTGGTCAATCTGCGGTGTTGACTGTAGATCCACCACAAGCCCAGGCACAAGCGGTCCTTCTCCCTGAAACAAGATCAGGCTTTGCCTCAGTTAAGGGCCTCATCCTTATCTCTGAATGATGTGGTGCTGTTTGGACCATCTTCTATTTTGGTACTCGAGGATTTTAAGGCATAACAAGACTTTTGGGGTTGAATAGCTGCTTCCATGGGTATCAAAGTGGAGTTCATGCAAGAGAACACCCACAAATCGATGGACATTTTACAGCTGTCTGCCCCAGGGAGTCACCTTCCCGACCTTCTTGACATTCACAGCTTCAATAAATAAATTAGTTATATGAGGTTCTGAATGGTCACTTTATTGACTATCCTCCCTGCGTTGTCTCAGAAAAACTGGCTTTCCTGCTTTGGACTTTCAGAGCACCTACTTTCATGTGGCAATTTTACTGAGCCACAGAAAGTTCCTTTTCAATATGTGGTCCTCCCATTTTGCATCTCTTCTTCCCCCAAGTTTTCACCAAATGCACGGTCATGGTTATGGCATATCTCAGAAAAAGGGGAATCCACATCTTCCCATATCAAGACAACCATTAACTGAGGGGCAGATCCAGAGAAGAGGCAGTTCATCAGCACCACATTGTGCTTGCTCAACTATCTGAATTTCATTCTAAACATTGGAAAATTAATCTTGGCTCTCACTCAAAAACATAAAATTCCCTGGGGCCTTGTTACATTCCAGGATGTCGAGAGTGTTCCTGCAGGCTGACCATTTTCAGAAAATTTGACATCTTTGCCTCAGTCTGCAGTATCAGCCTTCCACATCATTCAAATGTGTCTGAGACTATTAGGCGACATGTCCACTTGCATCCAGGTGGTCCAGTTTGCAAGACTGAGTCTTTGCCCCCTTCAGATGGGGCCCAGGATGGGCAACTTTAATTCTGTGGACATACTGGTTAGTCTCCCTCCACTGGTCTTAGACTCCTTGCAATGGTGGACATATCCACAGAAAGTTTGCAAGGGTATTCCCTTCACCTGGCCCTCATGACTAAGTCAGTTATTACTGATGCCTCCCTGCTGGTTTGTGGGGAGGGTGCGCCTGGGGTCATTGAAGGAACAGGAACTGTGACTGGACCAGGAGGCCTCACTCCATATCAATGTGCTGGAGTTTTGGGCCATCCATAATGCATGTTGCAATTTCTGGGACTGTATCAGACACTTAGTGGTTCACATGCTTACTGTACTATGTGAATGTACTATGTGAACAAACAAGGGGGAGCATACTCCAGGGTGCTCTGCCTAGAGATGATCAATCTGTGGCATTTTTGCATCAGAGAGAACATTACTCCGATAGCTGTCCATTTGCCCAGGATACAGAATCATCTTGCAGACCATCTCAGCAGGTATTTTTACCTGAGTCACGAGTTATCCCTGAAGATATGTGTCCTCTGAATCATCTTTATGGTGTGGGGCATTCCCACAACGTACCTGTTTGCTACAAGGGAGAACAGGAAATGTCACCTGTTCCGGTCCTGGGGAGAGGGGACTCAGTCCGAATTCCCTCTCCTATACCTTCCACTGCAGTTGGCAGTCAACTCTCCTATATATCTTTCACCCTATGCCGATCATTCCTCAGGTCATCCTCAAGCTCAAGATGAATCAGGCCAAGGTCATTCTCATTGCCCTGTGTGGCTGAGGCATTGATGGTTCTCCTACCTTCTCACACTGTCGATTCAGCATCCCATGGCTCTTCCTTTCCATCCTGACCTGCTCACTCAGAATCATGGCTGCACTATGCATCCTATGCTCCACTCCCTGCATCTCCTGGCATGGTTGAATGAAGAGGAAGAGCAGTTCTTGGCAGGTGTCCAAAAAGTTCAACTCAACTATAGAATGTCCTCTACCAGAATGGCTTACTTAGCAAAGTGGAAGAGATTTTCAGTGCGGTCCCTGGCCTGCAGGACTTAGCTGACATGGACTTCTATGCATGACATCTTGGAGTATCTGCTACACCTTTGGAAGTTGGGGCTTGCGCTTAGTTCATTGAGAATACATCTGGCAGCAGTATCAGCATTTCATTCACCTATTTAGGAAAAATCAATCTTCTCCAGTGCCATGATGACGAGTTTCCTGAAAAGACTTCTCTATATATATCCTCCAGTCCAAGAACTGATCCCCTTGTTGGACCTAAATATGGTTCTGGCAGCTCTAATGGGTCCTCCATTTGAGTCCTTAGTGTGTTGTCCACTGCACCTCTTGTGTTAGAAAACCTCATTCCTGGAAAGAATTACATCCATAAGAAGGGTGTGTGAGTGGCAGGTTTTGATGGCATGGCCTCCTTATACACAATTCTCCACAGACAAGGGAACTTTACAACCCCACCCACAATTTTTGTATAAAGTAGTCTCTCCATTTCATTTGAACCAGGCCATATATTTATCTGTGTTTTTTTCCTAAGCTTCATTCATTTCCAGAGGAGCAACGTCAGGCAATGTCTAGCTCTCTATCTGCATAGGACTGAACCATTTTGTGCTTAGCCTCACCTGTTCATGTCACATGCAGATCATCTCTAGATGGATAACATCATGTATCAAGACTGTAAATGAAATAGCTTTGGCTATGCCTCCTCAGCAGATAGGAGATTGTTTGACAAGAGCACAAGCAATGTCAATAGTGTTCCTCAGGGACATTTCCATATTGGATATTTGCAAGGCTGCCACTTGGCCATCCATCCATACTTTACAAATCATTATGGAATTACTGCATTTTCCAGAGCAGATGCAGACTTTGGAATGGCGGACTTGTGATCCTTATTTAGGTAGACTCTGAGCCCTGCCTCCTGGGAAGGGTACTGCTTGGGAGTCACTTAAGTGGAAAACACATCTGTATCTACTCAAAGAAGAAGAAATGGTTACTTACTGTAGCTGTGGTTCTTCGAGATGTGATGCAGATATGTATTCCATCCCTTCTACACTGGATTCCCCTCTCATGGATAGTTGATGCGAAGGAACTGAGGAGGTTCAGGGCAGGGCCACCTCATACTGCCATGGGATGGGCCACAGCCAGGAGGCATAAGTGCCACCCCTCTACAGATACTGGTAGACAAAATCTCTGGCTCTGGAATGCTGGATGCACACACACGTAAGTGGAATACATGTCTGCATCACATCTCAAATAACCACAGTTACAGTAAGTAACTGTTTCTTTCTCATCTTATCTTATACTCTCAATTTCTAGAAACAATCTCTTTCATTTTCATTAGAAATTGCATGCAGGAGACAGAGGCACAAATGTGGGTTCAGATTTTAATTAAATCATGTCCAGTGTTACCAATTTATCTTTACTACATAGGAAATATGAACTGAGATTAGCGTTGCGTGAAAAGAGAAATCCTTCTCATAGGTTGTTGGAAATGTTTTAGTGTGAGAGTTTCTAGAACTTAAATGTTTCTTTACGTAGATCTGGCTATTCTTGCTAATTAGTCCCTTGTCCATGTTCCCCAGACACTAGAAAATGGGCATGACAGCCTATAGCTACTTAATGTGGACCAGGAAATCACACAAAGCATATTTTTAAGTGAGTCACAAGCTGAGTATATTTTTTCTATTCTATTAGTGCACAAAATATGCTAGATACTTTCTAAGCTTAAAGAAAAACATAGTCCATATCCCAAAGAATGTACAATCAGTTATGTTTCTGAAGCGCAGGTAGACTTTCTGCATGTGCCAATATTATTCTGTTCTCTTTCCTCTGGACTGAATGATCACCTTTAAACTCAAAACCAGAATTTGTGCTAATAACCTTTGGCAAAGAGCAGTTATAGGAAGTTGCACTCTAAGATGACATGTTAAACTCTGGAGCCCACTGCTTTTTTCTAGTGGTTGTCGAGCGGAAGCTAAAGACAGTTTTCAAAGTATAGAATAACCCCAATGCTCCCTCACTAAAATAGATTTTAATGGCAGCAGTGTTTGTCTACAGAGTCACTAAATTATCAGTGCAGTATACCTATAGTACTAGATATTGCTCATTTTTCTATCAATTGTTTTGGGATACCTATAGAGTGTAGAGCTTCTTCCCCTGCATGGCATTACATTTTATTTTTATTTTATTTTAACTGTTTCTGTTGCTTTAAGGTAATTAACAGGTATCTTTTTCCAATACATGCTGAAAGAAATTACCATAGCGAGAAAAAAAGATATAAATGATAAGGATACTTTGAATAACTTTTTTTTCTTTGTGGGAAACCACTGCTTTTGTATTAGTATGATCAGGAGAGGGTATAAGGGTATAAAAGGTATAAAAACAGCAAAAAGCACTGTAAAACTTAAACATGGATTTAAATATTAACCACTGGCTTTGGGATAGGTGCAGGCATAGAGCTAACTTAAGTAATTTATATCACTACTTATCAACTAGATAGAGATGGGAAGTGCCAATGCAGCTGGAGTGGAATGGAGGGAAAAGACGACTGCAGAAGTTAATACAAATATTATTTTGCTAGGAAAATAGCATGCTAAAGATCATCTAGGACGCTTAATATGATTTGTATAGCACTGCAGGACTTTAGCACATTTTCAAGCTTGCTGCCTATTTAAGCATTTGCCATAAGAAGCTAGTGAAAATAAAATGAACAATGTGTGTCTACTGTAGCTTTTTTCCTTTTTGTTCTTTTAGGTTAAAATTCACCTCTGTACAGATACCTCTTAAGGCTTATGCACCACTGAAGCCCTCAAAGTTTTGGGAGAACTTTCCTCACAGAAGGGAATTTTGTCTTTAAGTAGATTTGTTACAAACATTCTCTTTTATGTTGCCTCTTTCTGGGATAAGAGGTCAAGCTTCCAGACGTCTGAAGGTCATCCAAAAGTCATTATCTTGTAACATTAGTATGTACGTCAATTGGTGACAGTCACATAAGGTAGAAGCACTGCTACGAATCACCATTGAAGCACCTATCTACTATATTGCTGAAGAAATATAATTTCAAACAAAGTTAGAAAGCAAAGACGATCTTGCAGGAATACTGACAAAGACTTAATTTTTGTGTTGGCTACAGAACTTCCACAATAAGAGAAATACAAGACAGGAAAGAATATTATATGAGTTGGCAACTTTGCTGGAACTATGTTTCAAGGGCAGAATTGAAATCATCTTTGCAGAGCGTACAGACAAAGGTCATTGGATAGACAGCCTCATTAAAAAAGAGGAAGCTGTTTCTTATATATTACAAATGAAACTCAAGTCTGTGAATGTTAAAATATCTTTGCTGTAGTATGTATGAGCCAATGGATACAATACTCCTCTGTGTACTTAAATTATTTACAGTAACTTTGGCAGATTTTAGAAGTTGCTGTTCAGAACATATGGCTAGCGATAGGTAATGCTATCTAAATGCTGGGCCATAATAGACAGGTTTTCCTCTCCTGAGTCTCTTGAAGGCAAATGCTACAATATGTCTGTTGAGACTGCCTCTCTTAGCCAAGTTACTGCAGTCATCAGAATTCTTGAAGGTCATCTGTACATATTGAGCTATAGTTCTTACAGCTTTATGAAGGGAAATATGGCATGGTTGTTTACTGAACAAACAGATGTAAGTTGTATGTATGCTAAGATATTTAACAGTCTATAATCTTTAAGCTTTGCCATATGCGGTGACTATTGCTTGTTTTAAAAATGCTATTACTGCTACTAAGTAAAAAGTGACATATATTCACCTACCGTCCTGAATATTGAGACAAGAATCCATCACCTATCAAGTATTATTATTGGAGCAATAAGGCTAATTTATAACCAGGATGTGTTGTTTTTCTCTTTCCTTCTGTGATAAACCTAGTGTTTTTCAATTTCAAACCCAAAAGAAGAAAAATGATTAAGTGTCTGGAGGGACTGACTCATAAGAAAAAATTAAAAGAACTACATATGTGTAGATTGATCAAGCAATGTCTAGGATAAAATAACCATGTGCAAATAACTAAAGGGTGCAAACACCAAGGAGGGAGAAAGATTGTTTTCAATGGCACAAGATACCAAACCTAAGAGGAGTGGGATGAAATTGGAGAAAAGAAAACTCTAAGCTGGCTATCTGGGGGGAAGATCTTAGAATTTGAGTTCTAGTAAATTGTGGAATTGTCTCTCAAATGGAAGTGATGGAAACCTCATCTCTGGGATCATTTATAGCTAGAACTAAACAGAGCAATGCACTGTAGGAATCATTCCTGTATTAACTTCTGGTGGAATGATTAACAGCATGATAGGCCTTTCTTTTAGACTTCTTTGGTTCTAGAAATATATTAGAGAACTAATTCTACTTTCACAAGAAATGGTAAGCCTTTGAGGTAGGGACAAAACTGTAAAAATAGCTACCTCACTGTGGGTGCTACTGGAAACAAAAAAATAAAGGGGCAAATTATTTTGGGCTGATTTTGAGTTCATGCTTTTGCACATAACATGTATCAGATGCTGGGCTCAATCCAAAACACGTATAGAATGAGTTTTCACACTGTTTTTCATACAGTTTGAATATAATTTTTTTTGCAAATTAGCTGAAATCAGCTATTCTTTACCTGGTGGAATACAGATTGGACTCTAATGGAGGAAGATCTCTCCTCCTCTTTGGTAATTCATCCTGGGGTGGCCCACAAAATTACATGACTTTTAAAAGGGAGCTTGCATCTATTCTCTCCTTTTTCAGTAGTTCAGAAGATATTGCGTTGGAGAGGCCAGAGGAATGAGTCTTCCCCATTCACCAACTCAATCTGTGGTCTGATTAGCTCCTCATGGACTATCCACTAATGAGAGAAGTTGGGTGTGCTCTTACATCCTTAGCTAGTATTGATCACTGTTACCCCACTGAATTCAACTGAGCTATGCTGACTTAGCCTAGCTGGGGATCTGACATCAACTTCTTAGAGAAAAAGATGATGCTTCAATGAAGGATTCCTGTATAACTATGTTTATTATTAAGTAATCAGTGTAGAGCTCACGGTTTCAGAAAAAAAAGGTTGACTTCAATCTTAGGTATTTAGGAAAATGCTGTAAGTAAGTCTTGCCCTTTTTCTTTGTAGGCTTCTTCAGACTTTTCCTCTTCTTTCTCAGAGAAGACTTTATTCTAAGAAATCTAGTCATTCTCTGATTTGGATATCACACTGATGCAAATCAAAGTAATTCTAGTAGATCTGGTATAAGACTCCACTAGAAGAGATGAGAATCCACTAGATGAGATGAGATGTGATGAGAATCAGGACTCAGTTTATGATTCAGAGAGGCATCTTAGAATGATGCTTTTGGGAACATGGAGCTATTATTGTTACACATGATTAAGAATGACAATATAGTCTGTAATGCAAGGGATCTCACAGCTAAATTAGCTTGCTTATTATCTCTATGCTAGTCCTCCAGGGAATCAGAATTAAATTTGTTACGGATTACAGAAGCATGGTTGTAAAAGAATCATAACGGGTATACATTTTGTTAACCTGGTAACGTTCACACAAATTGACACTGATTCTGTACTGTTGCTTCTGGTTATATTATTTGGATCTGGGGCTGTAAACCTTCTTGTTTGGAGATGTATTTGCAAAGGCCCGTTCTATAAAGGTGCAAACATCAGCTTAGTCAGTAAAGCAAGTTGAAGTAAACACAAGTAATGTTAGAATTGTATGTCATACATGTGGATATGGGACACATTCCTTACAACATAAGCCTCCATGCCTGTTGTTAAAGATGTCAGTTCTTTGCTCAGTTCTAGCAACAGCTTATTGGAGTAGGCAAAGAACATTCATTAACTGCTATTGAATACTGACATGTAAAATCTGGCATCTGCAAATACTGCAAGTAAAAATAATGGCTTAATATTCTTTGGTACTTAAAAACAGATCACCTTGAATTTTATGAATGGATAATTCAGTTTTGCCTGGCTCAAATGACAACCACATTAGAAATATGATTTAAAGGGACTATTTTTTTCTTCCTTTTGTGTGCCCAGTACCGGTAAAAAGTAGAGCATTACAGTATTTCTAGTCATTAGGACAGACCAGACATTGATTTATATAAATGATTTATGTAACAGTTTTACATTTTTATGATGCAGAGCTGAGAATTTTGTCATTATTTGGTTGACTTAGATTCAGTTTCTTTTTTCTTTTCACATGTCTCTTTCTTTTGAAAAAGATTGTGGGCCAAGTATCAGCATGCCCAAAACCAAGTGAAGTTTGGGGAAATTATCAAATGAAGCCTTGATTTGTCTGGCTTTATTTTTTTTTTCAATCTAGACAAGGTTTCAAAGTTGGTTGTACACCAAATTAAATTTAATAATTAAATTTGTTTTCTTTGGGACAATTTATTGTTCATAAACTTGAGGTTCAATACCTTTTGCTTTCACATTATTAAAAGTGATTTTTCATATATTCAGCAGTGGGTGGTTGTACTGTAGCTTGTTTCTCTGTCTGAAATAGGCAATTTTGTACCAGTGCAAAGTACTGTCATTTATATTCCTAGAATTTCCGTACACCAGGGATCTTCTTCAGTAGACACTTTGAGTGCAAGCATCTCACCTGTGCAATACTGAAGACTCTTTTGTGTATTTACTCCTTTAAAGTAAGCAAAACTAATCATTCATAATAATCTTTTTATTGTAGCCCCTCTACTATTTAGTTTGGTAGGGATCAGAAGTTGATGTTTGGGGGTAGGAGAGGAGGAGCACGAGGAGCTGAGCAAATGGAACTGCCTCTTCTATCCATGGTACTGATTTAATTTTAATGGATCTTTCTGAAATTACATTCCAATCATTAGAAATATAATACACAGAAAATATGCAAAATGACTAGATGCATAAAAAGCAGCCCAGCTCAGAGATGATCTATGCCACCATTAATATAGCAGAGCATATCACTTGGTGATGAAAACAGCCTTTTTGAAGAGTATCAATGTGCATTCTTACACACCCAATTTTAATTGAAAACTACTAGTCCCATTTTTTTCCCTGTAATTAGCATTGGTGTTCATAACCGCCCAAGTAACTATGATAAAAAGGGAAATTCTGCAGCAATCCAGCAAGAACGCACAAACAAAACCCAGAAGACTAAATAGCAAGATCAATCATTACCTTCTACTTTTATTTCTAGGACAAGGGAACAGGGAAGGTTAAACAACACTGTACTTTGCTTTGAACTTTTGGGGGCTTGTTTGGCTGAGCTCACCAGCTAAGCAAACAGGGCTCTGCAGCTCTGATTTGGAAACTGTGTAGGAGGAAGGGGAGTGGAACGGGGGAGTGAGTGGGACAGTGAGGGGAAGTTTCTACTGCCAATCTCACTGTTGATCTTGTTTTGTGGCTAAACAGAGGACTTAGCATCTCAGGGTTTGTGGAAATAGGGTGACTTTCTTTAGGGTTACAAGCTGCAAAAAGCATCTGCACTCATTTCCACTGAATTTACTGTAAAAAGCCACTCAGAGATCTCATAGGGCTTGCAGAATGCATTATAGATTGAGTAGCTACAAGAAGCATACATGCTCGACATATTAGTGCTGCTAACTAAACACTTAATTATTTCATATGGCTTTTCCCTAATTGTGCTAATAAATAACATAGCCATGAAATTATTTGGGGGTCTCTTCCCCCTTTGCCTGTAGAGGAGTAATTTGGGGCTTGGGTGCTATGTGTGTGTATATAGGAGGGTGGAGAAAGGGGTGGGGGGGGACTATGAAGGTATTGAGTGTTAGTGAGAAACGACCCAGGAAAAGAAATGTTATGATGTGCGTTATTCCCAAGACTCTTTTGTGGGGATTATACTTTCTCGTGCTAAAATGGATGAATTGGTTTAATAAGAATGAAGAGAGAGGCGAAGTAATTGGGTGTTTCTCTTTTTAAATGTTTATTATGGAAGTCCTGGTTATTCCCACTCAGTGACAGGTTCTGTCATCTTTATTCACATTGACTAGTTGTCATAACCTAGTCCCAGATTTGGACTTTAGCGTCCAAAATATGGGGGTTAGCATGAAAACCTCCAAGCTTAGTTACCAGCTTGGACCTGGTAAAGCTGCCACCACCCAAAAAATTAGAGTGTTTTGGGGCACTCTGGTCCCCCCCAAAACCTTCCCTGGGGACCCCAAGACCCAAATCCCTTGAGTCTCACAACAAAGGGGAATAAACCATTTCCCTTCCCCCCTCCAGGTGTTCCCTCCCTATTTCCAGTCCTGGAAACAGAAGTGCTTCCCTCTTCACCCAGAGGGAATGCAAAGTCAGGCTAGTAAATCTAACACACACAGATTTCCCCCTGACTTCTTCCTCCCACCAATTCCCTGGTGAGCACAGACTCAATTCCCTGGAGTTCCCCACTAAAGAAAAACTCCAACAGGTCTTAAAAGAAAGCTTTATGTAAAAAGAAAGAAAAAATACATAAAAATGGTCTCTCTGTATTAAGGTGACAAATACAGGGTCATTTGCTTAAAAGAAATATGAATAAACAGCCTTATTCAAAAAGAATACAATTCAAAACATTCCAGCAACTATACCATGTAAATACAAAAGAAAAAACAATAACCCCTATTGTTTTATGATCTCTGTACTCACAACTTGGAAACAGAAGATTAGAAAGCAGGAAACAGAAATCCTCTCATAGCCAAGAGAGAGACAGGCAGAAGACAAAGAACTCAGACACAAACTTCCCTCCACCTAGATTTTAAAAAGTCTTGTTTCCTGATTGGTCCTCTGGTCAGGTGTTTCAGGTTACTTCTTTCCAGGTGAAAGAGACATTAACCCTTAGCTATCTGTTTATGACACTAGTACCTTACTCTATTTATGTCAGTGGGACTGCTTGTGGAGTAAGCACAGGTGTGTGTAAAGATGGTAAAACCTAACCCTCAATTATCATTGAGATGTGATGCCTTTACTATCATGAATAAGGTTTAAAGGCTTTATCTATTACACTAGACAGGTATCTTCTTGAATCTCATATTGCTGTCACTGATTATCACTTTATTTTCTGGAGTGATATTTTATCACTACTAGACAGGATGGTCATTTAATTTCTGAACCATCTAACTTCACAGAGTGTGTAGAGTACATTTTTAGTGCAGCGTGTGAGGTAATAACTGATAATAAAAGAGCCCTGTATTCAGATCAAAATAAAATCTGTTAGAGGTTTCATATGAAAGAGAGGTTAATAGATTTCAAAGATCAAATGAACTGGAGTATTTTGTCATTCAGTCATAGCGAGGTATGATTTCTTTTATCAGGCTGAGTAATGATGTAGGCACTTGCCCTCTCCTTATCATTATAATTCATAATAAAATGAAATGCTGGGGACATTTCACGTTAGCTGAGAAATGACAGGTTGACCGCTGACTTGTAGATTCCTGACCTATTCCCTCCATATTTATTTCAAAATAAATTAAGGAAATACAAAAGATCATTTTTAGCTGTTGTGAAGAGACCAGTTTGTTGTGTAAAATAGGGTACTGACTTGCCCAGCATCACATATACATTCTCAAAGATCTGTGTGTATCAATAATAATTTAAAGTGCTTTTATGAGGTCCTTGTTGTGACACAGAGTAACACAAACAATGTAGGAGTGGCTCTTGGTATCACCCCAAAAAGTGACTGAACATATTTCATAAGAACATAAGAATGGCCATACCAGATCCAACTAGCCTAGTATCCTGTCTTCCATCAGTGGCCAATGCTGTATGCTTCAAAGGGAATTAATAGAACAAGCCAATTATCAAGTGATTCATCCCCATTCATCCAGTCCCTGGCAGTCAGAGGCTTAGGGACACCCAGAGCATAGGGTTGCATCTGTAACCATCTTGGCTATTAGCCATAAATGGACCTAGTCTCCTTGAACTTATCAAATCCTTTCCTGAACCCAGTTATACTTTTAGCCTTAACATCCTCCTCCGATTACAAGTTCCACAGGTTGACTGTGTGTTGTGTGAAGAACTATTTTGTTGTGTTTGTTTTAAACCTGATGCCTAACAATTTCATTGGGTGCTCCCTGGTCCTTGTGTTACGTGAAGGAATAAATAATACTTCCTTATTCACTTTCTCCATACTATTAATGATTTTATAGATTCTTATCATAACTCGTTTTAGTTGTCTCTGTTCAAAACAGAACAGTCACAGTTTTTTAATCTCTCCTCATATGGAAGCTGTTCCATACACCAATCATTTTTGTTGCCCTTCTCTGTACCTTTTCCATTTCCAATAAATCTTTTTTTGAGATGGGGCAACCAGAACTGCACACAGTATTCAAGGTGTGGGTATACAATTGATTGATGTTAGTGGCAATATGATAGTTACTGACTTATCTATCCCTTTCCTAATGGTTACTGATATCTGGTAGCTTTTTTTGACTGCCGCTGAACATGAAGCGGATGTTTCCAGAGAACTATCCAAATGACTCCAAGATCGCTTTCTTGAGTGGTAACAGCTAACTTAGACCACATCATTTTATATGTATAATTGGGATTATGTTTTCTGAAGTGCATTACTTTGCATTTATCAACATTGAACTTCATCTGCCATTTTGTTGCCCAGTCACCCAGTTGTGTGACATCCTTTTGTAACTCTTTGCAGTGTGCTTTGGACTTAACTGTCTTGAGTAATTTTGTACTGTCTGCAAATTTTGCCATCTCACTGTTTAGCCTCTTTCCCAGATCATTTATGAATATGTTGAATATGACCAGTCCCAGTATAGATCCCTGGGGGTCACTGCAATTTACCTCCCTATATTCTAAAAACTAACCATTTATTCCTACCCTTTGTTTCCTGTCTTTTAACTTATTACTGATCCATGAGATGACCTCCCTCTTTTCCCATGACTGTTTACTTTGCTTAAGAGTCTTTGGTGAGGGACCTTGTCAAAGGCTTATTGAAAGTCTAAATACACTCTGTCCACTGGATCACCCTGGTCTGTATGTTTATTGACCTTCTCAAAAAATTGTAATAGATTTGGTGAGGCATGATATCCCTTTACAAAAGCAGTGTTGACTCTTCCCCAATGAATTCTGTTCATCTATGTGTCTAATAATTCTGATCTTTACTATTGTTTTAACCAATTTGCCTTGTACTGAAGTTAGGCTGACTGGCCTTAATTGCCAGGATCACCTCTGGAGCCTTTTAAAAAAATTGGTGTCACATTAGCTATCCCCCAGTCATCTAGTACAGAAGCTGATTTAACTTATTAGGCCAGGTGACTTATTACTATTTAATTTATCTTTTTTTTCCAAAACCTCCTCTACTGATCCTTCAATGTGGGCACTTCCTCAGATTTATCACCTACAAAAAAATGGCTCAGATGTGGGAATGCCCTCTCATGTCCTCTGAAGTGAAGAGCAATGCAAAGAATTAATTTAACTTCTCTGCAATGGCCTTGTCTTCCTTGAGTACTCCTTTAGCACCTTGATAACCCAGGGACCCCACTGATTGCTCAGCAGGCTTCCTGCCTCTGGTGTACTTAACATTTTTTTTCCTGTTACTTTTTGAGTCTTTTGCTAGTTGCATTTCAAATTCTTATTTGATCTCACTAGTTATACTTTTTTCATTTTATAAAAAACATAAAAGCAAAGGAGCCTTATTGAGGGCACAGGAACAAACCATCCCGATGTGCAGAAAGAATAGCAAATATGGCAGGCCACCAGCTTGGCTCAACACATAAATGTTCAGTGAGCTTAAACACAAAAAGGAAGTTTACAAGAAGTTGAAACTTGAACAGGTAACTAGGGAGGAGTATAAAAATACTGCTTGAGCATGCAGGGTGTAAACAGGAAGGCTAACACACATCTGGAGTTGCAGTTAGCAAGGGATGTGAAGGGTAACAAGAAGGGTTGCTACAGGTATGTTAACAAAAAGAAGAAGATCAGGGAAAGTGTGTGACCCTTACTGAATGGGGGAGGCAATCTAGTGACAGATGATGTAGAAAAAGATGAAGTACTCAATACTTTTTTTTCTTGATCTTCACAGACATGATCAGCTCCCAAACTGCTGCACTGGGCAGCACAGTATGAGGAGGAAGTAAGCAGCCCTCAGTGGTGAAAGAACAGGTTAAGGACTAATTAGAACAGCTGGACATGCACAGGTGATGTCCATGGGGCTGGATGCACTGCATCCAAGAATGCTGAGGGAGTTGGCTAATGTGATTGCAGAGCCATTGGCTATTATCTTTGAAAACTCGTGGCGACTGGTGGAGGTCCCAGATGATTGGAAAAATGCAAATATAGTATCCAGCTTTAAAAAAGGGAAGAAGGAGAATTTGGGGAGTTACAGACCTTACCTCAGTCCCCAGAAAAATCATGGAGCAGGTCCTCAATCAAATCCATTTTGAAGCACTTGGAGGAGAGGAAGGTGATCCGGAACAGTCAACATGGATTCAGCAAGGAAAAGTCATGCCTGACCAACCTGATTCCCTTCTATGTGGATATGGGGAAAGTGGTGGATGTGCTATACCTTGACTTTAGCAAAGCTTTTGATACGGTCTCCCGTAGTATTCTTGCCAGCAAGTTAAAAAAGTATGGATTGGATGAATGGACTATAAGGTGGATAGAAAGCTGGCTAGATTGTCAGGCTCAACAGATAGTGATCAACAGCTCAATATCTAGTTGGCAACCGTTATCAAATGGAGTGCCCCAGGGGTTGGTCCTGGGGCTGGTTTTGTTCAACATCTTCATTAATGATCTGGATGATGGGATGGATTGCACCCTCAGCAAGTTCGTGGATGACACTAAGCTGGGGGGGGAAGGTAGATATGCTGGAGGGTAGGGATAGGGTCCAGAGTGACGTAGACAAATTGGAGGATTGGGCCAAAAGAAATCTAATGCGGTTCAACAAGGACAAGTGCAGAGTCTTGCACTTAGGACAGAAGACTCCCATGCACTGCTACAGGCAGGGGACTGATTGGCTAAGCGGCAGTTCTGCAAAAAAGGACCTGGGGATTACAGTGGATGAGAAGATGGATATGAGTCAACAGTGTGCCCTTGTTGCCAAGATGGCTAACGGCATATTGGGCTGCATTAGTAGGAGCACTACCAGCAGATCAAGGGAAGTGATTATTCCCCTCTATTTGGCACTGGTGAGGCCACATCTGGAGTACTGTGTCCAGTTTTGGGCCCCCCACTACAGAAAGGATGTGGACAAATTGGATAGAATCCATCGGAGGGCAACAAAAATGATTAGGGAGCTGGGGCACATGACTTACGAGGAGAAGAACTGGGCTTATTTAGTCTGCAGAAGAGAAGAGTGAGGAGGGTTCCAAAGAGGATGGAGCTAGGCTGTTCTCAGTGGTGGCAGATGACAGAACAAGGAGCAATGGTCTCAAGTTACAGTGTGGGAGGTCTAGGTTGGATATTAGGAAAAACTATTTCACCAGGAGGGTGGTAAAGCACTGGAATGTGTTATCTAGAGAGACAGTGGAATCTCCATCCTTAGAAGTTTTTAAGGCCCATCTTGACAAAGCCTTGGCTGGGATGATTTAGTTGGGGTTGGTCCTGCTTTGAGGCAGAGGGTTGGATTGGATGACCTCCTGAGGTCTCTTCCAATCCTAATTTTCTATGATTCTTTGATATTGCTTTAGGCCAACCTTCCCAGGCTTAATTAGCATTCTAAAATCTGACTTGGATTCCTAAATATGTGGGCTGATTTTGAAGAGTGTTGAGCACCCAGCAACTCCCATTGACTTAATCATTTTAGAAAATCATGCCACTTATTTTGATGCTTAAATGTGGATTTAGGACTTAACTTCAGTATCCACTCTTGAAAATCTTGGCCTTACCAAATACCCACTGAGCATGCCCAGAAGAGATTTTGCAATTACTTTGAAGTGTCATATTCTCCCTGAATGTAGCTTGGAGACTGCCTCACAGAGTTTTAGCCATTTGGCAGGTTTGGAAATTTTTGGGCAGCCCTTCTTTTATAACAATGAGCAAAAGTATTTTTAAAACTGAAATACATTGATGTTTTTCATCCAATTTACCATGACTCAAAAATAACACAGGAGAGATTTTAGGGGTTTTAAATAAACAACCCCACTATGCCATCCTCAAACCTGTAGGAGGACTTTCCAAAATAGTTATAAACAAGTGCAAATGAGTTTACAATGGAACTCCTTACAGGATGTATTGGCTACTATAAGCATTGTAATAAATATGCATTTACTGTTTATAATAAAGCACTTCTTTTCACAGTTTTTATATAATAGTCAATGGATGTTTGCTAATGAAAGCAGATTTAGAACAAAGCTATGGGTCAGTCCCATTGACCAGCATAGTTAGTGTATTTTCGAAGTTTATACTTGTAGTTTATCGTTTCTACTCCTTGCAAGATGAAGGCAATGCATACATTAGGTTTATTTATGATCCTTTTTCATTCTAAAAAGTATGGCTGGTTTTTCAGAAAAGCTGTCCTTTTAAATTTTCTGGCTGATGCACTGAATTGAAATGCTTATGTCAGATTGTATCAATCCAACAAGAAAACAGGATGATGCACCTGCAAGAAAGGGAGCACTTAGATGCCGCCTTTTCTTCATGTTTTAGTCACAGCCTGGTGGGGGGCAGTGTGTGTGTGTGTTTGGTCCAGTAAGAAGCTGGAAGCCAAATGATAGAAAGAGAACTGTCTTAAACATGACCTTTCTCATAAGGCACAGGGCAGATGATGCTGAAGGGAGGGTTTTTTGCTTAGTTTATCTATCTATCTATCTATCTACCTATCAAAACAGGGAAGTAGGAGTCAGTCATTCAAGGTTCTGTTCTTGACTCTGTCACTGATTCTTCTGTGACTCAGTTACTCCATTTGTAAAGCTAAGGAGAAAAACCTTTTTTAAAAAAAGCACCATGTAAAGGGAACTTCCTATATTGAGACTTTTCCTATATGTATCAAGAACAGTTCTGCTCTCTGCTTTTGAGAAGGCCCCCTAAATTAGGCAACCAAATTATGTCAGTTACTTGAGTGACAGGCTTTACTGTAAAATACCTATTGCCTAAAAAGTTGTGAGACAATTGCGATGGGTTCGGTCACAGAGACCCCCTTGGGACTGTCACCTGATGTGCTGGGATTTTCTCTGATCCCGTTTTCCACTGCCAGCTTCGGATTCCAGAACCCTGCCTTGTTGAGACAGACACACTAGTCTGCTGCAGCACAGACCCAGGTCTGGTCCAAGCCCCCAAAGCTGCAGACTTTAACCAAAAACTGCTCAGCAAGTCACCTATCTCCAGCATCCAGACACGCAGCTTCCAATGGGATCCAAACCCCAAATAAATCCGTTTTACTCTGTATAAAGCTTATACAGGGTGAAGCCATAAATTGTTCGCCCTCTATAACACTGATAGAGAGATATGCACAGCTGTTTGTTCCCCCAGGTATTAATCACTTACTCTCAGTTAATTAATAAACAAAAATGATTTTATTAAGTATAAAAAGTAGGATTTAAGTGGTTTTAAGTAATAACATAAGTTATCAAGTAAGTTACCAAGCGAAATAAAACAAAACATGCAAGTCTAAGCCTAATACATTTAAGAAACTGAATACAGGTAAATCTCACCCTCAAAGATGTTCCAATAAGCTTCTTTCACAGACTAGACTCCTTAGTCTGGGCCCAATCCTTTCTCCTGGTACAGTTCTTGTTAGTTCCAGCTCAGGTGGTAACTAGGGGATTTCTCATGACTGGCTGCCCCCTTTGTTCTGTTCCACCCTCTTTTGTAGCTTTGGCACAAGGTGGGAATCTTTTGTCTCTCTGGGTCCCCACCCCTCCTTCTAAATGGAAAAGCACCAGGTTTAAGATGGATTTCAGTACCAGGTGACGTGGTCACATGTCTTGTGAGACCCAAGCCTCCGTTCTTTCCTGACTGACTCACATGAACACAGGAAGGCTTACAGGTAAACAGGGCCATTTACAACCAGTTGTCCTGGTTTATGGGAGCCATAAAGATTTTAAACCACCATTAATGGCCCACACTTTGCATAGTTACAATAGGAATTCAGAGTAATACTTCATATTTCTAGCTTCAGATACAAGAATGATACATTCATACAAATAGGATGAACACACTCAATAGATTATAAACTTTGTAATGATACCTTACAAGAGACATTTTGCATAAAGGATATTCCAGTTACATTATATTCATACTCATAAGCATATTTCCATAAACATGATGGAGTGCAACGTCACAACAGTGCTTGTATGAGTACATTGAAATGCTCAGAATGAAGAAGCTATGTGCAGTACAGGCAAAGTATTAAGTCCTCACATATGCTAAGGCAAATGTTTTCTAACTAGATGTTATCAAACAGCTATTTATTACATTAATACCTAGAGGGACCAACCAAGATGAAGGCCTCATTGTGCTTGGAACTGTACGGACATATAGTAAGAGACAATCCCTGCTCTGAAAACCATACAGTCTAAATAAACAAAGACCAAAGTGAAGTGATTTTTTCCAAGTTGATACAGCAGGTCAGAAGTAGAGCCAGGAATAAAACAAAGCTCTAGCTACTAGACCAGCTGGTTAACTAGTGCTGCTTAAGGCTAATTGGTGACTAGTGACACTTAAGGGGTAGTAAATATCACCACCCACAGGCTTCCTCCAGATGTAATGACAGAGTGAGTTTGTAAATATCCATTGGTCCAATGGATAGGTGGGTTTCTCTCTGTTCAGAGGTGGCCGAAGATACAGTTTGAAGAGACACCTGGGCAATCTTTAATTGTGCACTAATGGATCAAAGTGAGTATAAATAAATTGTACGTTCTGTTTATCACCCAACAATACCAAATTAATGCCATCATATTTATTTAATCCTGAAAATGGCTCTTTTTTCCCACAGCAAATGAACAACATTGTAGAAGCACTGGATATACTAAATGGTGGTCAGTGCTGGCAACAGTAGATATTTTGTCTAGCTTGTTTTCTTACCTACAATATTTAAAGTTTGTACATTGTTTTGGTGGCTAAAATAAGGGAGACATGGGTAGCCCTGGGAAGATTCTACTAAATAAGCAAGCATTTGGTGTCTATGTAAACCCAACCTAAGAGAGGGTACTTAGTTTATCAGTGTCTCACCAGTACTAACAATGAGTAGCACTGTTTTCCATGTGGGTATTAGAATCTAACCATTAGTTACCCACATCTGGAGGAACTCCCCATTGAAGTGTTGTGAGAGATGCCAAGGTACCTCTCTCTATAGCAACACTAATGCAGATACTGGAAGATACTGTGTTCACAATCTTCCTTTAAGTGATAGTTGGGCCACATTTGTACAGTGTTTCATGTATGATTTAATCTAATTACTTAGTTTGAAGCTGGAACCTAAATCAGGAAAAACTAGATTTTCTGTTCTCAAGTTCCTAATCTCCAGGGAAATTGACTCTCACTTTGCCCTGTTGTTAGGTTAAGGAAAGGCACTTTTTTTCCCCAAAGCTCACAGTGCATTCATCTGGATCTGACTCAATCTCAGAATCACTATGTAGTGAATCCAAAACACAAATAGCAGGAATTCTGCCCTCTGCTCCTCTGCTGTCACAACAATGGAACTAACAGATCTCGCCTACCTGCATAAACTATGACACAGCTCAGCTTGACTGGGCTTGGTTGACTGCTTCATGCAGTGCTGCTTTTCAATCAGAGGTCACCAGAGTCAGGTCCAGAGCTGGGAGATACAAAACACCCTATAAACCAGAGCTGTAGCTCTTTATAAAGGATAAGAAACGTGCAAATGCAGCACCTGAAAGGGAAGATAACACAAACAGGCTGCTGCAGACTATAAATGCCAACATGAAATCCTTGGGAAAATCCTTCAATGTGTTGTTGGGCTAGGTTGTTAGGAGTGGCTAATTGCAGGCTCAGAAAGCTAGTTTAACATGTAGGAGGGTACAGAAGGACAGATTGAAATGAGGATGCTGTTAGCTGAATGAAAATTGGCGAGGCAAGAGCTGAAGCAGCAGGCACCCCCACAGGTTAGTGAAGAAGAATGACTGAATGACATTAAGACCTTGTCCTATCTCGGGGACTCTCTTTCTGCCCTGCCACCCCCACCAACATGATACAGTTCTGTGGCGATCTGGAAGCCTACTTTCGCCGTCTCCGACTCAAAGAATACTTCCAGGACAACACTGAACAGTGCACTGATACACGGGTGCCCTCCCACCAACAGCACAAGAAAAAGAACTCCACATGGACTCCTCCTGAGGGTCGAAATGACAGCCTGGACCTATACATTGAATGCTTCTGCCGGCGTGCACAGGCAGAAATCGTGGAACAACAACATCGCTTGCCTCACAACCTAAGTCGTGCAGAATGCAATGCCATCCACAGCCTCAGAAACCATCCTGACATTATCATCAAAGAGGCTGATAAAGGAGGTGCCGTTGTCATCATGAACAGGTCTGACTATCAAAAGGAGGCAGCCAGACAACTCTCCAATACCAAATTCTACAGGCCACTTCCCTCAGATCCCACTGAGGAATACACTAAGAAACTACAGCATCTACTCAGGACACTCCCTACACTAACACCAGAAGAAATCAACATACCCCTAGAGCCCTGACCAGGGTTATTCTATCTACTACCCAAGATCCACAAACCCGGAAATCCTGGACACCCCATCATCTCGGGCATTGGCACTCTCACTGAAAGACTGTCTGGATATATGGACTCTCTACTCAGACCCTATGCCACCAGCACTCCCAGCTATCTCCGCGACACCACTGATTTCCTGAGGAAACTACAATGCATTGGTGACCTCCCAGAAAACACCATCCTAGCCACCATGGATGTAGAGGCTCTCTACACAAACATCCCACACACAGATGGAATACAAGCTGTAAGGAACACTATCCCTGATGATGCCATAGCACAACTGGCTGCTGAGCTCTGTGCCTTTATACTTACACACAACTATTTCAAATTTGATGACAATATGTATCTCCAGATCAGTGGCACTGCTATGGGCACCCGCATGGCCCCACAATATGCCAATATCTTCATGGCCGACCTGGAACAATGCTTCCTCAGCTCTCGTCCACTCACACCCCTTCTCTATCTACGCTACATTGATGACATCTTCATCATCTGGACCCATGGGAAGGAGACTCTGGAAAAATTCCACCATGATTTCAACAGCTTCCACCCCACCATCAACCTCAGCCTGGACCAATCTACACGGGAGGTCCACTTTCTTGACACCACGGTGCAAATAAGTGATGGTCACATTAACACCACCCTATATCGAAAACCCACCGACCGCTATGCCTACCTTCATGCCTCCAGCTTCCATCCCGGGCACATCACACGATCCATTGTCTACAGCCAAGCACTGAGGTACAACCGCATCTGCTCTAACCCCTCAGACAGAGACCAACACCTACAAAATCTCCACCAAGCATTCTCAAAACTACAATACCCGCATGAGGAAATAAGGAAACAGATCAACAGAGCCAGACGTGTACCCAGAAGCCTCCTACTGCAAGACAAACCCAAGAGAGAAACCAACAGGACTCCACTGGCCATCACATACAGCCCTCAGCTAAAACCCCTCCAACGCATCATCAAGGATCTACAACCCATCCTGGACAATGATCCCACACTTTCACAGGCCTTGGGTGCCAGGCCAATCCTTACCCACAGACAACCTGCCAACCTGAAACATATTCTCACCAGTAACTGCACACCACACCATAATAACTCTAACTCAGGAACCAATCCATGCAACAAACCTCGATGCCAACTCTGCCCACATATCTACACCAGTGACACCATCACAGGACCTAACCAGATCAGCCACACCATCACTGGTTCATTCACCTGCACATCCACCAATGTAATATACGCCATCATATGCCAGCAATGTCCCTCTGCTATGTACATCGGCCAAACTGGACAGTCTCTACGGAAAAGGATAAATGGACACAAATCAGACATTAGGAATGGCAATATACAAAAACCTGTAGGAGAGCACTTCAACCTCCCTGGCCACACTATAGCAGACCTTAAGGTGGCCATCCTGCAGCAAAAAAACTTCAGGACCAGACTTCAAAGAGAAACTGGTGAGCTTCAGTTCATCTGCAAATTTGACACCATCAGCTCAGGATTGAACAAAGACTGTGAATGGCTTGCCAATTACAGAACCAGTTTCTCCTCTCTTGGTTTTCAAACCTCAACTGCTAGAACAGGGCCTCATCCTCCCTGATTGAACTGACCTCGTTATCTCTAGCTTGCTTGCTAGCACACATATATATACCTGCCCCTGGATATTTCCATTACATGCATCTGAGGAAGTGGGTATTCACCCACGAAAGCTCATGCTCCAAAACGTCTGTTAGTCTATAAGGTGCCACAGGATTCTTTGCTGCTTATTAAGACCTTGATGGCATAAGCACAGAAGTCGCCTTTACTAAGGTCCTTTGAACCAAGAGAGAGGAAGGACTTGTGGCTTAGGCACTCAGCTGGGACTGTGCAGCACAGTTGCCAACTTCCATGCGGTAAATAAGCACCCCGACTTTCACAATAAGCCAGAAATCAAGCTAATCCCATTTCAAAACAAGGACAAAGCAAGCCAATCCCTAAGAACCCCAACACTGTATGTGACTAGATCCCCTGGTGTGCAGTCTGGGACTGTGGTGGGTCTGCTGTGCACCCCTGACTCTCTTCCCCCCTTGCCTCTACTTGCCCTTTGCCACTGCTTCCCCCTCTTGCCCTTGCTTGCCGGGAGCCAATCAAAAGAAAGAAGCAACAAGGTATAAGCCAAAAACTAGCCAACAAGCAACTCACAAGCCAATTAAGCCAAAACCAAGCCCAATTTCTGCATCTTTTTTGCAGGTTTGGCATGTCTGCTCTGTAGGCCTATGTTCACTGCCTCATTCTGTCACATATTTCCTGTGGGCCTGGCCAGTTAGCCTTTTTGTGCCTCAGTTCCCCATCTGTAAAATGAGGGTGACGATTCTTTTGTATCTCACAATGGTGCTGTGGGGATAAATACACTGTTTGAGGTGCTCAGTGTGGTGATGGAGCTCTATAAATTGTGGCAGATATGCCAATTTCCAGCAATATCTTTACTGGATTAAGTTTAAGTATTTTAGGAGTTAATTGTATTAAAAATGCAAATATTGATGTATTATTGTGGGATTGTATACAATGTCTGTAGAGGGGAAACCTGACTAATGTAAATTCTGGGAAGTGTTATGAACCTCAAAGGACTCTCTTAAACAATGGGCTAGACAAAAAGAAACTTTTGGGATAAATAAAGTTAAGTGAGTTTCCTTGGAAATACCTGGAAGTGAGGAGGAGGGAATGCAAATTCCCTATCTCCACATACAACCTTTTGAAGCTGCACCTTGAGGAAGAGCCCCTTTTCTGACTCATTATCTAATCATGGTGTCTTAAATTCAAAGATCCATATAGTATAAATGAAAAAAATGTCAGATTCGTGGGTATGCTTTTTCTGAGCTAATAGCTGTTATGAGCTGATGACCACAGAAAAGCTCCAGTGTGGGGCTTGAAGGGCTGTTCACCTGCCGAGCCCTTGTTAGAGAGGGCGGTGATGTCTGGTAAGCTTATTAGCATGAGTATAGATTCTCTTATTGTTTTAATTTTTTCCTGGTAAATCTTCTACCTAAAGAACAAATATGCTTGCTTAGAAAGAGCTGTGGGGTTAATTAGCTGTAGGCAATTACACTATTTATACCCTCTGAGGAGAAGGCAAAGCAGTCAGTCTAACTTGCTAGGGAATTCACAGTGTAGGCAGGAAACTGCGCCCTCCAAGTAACCTGGTCAGAAGGGTGAGAGAGACACATGGCTCTGCACAAGAGAAGTGACAGCTGGGAAGCCATAAGCCTAAGAGTAGGGGGGCCCTTGCTGGACTACAGAGAGGTAACACAGGTGCAGTTGCCCTGACCTATGATATAACAAACCAAGGATACTAGAGTCTGTGATAAAAAACAAGGGTGTAGACCACAGGTTTATAAATGGCCAGAGGATCCTAAATGGCCTTTGATTCTGTGTGTACCTATTGAATAATAATAGAGGCTTAACAGCAACAATGGAAAGAAGTAGCACTTTCATAATGAGTTAGTAGAATTAGATGATTAACTGACACAAGGACTTTTGCATCAAAAAGATTGACCCAAATCAGGACCAGAGAGCTGATCACAGTAGCTCATCGGCAAAAAGAAAGTGTGTTATGGTTTTTGTTGGCACTTCTTCATCAACACCCTGAGAGATCTATCCAATAGATTTCTGATATCGGCCAGAGGAAGGCCTCTCCAGAAAAGGTCAGGGAACAGTTTATACAAGAGGTGACTCCACAATGCTGTGTCTGACTCGGTGGGAGCAAGGACATTTCATAGAGACCTGGGATTTCTTTTTAACAAAGGGAGATTAGGCAACAAAGAAAAGGAAGAGTGAAATGGAAAAGTGAAATGAATAAAAATTGGCAGACTTGAGGGGTGTTAATTTTCTCACTCGGATAATCAGTGTCTCCATGTGGACAGCACATAGCACACAGTGGGAGCTACTGGAATGCAAATAATAGTAATAAAAATAAATGTCTTATATAATGGATGCTTTAAAAATAAACTAACACAATCACAGGTAAATGCGCCTACAAACAGAGACAACCCCTATATAACACCCAGGGGCAGATTCTGATTTGTACCTGCAAACAGTCATAGTCCAGGAGAAAGAATGGCAAAGGAGGCTTTATGCCATCTTTATACTATACAGATTCTGGGTTACTACAGGAGCTGAAATAGCCCAAATCCACCTCCTCGAAATTCCAACCTTCCCCATCCCCACATCCCAGCACACTCCTGTACTAGTGCCTGCAAGGCAGAGCCGTATAAGGTCACTTTATTGACTCTACTCTGTTCCTGTGCTGTGGGGGATTCTCACTGCATCACCACAATGTATAACAAGCCTGTAGTTTCCCAGATCACTTTTTTTCCCTTTCTTAAAAATAGGTACTACATTAGCAATTCTTCAGTCTTAGGATACAGTCCCCGAGTTTACAGATTCATTAAAAATCCTTGCTTTTGGGCTTGCAATTTCATGTGCCAGTTCATTTTATATTCTTGGATGAATATTATCTGGAACCCCATATTTAGTCCTATTAAGCTATTTGAGTTTGACTTCCACCTCGGATGTAGTAATTTCATGCACTCCCAGCACCAGGATGGAGGCCAGCCTCCTCTAGCCTCCGTGAAATCTTCTGGTACAGGGGACAGGGGCGGCTCTAGACATTTCGCTGCCCCAAGCAAGGCGGCATGCCGTGGGAGGCGTTCTGCTGGTCCACCGAAGCCGTGCGGCACCAGTGGACCCTCCGCAGGCACGCCTGCAGGAGGTCCACCAGAGCCACGGGACCAGCGAACCCTCTGCAGGCACACCTGCGGGAGGTCCACCGGAGTCGCCTGCCACCCTCCCAGTGACCTGCAGAGTGCCCCCCGCGGCATGCTGCCCCAAGCATGCGCTTGGCATGCTGGGGTGTGGAGCCGCCCCTGACAGGGAAATGGTCCTGCTGACCTGAGTGAAGTCATAAAGGATGGTGTAGTCTGACCACACATTGGTCAGCACCTGTGTGTGCTCCAGAGACGAAGTGGCTGCTCCCAGACCAGGATCCATGATCACCTGTTCTGATCAATAGATTTCAGCAGAAAATGTTCTGAAGTGCTCAGAGCAGGTCGCTACTAATGCTGGCAAAGGGGTGGGAGAGATCTGGGATCTTTATACCTTTGGGTAAGGGTCAGGCAGCAAAGAGATCAATACATTGTGGGAATGGCCATGGAGGACTATTGATACCTGTGATCTGGTACACGTCCTTGCCCCTGCATTGTAGAATGGGTTTGGGTCCATGCCACAGCAGAAGCATGTACATATCCACACCACTCATGCATTCTAGCTTTTATACACTAGAGTACATGCTTTAGGGCTTCATATGTGGACAATAGGGGGGTTATGGTATAACAGCTACCATGTTACCATGTACAGTCACAAGCATAGACATAGCCTTAGTGTTTGTCAGATTTGTTATGATTATGTTCTTTTAGCTGAATGAGCTGGGGAAAACTTCTTGACTTCAGTATTATATTGTCTTTGTTCATAGATTTTTCCCTCCCCACTCCCTCCCTCAGACAATGGGGATATATCTATTTTCAACACAATAATTTATGATAAACAACAGGTGTCATGGGCATTTCCAGGCAGGCACTTGCCAAAAGAAAAATGCATAAGCCAATGCTTGGCTTTAGAGACAGCCATTAGCAGATAGTAGAGCTTTGGCTCACATACTGCAGACTGGCAAACTGTACTCTGTTAGGTGCAAATGGGATTTTATCCATTATGTAGTCTCCAAATAAATATATGTGCCTATGCAAATGTATTGTTAAATTCTTCAGAAGGAAAAGAACTTTATTTGGGAGACTTGCCATTTTTCTGTAATTATGAAATAAACAGGATGAACAGGGACCTGTATAATTAAAACCTTTGTTTACCAAAAATATCAACCATGATTAATTTACATGTATTTCTGAGTTCATATCTGGTTGGTTTATTTATATATATATTACTATTATATATATATAAACCAACCAGATATGAACTCAGAAATACATGTAAATTAATCATGGTTGATATATTTGGATTTTTTTTTTCCAAATTAAAAAAATGTGAATTTCAGGCGTAGGAGATTGATTCTTAAACTATTTAACAGTAGCATTGATGCCTAGTGCATTCCCTTACAACAACGTGAACTTCAACTTATATTTCATGCTGGATGCTTTTTAAATAAATTGGTCATCCTGGAGGGGTGCAGATCAAGAAAGGAAAAGATCATGATTTATGTGCTGTAGGTAGTGAGACTAGAAAGCTAACCTGTCGGGATATTGGATGGCTCAGGGAATTAGTAATGGGCTATGGAGCCTTACTTATTATTGCAGAATCTAGGAATGGAAAATATGGATTAGCTCACTCTGTCCATCTCCCTGGCAACGCAGAAAAATTCTCTATCATGTTTTATCCAGTCTAATTGTAAGTGATGATGTTCCCAATGCTTCCTTTGGGAGACTATTCCACCTCCCAGGTTGTTGTTTCCATTCCAGCATGGGCCAAAGCTGATGAGCATCTGAGTCCATTCCCTGACAAGAGGGTTCTCATTGCCAAGTCCATTAGAATTTGACATTTACTCTTCAGCCTAATGAACATTTCCATGTTCACAACACATGCTGCAAGGCACATCTTTTTAAACTGACTGCTGCAAATTTATTTCATTTTATTGGGTTTTTGTTGTTGTTGTTTTTTGGTACTGCATGGGTATTTAGTTATTATATGTTATGGGGTTGCTATTTCTCTTGATTTTTTATTTATTGTATTTTTAAGTATTTGCCAGAGGTGCTTAGAGTGCTCAGTCAAGCTGCTTGGAAAATTTTTCATCAACTTTTTAAAATGAAAAATAGCTTTTTGACTAACATGATTTTTTTTTAGGTTTGCATTAAAAAGATGTCTGAAAAATCTATCTTTGTGGGGGGATAGGGAATTGATGCCAACAAAAATATTGGTATCTTTGAAATTTGTCATGAAAAATTAAATACATTTTTAAACTAGTTTTAGTGTTCAGATTGGCACATTGTGTTTTATAAAGTTAAACATGCCAATTCAAAGTACATTCTAAGAGAGATAGCAAATATTGTTGCTAAAGTTTATTATAATAAAGTGGTCAAACTCTTAATGTCCGCTATAATCGGCAACTATGTTGGAAGTCTCAGCTGGGATTCAAATGTTTTGAGTGGAGTCTGGAGTTCAAACCACCCCTTCATTCTTAGAAGTGGCACTTTTAGATGGAGTAGTTTGCGGGAAAACTTGTGGGACAGCTGTACATGTTCCATGACTAAACAGAAAACTTTTAGTTTCCGTGTCTGTCACTTTAGCACCTTTCAGCAAAAGAAATAAGTCAGAGGGACACAGGGAGGTTGTGACAAGTAGCAAGAGTTAAAGGAGAATTTATCATGATCTGTGGAACTGGAGTCAGAGTGCCCATCTTCCCTATAGGGATTGTTATTGAGAAGACACCAAGGAACAGGGAACAGAGAGAGTTAGGATGGTAACAACTCGGCCACATTGGCAGAGCAGAGCAGCCCACAGAGTCCACAAAGTTCCACTTGTTCAACTTAACCTGCATTCTGCTTCAGTCTCTGCAAATGAAATTTGGTGGCAGCATCTGAGCAGTGAATTCTTTGAAATGCTTGATCTGAAGTCCCTCAGAGTCCTAGGTTTTGTAGACACAAACTTAGCCCAGAGAATAACCCATTGGAAGGAGGAGTTTGAGCTGTACACAGACCTGGCCATGCAGGAGGATGACAAAAGCAGGGAAGCAAAACAGCAAAACTGTTGTTTTATCTTATTGAGGAACAAGGCAGAGAGGTCTGCATCATTCTGAAGTTCATCACTGTCTCAAGCTTCAAAGCAGTCCTAGGAGCCCTGGGGACTTATTTCTACCCAAAGCAGAACAAAACTGTGGAATAACAAATTTTACACCAGAAACCAATCTAATGGAGAGCGGATAGACTCATTTGTTATCGCCTTACTCACTCAACAAGGCATTGAAAAGATGCCATTAGCCACAGCCTAGGACTGATGACATGTTGCTAGAACTTTCCAAAGTCAGAATGTTTGTGGTTTGTGATGTGAGGAACAATTTATGGGGCATAAGCCTAAATCAAGAGTCCAGTATGCAACACCATTTGGTTGCTACATATGACTGTGCATGCTGATAGGCATAAGCCCAGAACCAGAGGTGTTCCAGAGAAATCTGGATGTTTTTTCTAAAATTTATGCTTTATGAGTTATTGTGGGGAAGCTCTATGTCCTGTGTTATACAAGAGTCAGACTAAATGATCACTGTGGGCCCTGGAATGAATTTAAGACTCACTCAAGCACTTGGAAGGGCTGCCTGGAGTGAAAACGATATCCTCACTATAGGTGAAAGGTGCAATGACACTGAAGCCAAATGAGACCAAGACAAGGACAAAAAACTACAAGCTTTTCTGTAGTGATGCAGGGGCAAGAACATAAAACTCATCCCAGAAAAACATGTGATTCAAACTGTGTGAGGTGACATACATTGGACATCTACTCATAGCAGGGGGACTGAAAGCAGATACCAGGAAGATAAAGACAGTCAGAGAGGTACCAGCTCCAGTGGTTTTTGAAAGGACTACAGCACTTCATTATAACGATAATTTTTCTGTCCAAGTTCTGTCTACACCTGGCTTCTGTAGAAAACCTATACATCCATTCACAAGGTGGCAAGCATTTGACATGCTGAAACAAATGATAATGTATATTCCTGTCCTGAACTACTACCAGCCAGGCGAGTCACTTGCACTCCAGTGCGATGCATCAGAGAAAACATTGGGAAAGCTCCTTTGCAGGAGTAGCTGGTCACTTATGCCAGGACATACGCTGTCATAGACTGAACAGGGATAGGCCAAAAAAGAGAAAAGATCTTTTGGCAATTGTATTTGGAAAGGAGCAATTCCATCACTACACCTATCATCACCTGCTAGTAGTGCAATCAGATCACAAAACCCTAGAGACAATCATGATAAAGCTCTTTCTTAATGCTCCAAAGAGATTGCAGTGCATGATGATACACCTCCAGCACTGCTAGAAACTGATCAGATATTGTCCAGGATCCTGTGGACAGATAACTTAAACTCCGTGTCACAGAGTGCTCTACGCACTGCTGGGTGGTGCCCCCTTCAGGCGGTTCTGGGGTTTAGCTTTGCCTGGTTTAGCACCCACTTCTTTCACTTCCACTGTCTGCAGCTCTCCTCCTGTGCACAAAGTTGCAGCATGGCTTATTTGTGACTCAACCTTCTGGCCAGGTCACATTGTGATTAACCTTCCAGGGGAGAAATCCTTCAAAGTCTTTCTGCTCAAACAACATCAGGCAGTCCTCACATCTGTCACCCTGACCTGTCACTCATGCAGTGATGCAAGAAGTCTTCTAGTTCACTGCTCTAAGCAGTAGTACTCTGAAGTGCTTGTTAGGGGAACCCAGGCCCGCCTTCTACTCTGGAGTCCAGTCCAGGGCCCTGTAACAAGTAGTTAATGTCTGTCCCTCCTTACTGCTCTAGCCCTGGACTACTTCCTACCATGTTTCTCCAGTCCTCTTAGTCAGACCCCTCTCTCTCAGGAATACTAGGTCTTGGGGCTCCTATCCCCCCTTTCTTCTCCCTTACTCCAAGGAAAGAGACTACAGACATGCTTCCCGCTTTACTTTCCCCCATACTGTATTGCCAGCCTCCTGGTGTTATAGAAGCCTCTGCCTGTTCCCTCACAGGTGAGCTTCCTTATAATCAAGGCTCTCCACCCAACCTAAATCACCCTTGTGTTCCACTTAATTGGCTGATCAGGCCTACCTGTGGGGGGTACACCTCATCACACTCCCTCAGAGATTTCCACACAACTTCAACAACCACCACTTGTCCATTAAACTCTTTCTGAAACACACCTGCACTAGCATCAACTTCCTGAATACGATGATCAGCTTCAACAATGGAACCCTACCAACAACTATATACAAGAAACCCTCAGATCACCACATCTTCCTTCATATATGCAGCAACCAACCGACATGCACCAAGATATCTGTTATCTATAGCCAGGCACTCAGCTACCATAGAATATGCTCCTAGTAGAAAGTCCGGAATATATACCTTAGCACACTCAAAACTGCCTTCACCAAACAAGGACACTCCACCAGAGAAATAGATCACATCATGGAATGGGCCACCTGAATACCCCGAGAGAAGCTGTTTCAATACAAAAATAAACCCCTTTCCAATTACATACCCCTACTTGTCACCTATCAATGCACACTGGAACCCATACAGGGTATCATCAAACAACTACAAGCCAGGCTGAGTGGGGACTGCATCCTGAAAGAAATCTTTTCTGAACCCCCTCTTATGGCCTTCAAACAATTCCCCAAACTCTCCAAGCTCATCATCAGAAGCAAGACCCCCATACGTCAAGATACACCGACTCAAAGCAGCACCAGACCCTGCCAGAACAACAGATGCAAAACCTGCAGACTATACAATGATCAACATCCCCCACAACACGCCTTTTAAGATCCCTGGGTCCTACACATGCCTATCACAATGTGTGATGTGCCTTGTCTAGTGAACTAAATATACCAATAACAACTATATGGGTGAAACCAGACAATCACTATGCTCTTGAATGAACTCACACAGGAAAAAGATAGAAGACAAAAACACCACATCACCTCTGGGTGAACACTTTTCACAAAGCGATCACTCTGTATCTGACCTCTCAGTCTTCATCCTCAAAGGAAACATATACAGCACTTTCAAAAGACAAGCCTAGGAGCTTAAATTCATAACTTTGCTAGACACTAAAAATTATGATTTTAATAAAGACACTGGATTTATGGCTTATTACAACAATCTGTAACCCACTAACACCTATTTTTGTCCTATGACTACAGGGATGTTAATTGGCCACTTCACCTTCAATGATCCATTAGAATATGTGCTAACTACTTATGCTAAACTATCCATTTGCTCTTCTAGTTAGCTGTGACATGCTAACTACTTTTCCCTCACCTGAGGAAGAGTTTTGAGTAGCTCAAAAACTTGTCTCTCTCACTAACAGAAGTTGGTTAAATAAAAGATATTACCTCACTCATCTTTTCTGTGTAATATCCTAGGACCGACACACTTACAACAACACTGCGTCCAACTACAGACAGTCAAGAGATTGATACTTGCAGAGTGGCCAGAAAACAAAAGCCAAGTATCAGTAAGAGCAGAACCATATTTTCAAATTCAAAATGAGCTGAGTATGCAGGTTAGAATCATATTTTAAGGACAGAGAGCTGTTGTCCCCACCTTAGTATGAAAGGATGTCATGCAAAAAATACGTGCTTCATATCTGGGCCTTGACAGCTGTCCTGGATCAGCTCAAGTGTGTGTTTACTATCCAAAAATGAATATACAGGGCCACCCCTTGATAAAAGCATGTGACATAGAATCATAGAACTCGAAGGGACCTCAAGAGGTCATATAGTCCAGTCCCCTGCATTCGTGGCAGGACTAATTATCTAGACCATTCCTGACAGGTGCTTGTCTAACCTGCTTCTCAAAAATCTCCAATGATGGAGATTCCACAACCTCCCTAAGCAATTAATTCCAGTGCTTAAACACCCTGAAAGTTAGGAAGTTTTTCCTAATGTCCAACCTAAACCTTCCTTACTGCAATTTAAGCCCATTGCTTCTTGTCCTATCCTCAGAAATTAAGAAAAACAATTTTTCTTCCTCCTCCTTTTAACAACCTTTTACATACTTGAAAACTGTTATCATGTCTCCTCTCAGTCTTCTCTGCCAGTCATAAAGACAATGAGGAGTCAGGTGGCACCTTAAAGACTGACAGATTTATTTGGCATAATATTTTGTGAGTAAAGAACCCACTTCTTCAGCTGTATAGAGTGAAAATTACAGATACAGGCATAAATATATACACTGGCACATGAAGAGAAGGGAATTACCTTATAAGTGGAGAACCAATGTTGACAAGGCCAATAAAGTAAACACGAGACTAAACACTGGGTTAAATTTGGAGTCCTTGTTGTTTTTGTGGATACAGGCTAACATGGCTACACTCTGATATTCTGCCAGCAGAAAGAGACTGTCACCATATGATCTGCCCACCCAACAATGGGAAAAGGTGGGAGTGGACTTATTTACCTCAAGGAAAAGCAGTACTTGATTACAGTGGATTACTATTCTAAGTTTTGTGAGGTTGATTCCCTGCTGGTTACAAGAAGCAAGTCAGTGATCCTCATATTGAAGGCCCACTTAGTGAAATATTGCATTCCAGATACTGTATTCACCGTCAATGGACCCCAGTTTGCCTCAGAAGAATTCAAGGAATTTGCATACAAATTGGAGTTTGACCACCATACCTCCTCCCCAGTATACTCACAGAGTAGTGGTAAGGTGGAATCAGCTTTGAAAACAGCTAAGAGGTTGTTACACAAGGCTGTTTCTTCTGGTTCAGGTCTCTTTGACGCACAGAAATACCCAATCACAGGGTCCCAAAACAGTCTGGGGCAGGTACTGAAGGGACAAAGGACCAGAACCCTACTAAGAGTGAGGTGAGATCTGTTGCAACCAGAAGGATGGGTACACCACTGAAAGTAGATGGACAATAATCAGAGAAAGCAGGCAATAGAGTACAATTGGTCAGCCAATGACCTACAGGCGCTGGAGACTGGCAGTCATGAGGATCCAACCATAAGAGAGACACCAGAAGGAGTGGAGTAAAGGAGTTGTGAGGAGTCATATGAGTTGGCTACTCAAGAGGAACAAGTGATCCAGAGGAACAAGAGTCACTTATGAGCCAGCAGAAATGAAACCCAGAAAGAGCCTACTGATTTCACCACAGAACAAAGAACTATCTGGAGGCCAACCGCACAGGGAGGGAGGAGACTCCAAAGAAATAGCCTGCTAGACTGAGACAATTGCGAGGGACACAGAGAAAGGTCACTCCTGATATGGTTGCTTGTTAAGGATACCAAACTATCTCAAAGACAGTGTAACTAGCTAAATCCGCAGTAGAGATGAGATTTCAACTCAATGATGTATTGCAACCTCTGGTCCACGGGACACTGGGCAGGATCCTGGGTGTTACTCATTTGTTTTTAATGGTTGCATTAAAATGTTTGTAAAATAGGGAACATGCATGATGATCAGTGGAACTGGAGTCAGAGGGCCTATGTTTCCTGGAGAGACCAGCTTCACTCTTTCCAAATGAAACAGAGAAGGCTCTTGCAATAACAATGGTGATATTTTGGGAAGCGACAGATTTAGGAAACTACTCCTAGGAAAAAGGAAGGAGGAAGGTAGGTGAGAAAAGTGAGGCAGGCTCGGGATGTCCATGTAAAATTTTAATTCATATTTCCATTAAAAGATTTGCATAAGACCAGCTGCTGCTGAGAAAGACTGTTGTGTAAATTTGGAAGATGCATACAGTGCCATCTTGTACTGGCAGGCACTTATCTACCCATAGGGCCAACCAGCTTGTCTAACCATCATGTTGCTAAATCACTGGCAATTTGCCTGCATTTTTTCATATTGAATTAAATAGGAAATTCTCCAGCCTGCTGCATAATCCAGCATTGTAGACAAATTCAGAGTAACTGCTACTGTATCACCGGCTTACACCATGGCTGGATTTGGTCAAATATTTTATATATAAATTAGTACAGTCTCTATGCAGCTCCATCTAAATTGGCAGTTCAACCATGTTTTCCTTGAAAAGAGAAACCAATCACATACATTTAGGACTCAGTTTTCTTCATTTCATGTTGCTTTTGATTATAGTGATAGCTCTGCTTTCATTACTACTTTTGACAGCTTGCCATGGTTACTTGACCTGAATTTTGGAACTTGATAGTGCAGTTTTAATCAGCTGTCTTCTCACATATGTAAAGTGTACATCAACCAATCAAGTAAATATTTTCTCTCGTGCTTCATCCTGCAACTGAAGAATTTTTTTTATCCTAATTATCTCACTTGTGTATGGTCTTGATATAAAAAAGAACCCCAGTCATATCGTAAACCCAAATTTGAGTTGCATTTTTCCAGAGGTGTATTCGGTTAAGTGTTCTCCATTATTGTTCATTTTTGCATTCCGTCTGAACACCCTAGCTCTGGCCAGGATGAGAAGTATGCACAGAAGAGGTTATTCTTTAGGTAGATCTAGGTCAGCCTGAAGCAGTAGTACGAGAGTTCTTCTGAAACTGAAGGTGACTCAGACAAACTTGCCAAGTTAATCTGTTTAGGGGAAAACCTAAACAGATCAGACTGAACCCAGTATTCAGTCAACTACCAGTTCCCTTAATTGTGGAGATGATAGGTTTTTTTCAAATCCTGAATTTGAAATTCACAACTGTGAAATTCTGTAATGGGCCAAAGAAAAGACTGGACCCAAACACACTTTCATTTTGGAGAGGCTGGAAATCCAGGTCCAGATATGAATTTTGTAGCCTAGGCCCATATGTAGCCACTAAGGGCTTGTCTACATTTGAAATGCTACAGCAGCACAGCTCTACCGCCGTGGCACTTATGTCATCCTAGCACTATCTACACTGGGGGTTAGATCATCTTAACTATGCCACTCAGGGGTGTGAATTTTTTACGCCTCTGAGCAATGTAGTTAAGCCAACTTCATTTTCTTGTGTACACCAGGCCTAAGACTTGCTTGATTCCCCCTGAAATTTCAATGAATTTTTTTCAAGATTCCCAGAATTGGCTCAAGTTCACAAATGTCAATCATGTGCCAAGTCTGGCTAGAATGATTATAATGAAATATTAAAACAGAATTTTGATTGTTTTTGTTTTGCTATACAATAGCCTTGCACTATTTGAAGGAGTCAATACTTCCTTTTTGCCATGCAGTAATAATGCCCGATTGATTCTCTTAAGGCCTGATTCAAAGCTCATTGAAGTCAACAGAAAACCTTCTATTAACTTCAAGGTCTCTGGATCAGGCTTTTCATATTTGGGCAAGACTGTATATGAGAGGTGCTAAGTAAATTTTGAACACATTCATACCATGCTAACGTGTAACAAATTAATGTGGTTATTGTTTCCCCATCTGTTTGTCACTTTTTAACTTTAACATGTCTTTGAAAATCATCTAAAACATATATGCAAATAATTTGAAATACAAATACAGAATCTTTTGGAATACATATATAAACACATCCAGTCTTCAATTATTTTTGGCTTCTCTCCAAAAGTTTTCCATTTTGTTGAGTTCTGACCTTGTTGCATACATTCATTTCATACATTCATCACTTAATATTTGTATTAGTTAAATGCTTTGTAAAGTACTTTTCCATATCATTATGCAGACAACTTAAAATTAGTTCATTGATCCAAAATAAAATCTCTGTGCTTGTCCTCACCCAGGTTTGTATTGATCATCACAGAACTTATAATCCTGAAATATTTTGATGGGCTTCTGACAGAATGATGTATTAACCTGCAATAAATAAATAAATAAATAAATAAATCGGATCTTTTTCAGAGCCAGCCCAAGTTTATCTCATATTACTTGAAACCTTATATCTTTTCTTAGCCTTCAAGAGCCTTCATTGTGGTCTCTGAGGGATACCATCATGTGGCATAAAATAGTCATTTTCTTTCTTTATCTTTTATTTATAGAGAACCTTTCCAGATTCTCCATTCACATTGCTTAACTTCTTGATTAAAATGAGCTTACTAACAGCCCAAGTTACTTTTGGCAGGTACAGCAGGGCATATAACTGTGTTTCTTAAATTTGTAAAGTGCTTTGTGGGACTGTTAGAGTACTATATAAATCATATCCTATTGTATTGTTAGAAAGAAGTATGGCTTTTTTTTTTGTTTTGGTTGGTTGGGAAGATCTTTTAAAGGGCAGTTTCTCCCCCTCCCTTGGTATTCTCTCTTTGTCTTGTTCTGACAGCTTGAATAATGACATAGTGACACTTAACTTGATGGGCAGCTAACATAGCTTGTAACACTGATGTGAGATTCTTGTCTGCAAGGATTTGGGTTACAGTGTTTGGGGATTAAAATGCAGTTCGCTTGTTCCTGTGTGGGACTAATGTACTCGTTTTCTTTTAAAAACCCCTTCAGCATTTCACAAGGGTGAAAAATACTTCTGCATACAACTGGATAGAAAAAAGAGAAATTTAAATTCCTGCTAGGTTTCCAGTTTTGAATGAATTTCTAGTGTCATGCAGTATTTGTAGTGTATTTCCTGACCAAGGAATCCAGAGCATTTTACTAATTATATAAACATAGTAGTTACTCATCATTTAGATACAGTCACCTCAAGGGTGGAAAACTTCAGCCTTGTAACAATGCATATCAACACTCTTCAACATCATTCTTAGTACTAGATGAATACTGTACCTACTCTAAACTGCATGAGGGAGATGTAGTTACCCAAACTGGAAATGCGCCAGAATTGACACCTATTCTGATGCAAAATGGGCCAGGGGATTTCTGAAACTATTTTGTATATCCAGAGTTAAATTCTATATCTATAGAACCTTGGTTAATCCAATTCTATAGTAAAAAGTATTGGCAGGTGCAGAGCCAATATATGCCCTAGCTGCTAGAAGAGTACTGGACTTCACTAAAATGCCCAGAAAATAACCTGAAGGTGTGACAAAAGATGGTCTGTGGCCTTAGATATCCATATTTGCAGAACACAACACATACAAGAAATGAATTTCTTTATTCTCTTTTTAAATACCCTAAGACATTTTGCACAGAACTCTGACATGTTTAGTATCAACACTCTACCTTATATTACACTTAATCCCCATGCTTTATCAGATGGCCACTTCCTTGGACTGTCTCCAAGGGAACACAGCTGAGTGATAGCTGCTGCTTAAGCTAGGAAAATAATAGCAAAAATTCCTACTGACCATTTTGATGTGAACAAGTCAAAATGTAGTAATGTTAAGATTTGAAATTTAGTTTGGGCACAGATTAATTTTTGCATCTTTATACTACTAGTGTCAAAAAGGGGAAGGCCAGTGTCTCATTTATTATATTTGCTCAATTCAAACCTTTCTCCTCTGTAATTAAATATTCCCCCTTTTTAAAATGTTCTTCAGTTTGTCTTTGCAGCATCATTGTGTATCAGCATCTGATGTATTGTACAGTTTCTTTGAGCAGCAGTCCCTTCATTTAATGTGCATAAAAACCCTCACTAAATAAAGCACCATTGGAAAGGAAGCCTGGACAACCAATAACCTAAAGCAAGCCCTTGCAGTCCCTAGTGAATACACATTGGGGACAAGTTCTTGAAACCATTTCACACATAAGCATTGTATTGCCTTCAGTATATCACATCTCATAGTTCCTTGACTCCCAGATTTATTTGCAGTTAGATAGTTGGCTCATCGGTAGTTTATAGCAGGAGTGTGTTTATGGCATGCTGTAATGCAAACTTAGGGCTTGGCTACACTGGAGAGTTGCAGCGCTGGTGAGGGGGTTACAGCGCTGCAACTCAGGATGTGGCCACACTTGCAAAGCACAGCCAGCGCTGCAACTCCCTGGTTGCAGTGCTGGCTGTACACCTGGTCTGCCTCGGGTGTAGCGATTCCAGCGCTGGTGATGCAACGCTGGTCAGCAAGTGTGGACACCACCAGCGCTTTTATTGGTCTCGGGGTATAAGGAGGTATCCCAGAATTCCTGTCCACAACAAACCAGAAGAATGGCTGAACTCCGATCTCCCCATAGCTACTTGCTAAAAAACAAACACAGCTGCTCTGTGCTCCAGTGAGCGAGCCAGCGAAGGCAGGAGAATTGCTTTGGAATGTTCAAAGCTGTTTGCTTGAGGAGAGAGGGGGGAGCGGTAATGTTGAGCAACTGTTTATGTGGTCTGACGGCTATTTAGGAGTGCATAATTAGCATTTAGTGAATAAGAGACAGGTGGGGGAAAGGTCAAAACTTTTAAAATGATAGAAGGTAGGCACTGTGTATCTTCCAGTCCTTACAACTTGCAAGACAGGGAGCTGAGAACAGTGTCAGCTCCAAAAATCCACTCTCTCTGTCTCCCCCACGCTCCCTGTCACATTCCACCCCACCCCCCTCTTTGAAAAGCACGTTGCAGCCACTTGAATGCTGGGATAGCTGCCCACAATGCACCACTCCCAACAGCGCTGCAAATGCTGCAAATGTGGCCACACTGCAGCGCTGGCCCTACACAGCTGTACAAACACAGCTGTAACTACCAGTGCTGCAGAACTGTAAGTGTAGCCATGGCCTGAGTGAATGTTTATAAAATAAAAAGAAAATCACCATTATGAAAATGCTGCATCTGCTTCTGGTTTATGGATACCTTACAATAGTTGTATGCAACTCGATTTAACAAAGAACTGAAAGCACAATTTATTTATTAGCAGGTTGATGGTTTGATCTTAAAGCAGAGTTTCAAGCATGATGTCCTGGGATGAAAAACAAAACAAACAAAAAGCCACAATTTTAGCAATATGCTAGGGAAGTGCCACAATAAAATCCATGAAAACAATCACAGTTATTCCTAGTCATAAGGAACTTATTCATTTTTGCCCTAACAGAAAATAAAGCTTTGACCTGTTTTGAAGTCTAATGGTAACAGATTTCATACTTCCAGAGCTGCTTAGAAGAAAGCCTTTTTGTCCTTAACTTGCATTCATCTTTGAGTACAATAGTCTTAGTAAATGATTTTGTTGCTATTGATCCCTTTCATGTAGCATTGGTATTAACCTTTATAACCTTGACCCACGTCATGCACCTGGTATCAGGTAAGAAAGGGCAGTTTCTTACCATCACTCTTGGTGTCACATGCATTGCATTCTAAACTCACTTCTGTTGCTCAAGAGCAAATTCTGAAGTTAATTTAAATTGGTTATATTTGCTTAAGCAGTTGCTACAAAATAAAATATTATCCTCTAGCAGAAGCTCTCAAGAAGTATATAGTGGCGGCAAGTCCTCCTGTAGGCAGTGCTAGGATTCTGGGTGCACAGTTCATAGAAAACCTTTTTCCACAGAAAAGACAAACTTGAAGATAAGGCTTGCCAAGCAGGGCAAATCCTTAAAAAAGAGTCAAAGTTGTGAAGCACTGTTCTACTCCAGGAAACAGTCTCGCAGTCTGCTTTTCATTTAGAAAGTGAAAAAGTCTAATTCTTCGGCTTTGTCCTTTGCTCTAGATCTCCATTTTAAAGATCCTACAAAAATATTAATACTCCTTGGCAGCTTAAGCAGGTCACAGCTCAAATGAGTGCTGAACAGTGTTCCCAAGGGAACAGAGAACTATGCAACACGTATCCATTTTTAACACATATGCATTCAGATATTCAGAAAGTGAGATTTGTACATTGGAAATGGTTTTGACAGTAACATAGACCATGAAGAAATAGTTTATTATTATTAGGCAGCTTTAGCTTGGAATATTTGCAGGTTAGTCATTACCAGCAGGCAACAATACTTTTTCTCCCAATGACTGATCATGTTGACAAAATAGAGTTAGTATTAACAGCACCTACAGAATCTACATGCACTGTATAGTATTTATATCAGAGAAAAAAAATTATGGAAAATTTAATTTTTTTAGAAAGGTAAGTGAAAAATTGAAAAATTCAAATCAATGTCATGTCATAATTACAGGGTGTTTTCTATAATATTTGTTACAAATTTAAACCTAATTAAGTTTAGCAAATTGTTTAGGAGTCAATGCTGATTTCTGTGACAATATTGATTATTGGAGAGTATTTGTTAAATAACTGAATATTTTAATACTTCATATTCACTATTCCTTGGTCCATTGTGTGATTTTGTGCTGAGAGAATAACAAATAATAAGCTTCTGATAGCATTTTTCAGATGAATAAAATGTTGTCACATTTGTGAAACTTTTAGAAGTTGAAAACATTTTACCAAGTACAAGTCTTCTGAATACTTGCAGAAAAGAAATAGTATAACCTTGTGAATAATGGCAAGCTAAACTCATTGGCAAAAAATGTTTTGTGTGTTTTATTAGATGACTAGCTCTTGATGTAATAGGCATATAACAGGAGCTGTATAATTCAGCAAAATAATATGCATGTCTATTTCTCACTCTAGGATTAAACATGTCTGTTACAGCTGTCCCCCTGCTGCATTCCTTTTTCCCCTCTCCTTTCTGTTTGTCTTGTGTGGCTGCCCCTCCAAGCCATTGTGCTAACTAAAGTCACAGCACTATTCATAGGAATGGCTTGTACAGACTAACTGGAGCCATTGCTCTGCCTAGGGAGGGGGCTTCTTGCTTCTTTGTTTGGCTCCTTTGTTCAGACCCGGGCTCGGTGTGGGGGGCGCTGCCCAGAAATACAAGACATGAAGTAGCCAACTAATTAAGCATATGAGTCATACCTGTGGCTCAGAACATGCCCAGGCATGCCTATGCTTACCTGCAGCCTTTCCCTGCCTTCTCTCCTCCCCTGTATCAAGAGGAGCCAATCAAAAGTACTGGTGAGAAACTGCCTGAGTTTGCCTTTAAAGCTGAATATTTTCTGATCAGACCTCAGAGAAGGTCCTTGCTTTGCCACCTGGTCTGATCAGCTAGGGGTCTTTGAGGGGCCCTCTCCCCGCTCTCATTTGTTTTTGAGTGTACCCTCATTTTTAAACTCCCCTCCCACGAACAATGAATTTGTGCCTGGAGATCTCCTGATTATTGTAAGCGAATCGAGTCCTCTCTCCATCCTCTGATGCTACTGCTGTTCCTGTCTCTGTGCTTGCTGCTGTCCTGGAGATTGGTAAGAACTCCCTCTTGCAGACTCCCCCGTCCTAGCTGCTGGCCTTGTTTCCCCAGCAGACAGACCCAAGCTAACTCCTTGGTCTGTATCTGTAATCTGTTTCTTGCTCCGCAGCGCCTTTGCTGCTAAAAATAAGCCTGTGCCGCTGCTAAGCTGTGCCTTCCTGGACTGTATCCTGGGCCACTGGCTTGCAGCCGCCCCACTGCTGCCCCACTGCTGCAGCACCCCCCCCCCGGGGGCTGTACCCTGGGCACACACCACTCTGCCCTCTGGAACTGCTCCCCCTCCCGATCAAAGAATCGGCATAGTGTAAGGTGCACCTATTAGAATCAGGTTCTTTGTCTAGATAAGTTGTAATTTCATTTTGCATAGCTGTGGTTAAGTTAGGTTTAAAGAATTGTTTGTATTGTGCTCTGTAAGGGCTTGTCTACATCAGAAAGTTGCAGCGCTGGTGAGGGAGTTACAGCGCTGCAACTTTGAAGGTGTACACATCTGCAGGGCATCACCAGCGCTGCAACTCCCTGTTTGCAGCCCTGGCCGTACTCCCGTTTTGTCTCGGGTGTAGAGGATCCAGCGCTGGTGATCCAGCGCTGGTAATCCAATGTAGACACTTACCAGCGCTTTTCTTGACCTCCGTGGAAGGAGGAAGCCTCTGGTAATCAAGCTGGTCTCCTTCCCCGGCTTGCTCTCGCGTTCCCGGAACCCCGAGCAAGCAGGTCTCCTTCCCTGCGGTTTGCAGGGTGGTTCGGGGAACGCGAGAGCAAACCGCGGCAAAGCTGGTCTCCTTTCCCGGTTTGCTCTCTCGTTCCCCGAACCCCCGAGCAAGCAGGTCTCGTTCCCTGCGGTTTGCAGGGTGGTTCGGGGAACGCGAGAGCAAACCGGGAAAGGAGACCAGCTTCGCCGCGGTTTGCTCTCGCGTTCCCCGAGCAAGCAGGTCTCCTTCCCTGCGGTTTGCAGGGCGGTTCGGGGAACGCGAGAGCAAACCGCGGCGAAGCTGGTCTCCTTTCCCGGTTTGCTCTCTCGTTCCCGGAACCCCGAGCAAGCAGGTCTCCTTCCCTGCGGTTTGCAGGGAGGTTCGGGGAACGCAAGAGCAAACCGCGGCGAAGCTGGTCTCCTTTCCCGGTTTGCTCTCGCATTCCCCGAACCCCCCTTGAAGCCGCCCAACAGCGCTGCAGTGTGGCCACATCTAACACCACTTGCAGCGCTGGTTGCTGTAAGTGTGGCCACTCTGCAGCGCTGGCCCTATACAGCTGTACTAATACAGCTGTAACAACCAGCGCTGCAAAATTTTAGATGTAGACATGGCCTAAGTTAGGTTTAAAAAAGAATTGTTGCATTGTGTTCTGTTACTTGCTAATTTGTGTAGTCTTGGTTAACTTAGATCATAAATAAGATTTTGCTGTGTTCTGTATAATTGTGGTTAAGTCTGTCTTCCCACTGCCCTAACCCGCCCCCCCAAGCTTGCCCGTGTCTCCTCCCGAGCTCTCCAGTCACTCGTTGCAGTCTCTCTGCTGTTTAAACTTGCAGCCTGTCTGCTCTCTATGTCTCCCTGAGTTTAAATCTCCCTCCACAGTGCCTCTGCCTTTGGTCTCTGCTCCACCACGTGCTCCTCTTCCCCCATTCCCCAACCCCATTCCTCTACCACTGCCTTTCTCTCTCTCTTTTAATCCCTTCCCCCATGTGTTCACCCCGCTCCTACTGCTGCCAAACCTCAATTGTATTACTGAAGTCTAGCATAAAACCCCATTGGTTACCCTTTTTCTCTCTGACACACCTCACATTTTACATTTACGCCACTGTGACACATTTTTACCTAGAGTTGTTGGTTATTTAACACATTTTACCCATAACTGTTAGTTGGTTATATGCTGCTGTGACACACCCTTTACATAGAAATTGTTAGCTACCTGTTACATTTATACTTCAGTGTTGATTGGTTACCAACTGTATTGTACCCCACTGTATTGTACCCCACTATTGAAACCCCTTATACTATTTACTAAAAGAACCCCCTCCCCAATTGTCTACCTTAACAAACCCCATATCCCTCACTATTGAATTTTCCCTGTTTTTGCATTTTCTTAATAAAGTTTATTTTGCACCCCACCAGTGCAGTAGTTGTCCCCCAAGATCCCCTGGCAGAATCAAAACAATGCAGTGACATAAACTCTGCACTCTGACCACATTATAACTTCCATCATTGCTACCATGTGGAGTTGCACTATTGGTGAGTTTTTCTAGACCATGACCCAAAAGCCACCCGCAAAATGTAGGTAACAATGAAAAACAGAATGATATCCATGATTTTTGGCAGGCCTTTCAGAAGTATACCTGCAGATTTTGAAAGAGAATGGAGTGGGTAGGTTAGCCTGCTAAAATTAGGAAAGTTGAGAGACACGACATATGAGAAAAATTCTTTCCGCAGCAAACCATTGTCTGAATTTTGATAATGTGGCCACTCAAAAGGGGGGACTATTAAATGAGAAATCACACAATCAAGAGGAGTGAAACCCTGAGTCTGGTTTACCATTACTGTCTTTCATTACTTTTTAATGAAATCATTTACCACAATCTCTCTTGGTTTTCAACACTTGTAGATAAGCTCAGCACTTTTCTTATCAAAGACATATCCCAAAATGGAGAACACATAAAAAGAGTATTTGGTCTTTCTTCTTACTCCGTATCCAATTTGTGCTCAGACATTTCATTCTTTTTTTTTTAAATAGGTCATGTCTAGCCTCTCCAGCATACAATAAATGACAATTTTGAGAGAGTATGTAATAGACACCAATTTCTGTATTGTTACGCAAACAGCTTTAACTAACGTCTACCAGAAGTATTTGAACTTAAAAGATACCCCAAGTGCTTTTTTACAGACTTTTAGCAAACTTTGCTAAAAATGAAAGTAGAGCGAAGATAACACATTGAGGTGCATGTTCTTATTGAGGGATCTGCTCTTGTTCCCACTGAAGCCAATGGAAGTGTTTTTCAGTCGGAGCAGCGTTTGGCCCATCCCATAAAAGAGGGTTAAGGAAACACAATGTTTGAAGTCATTTTGTTTTAGTATTGATTTCACTTAAGCCAGAAATACTCACGTGCACACCCATGTGCGTGCACACACACTAGATGAAATGTAATTGTACCATTGAAACATTTTGATTGGTTGACAAACAATGCAATCTTGAAGATTTTGTCTGTCATTAAACCCATCCCTGCTGTGGCTTTCAACCATAAACAAACAGATTTCAAATTTTACTCAATTGCTGCTTAGACCAGAAGACATTTTTCGAAAGAAATGTAGCTGGTTTATGCAGCAGTGCTCACTGTCTCCTATTTGCAATTCTGTACATATGCCATTATCTTCTCTCAGTGCTTGATGAAGTGTATTAGGGTTATATTCCAAATGGGTCATTCTATTTTTTCTTTCTTTTGAAGGAGCTTTCTAGACTGCAGTTCTGGACTGTCTTGTTTTATTTTGTGTTGCCATTGTTTAGAGAGATCCTTTGATACTGCTAGATTGTACTGTATATTGCATGAACATTTACATGTATAAAAACTGTAGAGATTGATAGGGTTGCCAACTTTCTAATCACACAAAACCAAACACCCTAGCCCCGCCCCTTCCCCAAGGCCCGGGTTCCAGGCTGTGGGTAGGGTCAAAGGCTTCGGAGTGTGGGAGTGGGCTGCAGGTTGAGGCAAGGGGTTGGGGTGCAGGAGGGGGTGAAGGCTACAGCTGGGGGTGCGGGCTGTAGGATGGGGCTGGGGATGAGGGGTTCAGGGTATGTGAGGGGGCTCTGGGCTGGGGCAGGAGGTTGGAAGGGGGTGAGGGCTCCAGCTGGGGCTGTGGGCTCTGGGGTGGAGCCAGAGATGTGGGATTTGGTGTGTAGGAGGCGGCTCCAGGTTGGGGGGGGTGGGACTGAGGGATTTGGAGTGTGGGAGGGGACTGTGGGTTGATGCAGGGGGTTGGGTTGCAGGAGGGGGTGAGAGCTCTAGCTGAGGGTGGAGGCTCTGGAGTGGGGATGGGGATGAAGCATTCAGGGTGTGGGAGGGGCTCTGGGCTGGGGCAGGGTTTGGGGTGAAGGAGGGTATGAGCGCTCCAGCTGGGGGAGCAGGTGCTGGAGTGGGGCCGGGGATGAGGTATTTGGGGTGCAGGAGGGGGCTCCAGGTTGGGGGGTTCAGGGATGAGGTTGGGGCTTGGGCTTGGGTTTATTTCAGGTGGCTCCGGGTCAGTGGCGCAGCAGGGCTAGGGCAGGCTCCATGCCTGTCCTGCCTCTGCGCTGTGCCGCCGTGCAGGTCTGGTTCCTAGGCATTGGGGGATCCGGGGGGCTCTGTGTGCTTCTCTCAGCTGTAGGCACTGCCCCCGCAGCTCCCATTGTTGCAATTCCCAGCCAATGGGAATGCGGAGCTGGGGCTTGGGATGAGGGCAGCACATGGATTCCGCTGGTCCCTCAGCTAGCAGCTGGACCCACTGACCACTTCCAGGGCGCAACACAGAGCTAGGAAAGGTAGGGACTAGCCTGTCTTAGCCCAGCAGCACTGCCAACCGGACACCTGGCAACCCTAGAGATTGATGAAGGGTTGGGCTATTTCTTTAACTTGAACAGTTTCATCTCATCTCAGATTTGATCTAATCCAGAACTGACCATTTCTGAGATACAAAAGAGTTTGGATTATTCATTTTCCCTGTTTATCATTTTCATATGCCTGTAAACTTCCTGCTTCCAGCTGGCAGCATAAACACAGAAATATTGTTCTAAAATGGAATTCTTATTTATATAATGCTGTAAATGTGCACAGTGATTTGCAAAACACAGAAGAAAGTTGGGAAGGGGTTGATTCTTCATTGTCCTGTACCATGAGTAGTCATTTGAGCCAATGCAAAATAAGTATAAAATGCTACCATTCGAATTTAAGTGTTTGGCTTGGTGCTGTACACTCCCTTTGCAGTAGTGAGAATAATCGTACAAGCTGTGAGGCAACCTGGAACTGGGCCCAGAGCCTGTCATGAAGGCCTTGCAGTTGAACAAAGGGGACAAACTGAGGGTGAACAGATCAGATATAAAAAAGCACAAAGACAATGGACTTAATTATCCTTCTGCTTACACCAGTGCAAGTGATGAGTTAGTCCTTTAGAGTCTATGGACATGGGTGGCAGCTATTGAAGGCCAGCCTCCCCAAACAGCCTTGCGGGCCCCACCCATGCTCCACCCCAAGACCTCTACCTGCTTCCTGACACTGTGCTGTGGAGGGGCTTTTCCCACCATGGCCAGGTCCCCAGCCTGGGGCTAATGGGGGCCAGCCTGTGCTCCAGGACTCAGGAGGCCATGCTGCCTGCCTTCCTTCCCAGCTCTCTGGTACTGGAGCGGGGGCCCTGCGCTGCCTGTCCTTCCACCCAGAACTCCAGGGCTGTGGGGCCTGCACAACCTCGCGGCCCTTCCACCCAGTGCTCCAGGGCTGGGAGCGGCGACCTTTCCTGTCCACCCACCCATCTGGTGCTCCAGGGCTGGGGCAGGGGGACTGCGCTGCCTGAGCACCTACTCAGCACTTTGGGATGAGGGTGCACTTTGGGGTTTGGGGAGGGGAGTTATGTCACCCGCCCACCCACCTGGCACTCTGGGGCTGGGGGTGATTAAGTGGCCCAGGGGGGGACTCTGGGCTCTGGTGAGAGGGGCAGGGCCTCGGGCAGAAGGGGCAGGTCAGGCCAGGGGCTAGCCTCCCCGAGCCTGGGGTTCACCCACCGCCCATGTCTATGGAATTGCTCTGGTGTAAATAAAGGGACAATCACACCCCTCACTGCTAAAGAGATAAATGTAGAGATTTAAATGGGATTAATGCAGGGACTGGTGGTGTGTGTGTGTGTGTGTGTGTGTGAGAGAGAGAGAGAGAGGGAGGACATGGAATGCTGCTCCAAGCATGGGGGGAGTATGGGAGAAGTCATAGAGTTCAGAGCAGTGAAAGGAAAGAATCAGCTAAGAAAGAGGCATGGGGAAGTGAGTGTAAGAGGAAATGAGAATAGTCATGTAGCTGGAGTAAGATTGATCATGTGGGCTTAGAACATATTGCTGAGCACTGAATTTTGCTGAACAGAGGAATAAGTAAAACACTTGGGGTAGACTGAGCCACAGTGCTATTTGAATGAGGAAGGCTAGACTGTCACTTTTAGTGACAAATGTTGTGCTGTCCCCTTTTCATGATTTTTATCATGATTTTGGTGGTGGTCTTGAAGCACCAGGTCCTGGAATCATATAATTAAGTGAGACTCTCAGCTTTCCTTAAAAATGGAGAAATTGTCCTGTCTGAGAAATTGAAAGGAAGGCTATTTGGGGAAAAAGGAGTTTGACCTCAGTAGGCAGAAATCATGAGGGAAAGCAGGTCGAGAACTGGAGGTGTTCTCCTTCCCAGATAGCTCTTCAATCTTAATTTTTGCATTTTGGATTCTCTTGGGATATATGTTACTTGCAGGTACCATAATCATTTTTGTACCCTGAAGTGAGAAATTAACACCTTGCTTTCAAGGAAATCCGTCTATTTTTGTTCTCCTTTATCCCATCTCTTTTGTGGTAGGCAAGAGTATCTTGACACTTTGCTGTACCTGAGCCACATCAGCCTGAAAAGAATGTCCAAGAGGGTTATTAACAGTAGTGCCCTCTGTGGTGGATGCTTTCCAAACATACAGAACAGTGGCCTCTGCTCTGAAAGGTCACGGTAATGAAAAAGCCAAGAGTAAGTAAAGAACATACTATATTGGAGAAATAGGAATCATGTATGTTTCCAAAAGCACAGACTGTGGTAGCACTCAATGGCTGGATAGGAATACAACACCAACCTTACTTAGTGAACTCATGTCACTTCAGAGCACATTATGAATCCACGCTGTTGCTTCATTGTCTTATATAGCATATTACTATGTCAGGAGGAAAGAAAAAGTTGGTAAATAAGAACATCTTGAGTCTGCAATGGTAAAGATAAATTTACATTGCTGACATACAAGCCGGGAAGGCTGCTGAAAATCAATCATCACAGACAGTATCTACTGAACTAAAATCATGTACATAAGCATATTACCTATTATGAAAAGACTCAATCACTGATAGTGTCTCAACACTTACCAACTCATAAATGAACACTGAATGGCACATGCCTCAGACTAGGTGAGATAAATGAGGCAATTGGCATCGCAGTATGAATGTACAGGTCTACAAAATGGTTCAATTTAGTTGTACTTGCAAAGGCCTTACAAGGAAGTAGATTGATCCCTTTGCTTATTGAGGGGCAGGTGTTGCTAGACTAACTACTGCACCATGGCAATTCTGAGCTCCTGCAATGGCCCACAGGGGTCAGTGCAACAGGACACAAGCTTAGACAACTTTCAGAATCACCTTAGCCTGTTTGTTATGCTCCCTGTCATAGAGAAACTGGCTCCTTTAAGGGGAGATAGGCTTAACATCACCTGTGACTAAAAAGCAGCTTCCCAGCTGACTTCATGGGGTTAAGTGATTGTTTGAAAGAATACCTGGTTCTTAAAAAGGCCAGTAAGAGCTTAGTTGAGCTGAAGAATTGCAGCGAGTAGGTTGGCTCTTGTATTAGGTCCTGGAGCAGGTAAAAGAACACAGCTAGTAGGTGATTCCTATGCAGGAGGCTTGGGGAGTGTGAGCACTGCAGGGAGTAGAAAGACTTGGAAGTCCCTGGGTCAGGGCACTGGCTGGTACAAGTGAAGGAAAGACTCTGGAACTGTAGTCCTTGTTTGGGTAGATGACCTATTTTATTGGGGTATTTTGTCTAAATTATCTGTTCAACCAAAAAAATGTGCCCTGAGGCAAGGGCCTGAGAAAGATTCTGGTGTGGTCTTTCCTGGGCTGGTGAGCTAGGGCAACTAACTTACACATCCCACCCCTTTTGCACTTCTGTGTTACTTTTAACGTAGGTAGGGTTCTGCACAAAGAGATGGTTTTTGCACTGGGCAGCAACATGTTTTTTTCAGGATAGAATAGGACAAACGATTGGGATCTGGCAATGAGATTCCTCTCACTTTTTCTGTATAAACATACAGATTCTCCAGAGTCATGGGAATCTCATGGGTGTTTACACAAAGTGTGAAGGCTGAAATGTTACTAATCCCATATTCACTGAGGAAATAAGGTTTTTATACTCAGTGCATTTATTTTGCATTCCAGTTTTCCAAGTTACAGATTTAAGGAATCTGATAGATAAGATCTAGTAAGAATTCTTTGTAAAGAAATAGTTGAACCTTGCATAATCAATAAATGGATTTGGAAGAGGTAAAATGAATGGTCCTAATTTCACAGGCAGCTGAGAGATCCCTAGTGCAAGTTACATAGTCAGGCCCATTTAACCCAGCAATCGGGGCAGATAAAAAACTGCTTGCTGCAGTGGTTTGAGATCAGAAGGAATAAGTCCATGGAAACAGGCTGGAGTAGGAAGGAGATACACTAAGACAAAGCCACTAGAGAGGACAAGCTTTAATTAAGAAAACTATCCTCTTCCCTAGGAGAATTTTTGATTTCTCAGTGTAATGGTTATGTGTCAAAAGCTGCAGTCTTACCTCAGTGGTTCTTATTAAATAGAGATCATCCTCATCCAGTACTCTGATGTGAGCCTTGAAGATAGCTCAAAGACTTCAGGATCAGTGTAACTGAAGGAATAGAGGAGAGGATGGTCTTTCATCTTTTGTAGTAGATTCTTGAGATGCGCTTATGATCAGTGTTTAATATAGAGCAGGACAGGAAGTGGAAGTGTGGAAATTCCAGTTGTTATGGCTTTGTTGTTGTGATGTGATATGGCCTCATCTTGTGTGAGTGGGTATGACACAGTGAAGAGAATAGGGCCCACAAGCTAAATGTTTCTGAAAGGAATCCATGTTATCCTGTAAGCCTGGTTCCAGCCAAAATGTCTGCATGCAGTCTATGGAAAAATATGGGCAAAATTTATTATGCTCCTAATCCTTCTCTCTACCTCAATCTCATAGACTCATAGACTTTAAAGTCATAAGAGACTATCATGATAATCTAGTGTGACCTCCTGCACATTGAAGGCCACAGCCAAGCTCTTTGAATTTCATTTCATAAGGTAGGTTTTCCATTCCTTGGATCATCCTAGTAGCCTTTCTCTGAACCCGTTCCAGTTCAGATTCGTCTTTCTTAAACACTTCCGGCTGATACATTCCCAGCATATAGCAAAAATTCTTGTTTGTCCTTAAATACATGACATTGCACTTTGCACCATTTCTGTTATTCCAGTTTTCAAGGTCATCCAGATCTTCTTATATGATGTTCCTGTCCTCCTCTGTATTGGCAATACCTCCCAACTTGGTGTTATTTGCCACTATAGTTCAGTTCCCTTTCTGGGGTACCTCAATGTCTAGGTCACTTTACCCCATTGACTAATGGGGAGTGGGGGAGACCTGGGCCTGCCTAGTACTCTGGATCCCAGCCCAGGGACCCTGTAGATCGCAGCCATTGGCTGTGTCCCTTTAACTATGTCTCATGGCTTCTCTAATTCCCTTGGCCACTTCCCTGCGTCCCCATGCTGTCTTCACCCTTACCTCAGGGGCTAGTCCTAATGGAGTCTCAGCATCCAGCTCAGGGCTCCTTCTCACTCCTTTTGGCAGCACTGCCCTGTCCAGGGTTCTGTCAGCCATCCACACACCTACAGCTCCAGCAAGGAACTGAACTCCCTCTGGACCTGCAGCTCTTATACTTAGCTGCTGGGCCCTGATTGGCATTGAGCCACACAGCCACTGTGTGAGAGAAAGACCCTCTTGGAGGATGCCCTCCACTGCCTTTTTTTGGGGCAGGGTGTGGTAGGGATACGATGCCTTCAGCAGGGACCTCAGAGGATTTAGTATAACCCATCACAAGCACATTCCCATTTGTTGTGCCGAGGTCACTAATAAAAATATTAAATAAGATTGGTCCCAAGACTGATCCCTAAGGAACTCCACTAGTAACCTTCCTCCAGCCTGACAGTTCACCTTTCAGTATGACCCATTATTGTCTCCCCTTTAACCAGTTCCTTATCCACCTTTCAATTCTCATATTAATTCCCATCTTCTCCAATTTAACTAATAATTTCCCACGTGGAATTGTATAAAATGCCTTACTGAAATCCAGGTAGATTACATCTACTGCATTTCCTCTGTCTACAAAATCATTTATCGTTTCAAAGAAGGAGATCAGGTTGGCCTGGCATGGTATACCTTTTGTAAAACTATGTTGTATTTTATTCCAATTACTGTTCACCTCTATGTCCTTAACTACTTCCTCTTTCAAAATTTGTTCCAAGACCTTGCATACAACTGAGGTCAAACTAACAGGCCTGTAGTTTCCCAGAACACTTTGTTTAGGTGTTGGGCCATGCCTAGATTATCTTTAATCTCTGCCTCATCCTCAGTGGTTAGTGGTCCCACTGCTTCTTTCCTTGTTTTCTTTCTATTTATACAGCTATAGAACCTTTTACTATTGTTTTTAATTCCCTATGCAAGGTCCAATTCTGCCTGGTTTTTGGCAGTTCTCACTTTATCCCTACACTTTCTGACCTCCAAGAGAGAGCTTTCTTTGATGATCCCTCCTGTCTTCCATTCCCTGGAGGCTTTCTACTTTCTCTTAATCACCTGTTTGAGATGTTTGTTCATCCAGTTTGGTGTGCAACCATTCCCTATGAATTCTTTCGCCTTGCTTGGGATGCAGGCTTCAGATAGTTTCTGCAAGTTTGACTTAAAGTAATTCCATGCCTCCTCCATGTTCAAATCCTTGAGTTCTTTGGTCCAGTCCACTTCCCTAACTAATACCCTTAATATTTTTAAGTTAGCCCTTTTGAAATCAAGGACTCTATTTGCAGATCTATTTTTGTTTATCCTTGCATTTAGTTTAAACTGAATTAGCTTATGATCACTTGAATCAAGGTTGTCCATTACAACCAGTTCTTCTATGAGGTCCTCACTACTCACCAATACCAAATCCAAAATAGAATCACCTCTTGTTGGTTCAGCGACTATTTGGTGAAGAAATCTGTCAGCTATCACATCCAGGAAAATCTAGGCCCTGCTATTATTAATAGCACTTGTCCTCCAGTCTATATCTCAGAAGTTAGTCTCCCATAATCACACAATTCCTAGTAATATTGATTTAATTTAAAACATTAAAGAGGTCTCTATCCATATCCAAATTAGGTCCTGGGGGTCTGTATTACCCCCCCAAGCACTAGCCCAATGGAACCACTAGTAACTTTCTTCCCACAAGTGATTTTTGGCCCAAACAGACTCTGTCTTATCCATTCAATCACTTTTGATTTCTTTATGGTCTACCTCATCATTAATATACAATGCTACTCCATCACCTTTGCCTTTATTTCTGTCTTTCCTGAACAGCACACACCCTTCAATATCTGTACTTCAGTCATGACTACTATTCCGCCATGTTTCTTTTATCCCAGTAATATCTGGTTGCACTTCCTACACCAGAAGTTCTAGTTCTTCCATTTTGTTACCCAGGCTCCTTGCATTGATGTACAAACATCTTAATTGTTATTGCTTGGCTTAACCCTCATTCCACACCCTACCAACAGAACCACTATAGAGTGCCAGGAGCAGAGAGGAAACAGATAGGGCCATGGGCAGCCCTGTGGAGGTTAGCCCCTGCTCTCCTGCCCCCCTTCCCCTGCCAGAGCCCAGAACCCCCTACTCACCGCGCCCACCAGCCTCTCCCTGGTGCCAGTGTGCCAAGTGGGCAGCGCATGGCCACCCCTGCCCCCAAGCAGGCGAGTGGGTGGTGCACGGGCCCCCCAGTCCCTAAGCACTGGGCGGACGGATGCCCCCCACAGCCCCTGAGAACTGGACAGGCAGGTGGTCCTTCCAGTCCCCGAGTGCTGGGTGGGTGGGTTGACCCCTGAGTGCCCCATCCTCCCCTGAACACAGACTGGGCAGTCTCAGTGCTGACAGCCTCCAGCCCCCAGCCCCAGATGGCGTGGCTCCAGCACTCTGCAGCCTCCCAGCACTAGGCAGCCTGAGCCACCTCAAATCCCAACCGCAGACTGGCCTCAGCTGCCCTAGCCCCAGCCCCAGTCCAAGTATGCTTCCCTGAAAAGGAACAGTCAGCCTGGGACAAGGAGAAAGGGAAAGCGGGAGGGAGTCTTCCAGGTACAGCATGAGCAGGGCCATGCTGGACTGTTTGGGGAGGCATAGTCTCCCCCAGACTATGATATGTACTGGATAGGGCCACTTTTTTCACCTCAGGGAGAGGGAAGGAGAGGCTGGGGGAGCTAAGCCCTAGGAACAGGGGGAGCACGTCCTCTGTTTGGCAAGGATTCAATGAGCTTTGTGAGCACAAAGCTTTGAATCCAAGGCTCGGTGTAAGGGGACTTCTTTGATGTGAATATTTCTCACAGTTCTGCCCCATTGATTCCAAAGCAGAAACTAACTTGGGTCAGGATAACTCATGTCACCCTATATTTCTCTGTTTCCCAAGATTTCTCACTCATGGTTTATACTATAATATGATTTTTAAATTATATTTTGTAAACATACAGCAAAATCCAAATATTCAGGAAAAACAGACTGGACAAAGTCCTCACAAAAAAAAACAACAACTTCTCTTGAGGAATTAACAATAGGTGGAGATTTTTGAAGGCAATATCTATTGTTTCCTTTTTTGGTTCAAAAATTTCTTCATCTGTATAGAGAGAAATAGAAAGTAAGGAAAGAGCTATTTCTTTAAAAGCTAGAACTAATTTTCACTTGGTTCATGGTTCTCATCTTTGCCTCATTGTAAATGCTAATTCAAGATAGCAGTACCTGTTTTGGTTGGTAAGCCCTGATCTTAAAATAAGCCCCTGCAAAAGCAAACTCCCCACTGAAGGCAGTGAGGACCCATGCAAGAACATATGTGGCTGGTGAAAATATTCTGTGGGTGGGAGGCTGAACAGGGGTATAGCTGCAGGTGGGCCTGGCCACAGCCCACCCATTTAGCACCCAGGCCCACCATATCTGAGAACTAGGTAAGATACTTAAAGTGCAGAGGAGGGAGTGCATAGGATACTGGTAAATAACATAGATATGTGAAAGAGTCCCTGGCAGTGGCTCTCAACTGTTCCAGACTACTCTACCCCTTTAGGAGTCTGATTTGTCTTGCATACCCCAAGTTGCTACTAATTTAAAAAGACTTGTTTATAAAATTAGACATAAAATACAAAAGTGTCACACATCACACTAGTACTGAAAAATTGCTGACTTTCTCTTTTTTTACCATAGAATTATAAAATAAACCAATTGGAATATAAATATTGTACTTACATTTCAGTGTATAGTATATAGAGCAGTATAAACAAGTCATTGTCTGTATGAAATTTTAGTTTGTACTGGCTTTGCTAGTGCTTTTTATGTAGCCTGTTGTAAAACATGGCAAATATCTAGATAAGCTGATGTACATCCTGGAAGACCTTCGCATACCCCCAGGGGTACGAATACCCTTGGCTGAGAACCACTAGCACATGGGATCCTGTGTCTCCCAGTCTCTGCCTCTGCTCTGGTCCCCACGTGGCCTCTGCCAGATGGGGTGGGAGCCCAGGAGCCCATTTGCCAGATTGCAACACCACTCAAATTTGGCCATCAACCCCTCCATCATGCCAGCAGGGAAGGGGCTCCATCTTGCAGAAATAGATTTAAGGGGCTGAGCCCCCTCCAGATCTAGACACTTGCAATCTGTGGGCAGGTGTGTGCACACCCACAATGCATTGTAATCATGCCTTATAACAAAGTGTTTTATTTAAAGGAACACTGAGATACTGGTTTTACATTTTCCCCAAAGCATGACAGTGGACTAGAGCCTGGTCCCATTGAAGTAAGAATGAATTTTGACATTGACCCCAATGGGACCAATATTAAGCAGAACATTTGTGGACGTGAACAGATTTATAAATCAAGTTCAGCACTCTACTTTGGAGGATATTGATAAATAAAACTGATATGTTAATGAATCCCTGTACTGTCACTGTAAAAGAACAGAAAGGTAGTTTGAAACAGACCCAGATCATGCCAGGTTAAACTACACATGGAGGGATGCCTTAGACCAAATATTTTCCTGCACTTAGTAACTCATAAATATCAATCAGGGTTAAATAACCACACTTATTAGTTTTTTATTAATACAGAAATTATCACTAGAAATATTTGTTGCATTTTGAAAGTAAGTAAAGGACATGTTCTGTACAAGTGTTTTTAATTGGTTAAAACTCTAGAAATGAAAAATATCTCCTCATACCTTTCATTAATCTGGGTCTATATTTTAGAGACAACACTGAACACCGGAAAAACAAGATGTCCAGTAATATTATAAATTCTCTCGGTATTTCTTCTGTTTTTTTTATTGCTTCCTTACTTAGCTTGACATTTTCATGTGAGTAAAATACAATACCACCATCAAGTTGTTCTCACTCAGGTTTACAAAAGGAAAAGTCATTCCATAAACATAATAAAAAGGTAAAAGAAAATGCTAGAAGTCAAGCCACAGTTGGAATAGATTTTGCTGTTTTCTGTTTCACTTTGATTAAAACTGCATGTGCAAGTGAGTTAGAAGAAAATGATGTTGTTGTTTAGTTAGCATGTCTGGCAATATTGAGGTATTCTATTATTTCCCCACTCACAATCAGATTCTATAGTCCTCACTCAAAAATTTTTACTCAGATAAAATGAAGTCAATGTACAGTATTTCTCTTCATTACCTTAAATAGTGGCATGTTAAATGTTTCTGTTTCTTGACCTCAGAGACATTATGATGATCATGTTAATTTTGCCTGAAAGAAGACTACAGGCCTGAGTTCTCACTGATATTTTATCTGCTCCATGTTGTGTAGAAGAGCAATGAATGTATGATTAGTGATGGCTAAACATTAAAAGATACATAGTTAGGAACTAAATTTTTACACCACCACACTGATTTAATCTAGGTTGCACAGATTAAATTGAGAGTAGATCTGGCCTCAGAAGTTAATTCTTTCCACTTCTTTAGCAGGGCTTTCTTTGCCTTTCCTTTTTAATATCCAACAAATCTGGTATCTATCTTGAATACTCAGATGCTACAATTGTAGGCATGATGGAAAAACAAACAGACAAAAAAGTATGTGGTTGTATGTGATGCTTATCCATAATTCCTGGGGTCTGCAGAACTGGATTAGAAATTTATCAGAACAATATTTTGGTACCACTCTGAAGGCTGGAAGCACATTTACAAATTACATTAGTGTTGTTTTTAATCCCAGTTAGAATTTCTAGAGGCAAAGAAAAAAACCTAAGTGACATATTATTTGCTCTAAAGGTTTGGTTCAGGTTCAGATGGAGTTTTGGATATGATTTTTTTTTAGTTGAAGTTGAGATTTAGTTTGTCGCTTCCTATAAAAAATGCAATATCATGAAGGGAAATATGCCCAAACTGGAGGTAAACCCACAAGCGATGATAAGACAATTGACCATGGAAATGTATCCAAGCCACAATGTTTGAATCTCATTCTGATTTTTTCCACTGTTCAGGGATGTTTGGGTTCAGAGTTTTTGATTTTTTGTCCTGACTTTGATCACCCTGATAAAAGAGCACCTGCTGGGTTAATTGGATTGGTAGTAATGAGGTCCCTTGTGGACTTCATGGAGTCTTTGGTTGTTCTTTGCCTGTTATTGGAAGGTTTGCTTGGGGTAGAGTTTTTAATATAGGAATCCCTACCTGAGCTCAGCTGCTTCTGAAGGCTTCTCTGACCTCTGCTGGGAGGAGGCGCAGGAGAGAAAGGAATGTTTCCATCTGAAAAGTTTCCTTATCTGAGCTCCACTGCTGCTAGAGGCTCTGGACCCCACTCTGACTCCTAGTTTTATTGTATAGAATTTTAGCTGGGAGAATTCTCTTTTGACTTGGTTGGCATTGGTACCCAAACAGGTCAGCTGCTGGCTTCATTACCCTTTTGTGGATAATGGAGTAAAGAGGTAAGGTGTCTGCTAAAACTACCAACTTAGATAGGTGGATGATCATGCTTAGAGGACAGCTAGTGTCAGTAGAAACCCATAGCACAGTTCCAAGAAACTGGCACTCTGTTTAAATAAAAAATGTTTAAAATAACTAGAAAGATCTACTCAAAAGTTCAGACACATGAATCATCAATAAACCCCAAACCACTCACAACAATACAAAGTACTGGTGAAGGAGGTTCTGACCCCATTTGGCTTTTATGGACAAATTATAATTGCTGAAACGTTTGAATTGCACCTGTAAAAGAATTCAATACACATAATAAAAAAACCCGCTACAGAATCCTGCTGTGAAATCCCATGGAGCAGAATGAATGGGGAGCACAAGAACAGTTACTTTTTCAGAGCTAAAGCATGACAGACTCTTAACTATAACACCAGCAGTAAAGGAGCCACTTTTCAAGGCTCTAAAACTAACCAGGGCAGAAAAGGAGGGTTCCAGTAATGAAAGCAGAAACTGTACTATCTGATGGTGGCTTTCCACAAAGTCAAGTTGCAACTGACCTACAAAGATCACCAATATGTTCTTCTACCATTAACCATACCCTGATCTTTTTGTCATAGAAAACATAGGCTATTAGCATCAGAGGCTCTGAACACTAAAATCTAGAATTCTTGAGGTTTTTTTCTGCCTTGGTGACCTTAGTCTGTTGTGGCAATTTTGTGTATATGTGTCATATATGTTTTAGTGTTTGCCCCATTACTGAACCACTACAAAGACTCTGTTCTGTATTGCAAAATTAATACAAAATGTGATCCTAATCAATGTCATGCATTAGCCTTGATGCAGGCTATTAGATTGTGAAGTCTACACAGTCTTGGTTGGGCCATTTATTAGTTTCTCTCCCTAGTTTTACTCCTTATATTGATGGAATACTAGTGGGTGAACTTCTAAGGGAACGGACATTGACTTTGGGTATTACATTTCAAGGCCTATCTCCTACAACCCTCTCTATTTTATTTATTAAGACCCTTTACCTACCTCTGCCATCAGCATCAGAACTTACCAATTTCAGCAACTGTCCCTAGGCAGCAAGTATCCTCAAGAGATAGGATACCTGTATGTAAATTTAATATTGGTGTAAGATGCCATCCTAACAGCCTTGGAGACTTAGGACCTATGTCATCTGACAGATACAGATGCAATGCAAGCTTTCATCATTCTGCTGCTTCTTGTGTGTCTCAATCACCTTCTAAGAGGAAGGGGGTCAGTTTAAGCTCCATAGCGCATTCGCTCCTTGGAGCCTCTGCTGGGACTTCTGTCAAGGGTTTTGGAATACATTTTTCTAAACCTAGTCTCTCCCAACCATTAATCATTATATAGTAGTTGCCAAACTACATTCTCTGGCAAGATTATAATTGCTTTTGTTTTAACATTTCCTGTTTCTCTGCAGAAAAATCTGAAATATGGCCTTCCATTTGTGAATGTTCAGGCATAAATAAATAAGTGAAAAGGAAGAAAGAAAGCAAGCAAGCATCTAGGCTCTATGCTGTATCAGCCTGATGTGTCACTTGTGACCCTTGTGTCCTAAATAGCCTTGTGGCATGTTTGCTAGACTACTCAGTTTTTAAGAATCCCTTATTGATTATTGTTTATCTTGATCTTTTCTGTTTATTTATTTATTTTTAATCATTAATTTGACCTACTTTATCATTATATGCTTTCCCTATCTTTACTTTTTTTGCCTTAATATACTCATTTAATGCATTTTCATAATGTATTTTCTCCTAATGTTTTTCGTATTCTAATAAGATGATATATTTGCCTTAATCACTCTGTGAGTGTCCTCATCAATCTTTATCAATTCACATAGAGCAGATTGTTTTTGTGCGTCATACTTTTTGTTAATTGGAAAACAAGCTTTGTTTATTAGGTATGTTTTTGTTTCCTTTGTATTACCCTCTATATCTCCTATGTTTCTTCTGACACCTCCCCCCTACATCACCACATCTGATGTTCATATTTATCAAAGTTTGTCATTCCTAAAGGTAAATGTTTTTGTCCTATCTACCTTTGCTTTTCACATTTGTCATAACATTGTCAAGCTTGCATCATTATTTTTTAAAAAAATCTTTAAATGTTATGCGTTGAATCTGTTCATAAATATTCACAAACTATCACAACAAAACAAAAAAAACCACACCTCCACAACCTAGGAAAATATGTCAACTGAAACATTAGCAGTATGTTTAATCAGCAGTACAACTGGAGCTCATCTGAAAAACAGAAACACAAGGTCTTAGGCTGAAAATTAAATATTGCACTTGCAGACTAATTTTAAACAATGCAAAACTTAGCAAATTAGGGGCATCTAATTAAACCTAGGGTCAGTATTAACAGATGGACTGAGTAAAAACTGCTGGGGAATTATATCATGCAAAAGGGCTTAATAATTACTCATCTAAATCTTATGTAAGACATCAGCTATTCAAGGCTGATGAGACTGCTGACTACTGTAGTTAACTGTCTATTTTGAACATAGCCAAGACCCAGACTGTACAGTCCTTCTATATGAATTGATTACTCAGTACCCAAATGACCATAACAGGAGAAGGGGAGATAGTCCTGCATGTTAAATATCTTGCTTTGTCTATAGATGATCAGTAAGGTGGAAACCATTGTGGTACATTTAAGCTCTCCCAGGACTGGTAATGTTATCATCACATGCATGTCATGGCCAATCAGTGTGATCACTGGTATGTAAATACTTAAAATGCTGATAATCTTATTTTCACTTTAACATAGATTTCCATAAACCAAAGAACTGGAAATAAACCAAAGCTAGTTCTATAAACCACCCACTAATTAAAGATCCAATACAGGGTACTTCCCTGTCTGCATCATTGATTTGACCTAATTTGTTCCTCAGAGAGTGACAGACTAGTTTCTGGAGAATATCATCCCTACAGGGAGGAAATTTCTTAGTATTGTGTGTTGTGTGAGAAAAGAGCAGGCAATCAACAGCTCCCAAATAAGTATTTTGGGACTTTTTCCCCCTGTAACATGCTTTAAGGATTTGGACAATACAGATTCCTAAATTCACCTCAAAATAATATATGTGGATACAAAGTAGATAATAGATTTTGATACCATTTCTACTTTGAAACAAGCAGAGACATTTTAACCAATGAATTCGGAGGTCTAGAATTAAGAATCCAGTTTGTTTCATTGATATCAGGGGCGTATTCATAGTCTAAGAATAACTTCAGATATCCAATTGTTGGGAAATCTTAGTTTGAAATAACTTTCCCATATTGGAGTTCAGAATTTTGTCTTCATAATATATAGTCTTAATATTCATTTTTTAAAAATTGCTACACAAAGAAAGAAATTATAGTGATCATATTATGTCAGGTAGTATATGGAAGAATGGCTTAATTTGCAAGATCAGTTTTGACTCCAGCCTAAGAATTCCTTTTATGCCTACTAACCAACAATGCATTGCTTTTTGATGCATGTTTCTATATTTTACATAACCCCAGGATGCTTGCAGGGCTCACCTTAAATCTTTAATGCTAGTTAACCTTGGTTCATGGGCTTGACCCTTTCTTCATATTGTCCGAAAATCTTTATCTTTGTATTGTTTTAAGATAGCATTGCTATATCCAGGATGATCATGTGTTAATATAAAAGTACTGTCTGAGGATCCAATCCTGGTCCCATTGGAGTCAAGTGGAAAAAATCCTATGGACTTCAAAAGTGACAAGATCAAGCCCTCCATGAGGATTTCTACTTGTAGTCTTTTAATTTAGTGTCATTCTTCTGAAGAACTATAAAAAACATTCAAGTATTGAAGGAGAAGGTAATAAGGACCAGCAGTTCATGCATGTTAATGCAATACAAGTAACAAAAATAGCCACCAATTGCTATGGACAATTATTGAAAAAGTTCCTTACGTGAACCTATGCCTGCATCTTAGTCTTTAATAAGTGGTTAAGAATATTTAGAGGTCTAACTCTTACCTCATTTACATCAGTGTAACGCCACTGACTTCATTGCAGTTACTCCTTATTGACTGCTATAAGTGAGATCAAAATCAGGTCCTCTCTGCTTTCCTCTGTATTCTATTGATACATCTGAGCAATTCTTCTCTGTGAAATTAATCCTGTCCATGTTAAGTATTAAATCTGCATCTTGCAAAGAAGAACAGGGCTGGATTGTATCTTCGGCATCCTACAGTTGAAGGATGCTCCCTCCATACCCTACAACTATTCCTGAATCTGCAACTGGAATTTTGACTCCACCCAAATTCCCCCTGAAGATTCACAGCTTGTCAGCTACACCATCCTTCGATTGGGTGTGGCATGTACCCACTCCACAACTGGTCAGCACAGTTTGATGGTTTCACTATAGTGAGTGTCAGTACTTCCAATGTGGTCTAGCTTGGGTACTGAGCTTTAATAACGTATCAGTTAATGCTCCAAACTGTTAGCTTGTGAAGTGTATGGCAACATGAGACGTAGTGCAAAAGGCACAATATTTGTTCTGTATAAGCTGAGGTGACAACAGTGGTTTGTTTGTGTGAGTGAAATACCAAAACTTGGTGTGGGGATTGGCCAGTTTGGAGACACTAAGGGAATAAACTGAATAAAAGTGAATGATTGCTCACACAGATTGAATAATTTTTCATATAGAGGATTGTCTCTGTTAATAAAGCTTTTAGCTGAATATATCAAATTTGTTCTTCTTTAGATTATCTCCTAGCAACCTCCAGAGTTAGGAGATGTTAGAAATTCCAGATATTTCCGGTTATTTCAGACAGGGTCCATTAGCTACATCTTGAAATGCTTGATTATGTTTTGTAATATTCATTTAAGTTGCTGACCCAACATGGTATGATATAGAAATACAATCTCATTAGGCTGAAGTATGTGTTACTCAAAGGCATGCTACATGCTGAACTAAAGTAGGTGGCCCTGGCTGGAAAGGAGAGGTGTGGCCAGTGAGTTAAGGGAACTGCTATTCCTCAGGTGCACAGCATGTGGGGGAAAGAAAACGTAAGAAGCCTTCCCTCTTCCTTTGCATGACCAGCATAAGGGCCAGGCTGGAATTGCAATCCAGGGTCCAAGAGTGCACAGGGACTGCTTCCTCACAAGTACTCATTTGGTGGCTGGCAAAAGGAGAAAGACATGGGGACAGTAACTTCAGAGTCTCCCTCATACACAGGTCACCACAAAGGGGTGTTAATAGGGGCTGCAGACTCTGTGCCTGGCTGATCTGGAAGGCATTTTTGATGCTGCCTCTGGGGCAATGTGGGCTCTGCACTGCTCAACCTTATGGGCTAGGCCAAAATGGCACATTAGAGCTCTAATGTAGTCAAATACAATCTGTGAAGATAAGCTAGGGGGGTAAGAAAAGACAGGGCAGAGGTGAGAGCCAAAAAAAATCAATGGTGGTTCCTCATGCAGTAGTTGCAGAATAAAATCTCAGGTGCGGCATTCAAGGGAATAAAGTCTAGCAAGAGAGACTATATTTGATTTTTTATTGTAATTACTGGTATGGATAAATGGTCTTTAAAGACTATAAAGTATATCTTTGTCTAATAGATTTTAGACAGTTTTACTCTGGATATTTTACATTTAGAGCTCTATAAGAATTTACTAATCAAGTCTACAGGAGTATTGACTGTGAACGGGTTTGTAGAGCAGTTTCTTTCGGCCCAGTAAATTACAGTGTACTGTGCAGAAGCCTGATTGATCTGGGTCCATCAAACAGTGCAATTAAGTGGCTTGGATCACTCTTCTGAAACGAGTGTGCAGAAAGACATGCATTGTCTTTTCCTGAATACAGGCATGAAATGAGGATAGCACAGGAATTAATTTCTCCACTATGTTATCTTATTTTATGTCTGTGAATTCTGTAATGGGCTTGCACATTAAAAGGCTTTCTTATAGCATGTTAATGACATGATTTTTTTTTGTACATATACAAGTCAGCTGCTGCTGTTCAGAACGAATGACCAGAATTTCCAAAAATTACTGAGTAGTTAAAGAGTAATCAAGTTACACTCAATCTCAACAAAACAATTAGTTTCATTTGCTTAGAGTCAGAGACTTGATTAAAAACACACTGGAAATTAATGTTGATGGTACTGTAGATTTCTTCACTTAAAATGTTAGCTCAGCAATATATCTAGGTGTAAAACTAAGCCAAAGAACATTTAACGGTTCTAATTGGGGAAGCAGCATCAAAATAGATTTTTTCAAACTTGTTAGACAGTGTTTATCACACACAACAGGAGAGACAGTCTACAAGGCATTGATTCTGTCCCACATTCACTGTGCTAGGATAATCAGTAGTCAATGTTCTAATACAGTTTGAAAATAAAACACAAGTCACTACATAAACCTTTAGATACTAAAATTATTCATAATGATGTGGCGACTGTTCCTGTTAGAGTGATAACTTTTGCTGAAGTGGATTGGTTTCTACTCTATATGCAAAGTAATACATGTCTGTTAACAAAATTTGTCCATATGTAGAAAAACAGGAATGCAGAATTGCCACTCAGGATTAGATTTGTGGCCATATAGTCTAAAAGCCTAATTAGTAGTTTCAGATGCTTCAGAGAAGGTGTAAGAAACAGCCATAAGGAGTAATTTTCTGACAACAGGGAAAATTTCTCCCTAAACCGAAGCAACTGGAGGTTGTTTTATGCTCCAGAGCATGAAAATTTATATTCTATTTCATGTAAATTATCCATGTTAATGTCTAATCTTTCTGAATTTAGTTATTAGTTTTTGTTATATTTTGTCACTTATTTCTACAGATTACTTGTGCACCATGTAAATCTCTTTTTTACTTTTCAATTAATTGTCTTTCAATTTGATCTTCCCTTTTTTATTATATTATTAGAGGGAGAATAGGAGCATTCTACTGACATTCCTCATGTCATTCATTGTTTTAAATACTTCTAACCATCATTTATCTCTGCTCTAAACTAAATAGTTCCAAGATGTATCCATATCTCTCATATGAATTCTCTGAATACTTGCTCTGGTTACCCATCTTTGAACCTCTTCTAGTTCTGCTATCTTTTGAAGAGGGACTGACTAGACCTGAGAAGTCATGGAGTGCCAGCAATTTATATGAGGTTTTCTTTTTTTCAGTATTTTCTATCCCATGTCTTATTTATTCCAAGATTTTATTTGCTTTTTTGGGCCACTACTAAAAACTGAACAGATGTTTCCAATGAATTGCAACAATGATGCCCAGGTCCCTTTTCTGAGTAGTTACAGTTAATTTAGAACTCAGCAATATGTATTCAAATTACTGAATTACTTTGCATTCATGAACAGTGAATTTCACCTGCTGTCATGCTGACCAGTTGAATGTCTTTTTTAGGTTTTTCCTGAATTTCCTCAATTATCTTTAGTTTTGACTAACACCGTTTTGCGCCACCTGCAAATTTTGTCACTTCAGTTTCACTCCTAAAAACCCTCCATTTTCTGGATTTTGAACATTGACTATTTATTCCTACTCTCTGTTTTAGTCAGTTTCTAATCCCTAACAGTACTTTACCTCTCACCTGTGCCTAAGTTCCTTAACAGATTTTTTGTGAGGAACTGTAGCCTTTCAAAAATCTTTTGACAAATAAATAAGATCAACTGGTTTTCAACTGCTTTGAAGATTTCTATTGGATTGAAAAATCATGTTGCTGAAAATGTTGCTGGATTATGTATGTGTTAGTGGCTTTGCTACTTCATTATTGAGTTCTGTAGGCACTTAAAGAAGTAGCCAACCCCCTAAAAATATACAATCTGTCTGTAATGACTTGTTGCTCTTTTATGTAGCAGCTTGTTCCAATACCCCTTCTTTGGGCAAGTCAAGTTTCTGAGTGCCTCACCTTTATTATCTGTAAACTGAAGATCTGGGGTTCGTACAGTATTTCCCCAACATCTGTGGTGAAGATAGATGTAAAGTAATATTTTGTTTCTCTGCAATGTCCTTATTTGTTTTTGTAGTCTCAGGTGTCCACTGGTCTCTTGCATTCTGACTCCTGCTACATGCTTCTGATATGCTTCAAAAATGTCTTTGTTCTTTCTATAGTCTTTGACTAATTGCTCTCTCATTTCAGTTGTGTTTTCAACTTGCTTTCACAGTGTCTGTGAACTTGCTTTCATGTTCTGTCCCTTTAAAAACTGGCGCTTGGTAGCTTTCAGAAGACCATGTGGCTGCAGGCTGGAAGCAAGCAATACCTGCTGGGGCCAGGCTACTGAAGAGCAGCCTATCCCTCAGAACAGAGGGAGAGACTCAGAGTGACTGGGAGTCTTCCAGTGGTAGCTCAGGGAAAATGGGCTGTATGGGAAAGAAGCTGAAGAGATATCCTAGAAGGCTTCCAAGCAAGGCATCATAGGAACTGGCTCTAAGAAACAGTGAGGCAGGGCAGTTTTCAGATTGAGGGCAGACTATTGCCCAGGGGATAGGGTCTGAGAGCTGGAGTCCAGAATGGTCCCCCTACTCTGATCTGAAATTGAGGGGAAGAACTTGGACAAGTAGTTGAGTCCTGGGGAATGCAAAGGAGTTATACCCAGAGAGAGATAAAGATTGATAGGTCCTGAGGAGGCTGTGATCCAGGAAGAGGCTGTGTAGTGGGGCTTTTCTTTTAATGTAGTTAGAACTCTTATTTATCCTGGAAGGGACAGTCTCTTAATGGCCTGGCTGAAAGCCTAAACTCCAAATTGCTAATGCACCTAAACTCCAAATTGCCTCTGTCTGAGTGTGAGGTAAAACTGGGGCACTGGGGTTAGGGGAAATGGAGGTAGCAGATGCATCTTCTCAAATACCTGGGTAAGCAACTTTTATTTCTCTCAGCATACATTCCTTTCTCCTGGGTTTGCTTGACTGGATTTCCATTTATATAACAGTCTCTGGTTATCTTGGGCTATAGTCTGTTTTCAAAGCCATTGCCCGTGTTGGGGTTGGTTGTTTGGATGATCAGCACAGGAGGATGTATCTAGAGGCATTCTGACTGACCTCATAGAATTTTTCTGGGATCTTCAAGGGAGTCCATGACACTCTCCCTCACCTCTCTCATGCTGCTGAGCTTTGCTGTCTTGTGCAGAACCTGGTGGTGCTGGGGCAGCATGGCCCTCACCTTCTACCCAATGACTTTGGGAAATATACTACTAGCTGCAGGGCTTGACTTTCACAGTCTTTATGCTTCTTACTGCTCTGATCTGTCTCCTTTGAGTTTCCACTGCTCTTTCCCTCTACCAGCCACCAGACTACTTCAGGAAGTGTTGATTCCAGCTTTTCCAAGCAGCAGCAATTTTGTTGTTCCCTAAAGGGTTCTGAATAGCGCAGTATTTCCGATTCTCACCACTTTATTTTCAGTGTTGTAGTATCTGGTGTTTTTTCTTAAAGCCTCAGCTCTTGCAGTCAAGTGATCACAAGAGAATGTTACTGTTCATTTTAAAGAAGAAGTTTCTAGCTCTTATACTTGAGGAGGGACAGTTTGAAAACTTGAACTCTAAAGACTCAAAAACTAGAAGTGCACATAAGAACCCAGATTTTTTGTTAATCTCTGGCAATACCAGTGCCATTTGTCCCAGTGGCTATGGCTGATCCATTTCCTCACTCTGACCAGGCAGTAGGGCTGCCTGACTGCAGGCTTAGAAGGGCAGTGCTATATCTTGTTACACTTGGTTTACGTTTGGAAAAGTTTTTTGCGACTGTAAAGGCTAGAAGTTTGAGTATTTTTGTATGAAAACTTTGAGCATGGAGAAGATGCCTCAGGGTATGGGTGATTATTAAATCTTAATTTTTAGGTGTATGCACATGTACCTCCTGGGTGTGGTGTTCTATCCCATCTAATGGCACTGAGATCACTTAAAGAGAGAGATAAAAGGGGTCTGCTCTACTGTTTTAGCTAAGAGTCAGTTGGCTTTTAAGTCATGTGGTAGAGGCTGATGCACTAAGCTGCAGAGGTCCCCAGTTCGATCCCGCCCACCAGCGACTGGGGTCTTTTGGTATTACACATGCATAATTTTATTTTGTATTTTCCAGTACATTAATGCCAATGAAACTCAATGGGTTGGACTCTGTGTTGAGGTTTATGTAAGAGTGTGTGTGGGTTTGGGTGTAAAAATCCTAGAACTTATAATAAAAAGAACTGAAAATTATGAAATAAGGCCCCTGTCCTGCAAAGATTCAAGTACCTGTATAACTTTAAGTACTGTGAGTCATTCCATTGATGTGAATGGAGCTATTCACAGTGCATAAAGTGAAGCATATATCTTTTCAGGATTGGGGCCTAAAACAATTGGCTGCTCTAGCTAAAATGTAACTTAGGTGATTAATACTGATTATTTTTTGAAAGGCAAAATAAATTGTTTCTACTCTAAAACAAACCACTTTGCCATGTTTTAGGTGAAAAAAGATTGAAAATGTGCGGTAGGAGTCCCCAGAAAATTAAGCTCATAATGTAAATGCTAACAGAGTCTTAACCACGCCCTACTACAATCTAAATTATTTTGCAGATATTCAAAATAGGAGCTTTTTTAATTCCATTGTGAGTTAGTTTTCCAAATACAGAGGACCTTGATGAAAAGAATCAATTAATCTGAGAAAAGCTACAGTGTATAAATATCACTAGTAAATAAATTGTTATTGTATTAGATAAAACATGCTGATTTAAAACAGTTGATAAGCCCTATTGCTAGTCTATGGCATGTTCTCTGGAAAAACTCCCAGATTTTATTTCATGAATAATGCATGAATATCTCTTTATGTGATTGAGATGACTGGTTGCAATGTGTCTGAATATTTTAGTTGTTTGATTCCGATTTTCTCTCCATTGAGAACTCCGCTACCAGTGCCTGCTAAGGCAGAAAAGCATTACTAGATTCAGCTCTCGAAGTCAGTACAGCACGTTTCCTTTACATTAGACAGCATCAGTGACGAGAGCAATATTTAATTTCCCAGGTACAGTCGTCTGAAAATCAAAGAGGTGAGGTGATGAGATCAAGGATGTTCTGGGATGTTAGTGTAGTTATTACTGTCAACCACCTTGTCAAATAGAGATAATCCACTCTACTCAGCTTCCAGCATATGATGCTGTTTTTACTATCGTCAGATTTCAGGTGTCAAGACACTGTTTAATTCTTCCCACATGGATAATATTCTATCCTTCCTAATTTCTCTAGAACCAAAATTTAATATTTTATGCATTCAGTCTCTCTACTGTAAGTGTAAAAAATTGTATATAGTTCTAAAATATGTTGCATACATATTCTTATTGTTAATAGTGACTTCTACATAGATGTATGCTTACATGGACATTTTATAAATGGCTGAGCCTGCAACTCTTACTCACATGATTAATTCCTTTAAGTAGAGTTGTGTCATTGAAATCAATAGGAACAATCACTTGAGTCAATGTTGTAGAATCAGGTTCAGGGTATGCCACCTACACAGCTCCAAAGAGCTTGCATTCCAAGCAGACAGAACAGATGTAAGGCAAGACTCAGGAGAACAACTCGGGATAGGGAGTATATGAACTGATGATGATATTTGCTGGGAAAATGGGTTTTAAGGTGTCACGGAGGAGGGCACATGGTGGATCATGGACTGGCATTCCAAGCATGAGGGACAGCATGAGTGAAAGTGCGCAATAGAGACATTAAGGGATCAGCATGGTTAGTAGGGCAGACAGCACACTTTAACACAAAAGCAAAAGAGTGAAGCAGAGTTTAAACTAAAGACCACAGAGGGAGCCAGGGTAGGAGAGGGTCACATGCAGAGGAGAAATTGGAGGTTAACACTACAGTAAAGCTGATTGACTTTGCAAACCCCTATTCAAACTTCTAAATAAGTTAAATTCTACAGGGATCACTCCCAATTGTGTTCTCTGTCCACAGACTTTCAAACCATTGAGTTTCATTGGCGTTACTGTTCACAGAACGCTAATGTCAAAGGCTTATGGGCAAGTGTTAGTGGAAACTGAATTTTCTATTGCTGTGTGCAGGCATGGCTCTGAAAGTGTCTGTAAGTTCCTCCAGTCAGGGAGTATAAAAACTTTGCCATGTAATGTACCTTGAATTGTGACTATCAAGTTTTATAGGCTTGCAGAGAACAGTTCAGTCACTTGGCATTTAAAACAAAAAAATTAAAAATCCATCACGTTGAATAATAAAAGTATTTAAGGAAATTACTATCTGCATGTGGATAGTTATAAGCAGAGGAGGATATATTTCTAAGCTGTTTGCAGATTATTCACTGGATTCTGATAGACTGGAGATCATGAAAGATGATGGAAGAAATCAGCTCTCTTATAGTTGTGGTCAGAACAAAAGATTTAAAAGATCAGAAAGAAAAGAACATGTTTTTAAACAATAATTCTGTAAAATGTATGTACATAAGTAACTCTTCTCATGAAAGCCTGCTGGGCTATTCCCATGAATGTAGTTCTTCATGAGCATAAATGTTTGCAGGGTCAAGGCCCTGAATCAACAAGGCAGTGAGTGTGAAAGACAGGCCAAAGCTGCAGTTTGAATGAGAATATTTATGAGGAGCAGTGAAAACAGGTTCATTAATGTGAAAATTGAAGTCACCTAGGATCAGAATAATGCACTAAAGAGAAGGCAGAAAAGTGAGCTTGTCATCAGTCAGAGCAGAAAGTGGAACAGAAGTCACAGGAGCCAAGCACTGTGCAGGAAATAACTATGATATCAGATACCACTGTGCAACTGACCATAAATGCTGTCCTTCTAATGAGAAACACTGTGTGCCAGTATGGGTTACTTCAGTGGCATATAAGGGGTTGTTCTTAAGTTAGTGGCTGAAACAAAGGAGGGAAAGTGGGATGTCAAATTAGGTGGGGTAATAATTGTTAAGTAATTTGTGGATCACCAGGCTCTTTGCTATTTATTAATCTGAAGGTGCTGAAAAGTGCATTAGGTGCATTGTAATACAAATATCAGGAACTGATCTCCTCACTGAAGAATTTTCAACCTTGTTGGTGTCACTAAGCATAACCCTACGTAACTCGAGAGGGTGGAAGGCCACAAGAGTATGGAGCCTTCCTGGTTTTAGGCCTCAGCAGACAAGAGTCCCTCCATGTCTGAACTTTAATCGACCTAAAAGGCCAGGTGTAACAGCCGTTATCAGTTGCAACAGTTCTAACTGGTCTAAAGCAGAAATAATGAAGCTTGTGCACCTTTAGCAGAAGGACAAGATAACTTGCAGAAGGAAAACTTACTAACGAGCTGCTGCGGCCAAGATTACTTAATGCACCTGTGCTTACGTAATTGCTACAGGGGGAGGAAGGAGGAGGAGGGAGGGGAAACGGGGGATTGCTAGTCAGTGAGAAAAGTTCTCATGGATATAAAGGAACAGACTGCTTGTTTTAGGTGTGCTTGATCTGAGTCAATCTCCCTGCACCGCTTTGAGATCTCAAATAAACTTGGTTTGCTTCTCCACCCTGGTGTGTTTATTGGCGCGGCACACCAGGCGACGGACCCCCCCGCTGTTGCTTGGCCTCAGGCAGTTATCTGCCGGCAACAACCTGATTTTAGATTAGAAGTGAAAAAAGCAGATAAGAAAACAATATAGTGGGGTTCTGTGAGCAATGTCAAGGGGTATGGCATTAAAATCATGTGGTAACTTAGTTGAGATACCTTATTTACAATTAGGGATATGAAATATTTCCAATGAAATTTAAAAACAGTTGAAACCTGAAGATTTTGCATTTGAATTAGATTTTGTAGGTTTTTGTTTGAAAATTACACTGATACTGAATTTTAAAGTTCTGAATTTCAAAATTAATTGCAATGAAGATCAATTTTCACATTACAAATCATGTAAATATTCAAATTTTCACATTGTAGCTACAAAGCCGGACATTTTAAAAAAATCAAAATTCATGAGCCATGGAATGAAGCTGAATATTTCTATCACAAAAATCTTGACCGCTTCATGCACTCGTACTAAAGAAATAATAGACAGCAGCAACATCACCTGAGTCAATTCTGACCTGTCATTGTGCTTGATTTTTATGGTAAATCTGAAGCCATGAGAACCTAGAAGGGTTAGCTGGTTGTTCTGTGTCCATATGTCCACAATGAAGCCAGTTCTCTGTCCTTTGTCTTGTTACAGAAAGTCAGAATGTTGAAATTGACAGCCTTATATGTACTTGAGACAGGATGCCAAGAAAAGGCAATGTAGTAGAAATAAGAAGTCACAAATTATTGTACAGCAGGTCATTCAGTGACAGGAAATGGCCAAGGCTGAGAAAATATTCACATAATTCAGTCTGTATCACGTTCCTAGATTAATGCCATTGGGCGTGTATTAAATAAACACTCAGCATACTAGACCATAAGTGCTGTTTCTTGACTGTCCCTGTTTGCTGGTGAGTAGTAATGAGTGACCAACAAAAGATTTTAACTCATAGATGGGTTCTGTTGTGAAAAGGTGCTATAGAAAAGCTCACTTCAGTTTACCTTGATGGGGTAGCAGGCTCCAACTGCTGATGGAAGAAGCAGGATTACTTGGGCTCTATAACAGCGTGCATTTCCTACAGTGCCTTTGATTTCTAGTTGTCTTTCTCTTGGCTCTTTCTTGCTTTAAATTCAGCTTTACTTTCCAATGGGGAAGGCTACTTCTTCCTCTGCATTGGAGTCTGACCGCTTTCCAGTTGCACTGAGGAGAGATTAATTTGTGAGAGAAGACTTCCATGTGCTTCCCTTTAGCCCCTGGTATCTCCCTCTACTTCCTTCTAGATCCAGGCGGGCTGGTCAGCTGTGCTAATGGGCAGGTAGTGTGTGGGGAGGCATGAGTGCACAGCTCCACTTGCTCTCCGACACCTTTCCAACAAGCTGCTCCCAGAAGGGAAAAATTTTAATTCAAGGATGGTGATTCTGGACAGCTCTTACACAAGCCACACTAGTGCATTTTTGAATTAAGCCAGTTGGGGGAAAGGTACCTTAGTTCCTCCCCACCATCTATTCCTGAAGTATTTTTTGGAAAATAAATACATTTACTGGCTAACTTCATTGCCTGACCTTACTGCTACTTTTTTATGGTTGATTTTATTTTATATTGTTGCATGATCACCCTTCTGTGCATAGTTACCTCCTTGTGCCCCTTAAGGAAGACAGGTCACAGAAGGAGAGCTTGGACAGGCCAGAATGCCAAAGGTGATTAAAGAACAACAGTATGTGTTTCTTAGATTATTGTTTTCATTGCTGGTTGCACCCTGCTGGGTACAGCTGGCTTGTGTGACTTTTGGAGACAATTTGTAGAAAGTAAAAATATTTATCCACCTGGCCTGTTACCTAACAGCTCTGTGTTCTTGGGGAACCAGGGCGCAATACCCAGCCTGTCTGACTCATGAAAGACCACCCTCCCCACCCCCCACAGCCTCTGCTTGAACCAAATCTGCCGCAAAAGGAAGACTTTAAAAAAACAATGAAAAGGCAGTGAGAGACACACTTAAACTCTTGGGATAAGGATGACAGAATTAAGGAAACTCCCCTAGCCTGATTTGTATCGAAGATAGGACAAGGAGGCATCTCCATTAGCATGCAGAATGGAGAACAGAGATTCCAAGGCGAGAACCGCATGTAACTCTGGGACCAGAAAAGCAGTGAAGCACTGCATGATGGGGGATCTCTACTCTAGATGTTAATTAACCTGCGTCTGCACACAGCCAACTCAGCAGTTATCTGACCAATTCTAGTAATAAATCCTTTATTGGTATCCAAAATAGTGAAGCTCCCTAATTGCATTGTGAGCTCCCTCCAGGGAACTCCGCCCAAAGCCAGGAATGATCAGTTCCCATGTCTAGCTTGAACAAAACAAATTTGGTATTCTCCCTTGTTTACGCACAAACAAATCTATTGTTCTCCTTAGAACCATTGTTGTTTCTCTACAGATTGAAAGTGCTGCTTGACCCAGCCCTGCTCATGCATGCTCTATTCCAATGTGATGCCCATGGCATATGAGGGTGACAGCTTGGAGGTGCTGTTCAACTCAGCCTGATGAGTCCAGGGACATATAAGGGGTCAGCTTGGAAGTGCTGATTAACCCGGTCCTCTCAGACATGTTCTGTTAATGTGTGTATGTGTTCCTCTCAGTCTGGGGAACCTAGGTCCTGCAGGATAGCTTCATTGGGAGGAAACTTGTGGCAGGGAGAAGTAGAGCTCTGTATAAGAACACAGGCGCCACAAGCAGTACATTGATAGAAGTACAGAACGCCCCCCTCCCCCCCCCCGAGGAGTAACCCTAATAAATGAGCATGCACCAAAGTAACCGGCAAAGCTGGTAACAGGCCCTAATGAAAAATATTAAAAAGCACCATTATTTTCTCTGTCTGTGCCTCAAAGTGACAGCATGACTGATAGCATGAATCTGGAAGAAAAGACAGCCGGGTGCTGCTGGAGGCTGGCAGCCAAAAGATTTTGTGCAAACTAGTACTGGCAGTGCTTTCCATAGGCAAAGGAACTGCCCTCTGTCCTCAGCTTAACCAGAGGCAAGCAGCCAACCATTGTCTCCAGGTCTCACCTAACTATTTCCCTTATGTATCCTCCTCTACCAGCATATGACTACTACTCTTGATTTCTATGGGTCAGATTCTCAGACCCTTACTCATATTGTATATAGTACCTTTCTTCATAAGTAATCCTGGTAACTTCAGTAGCAGAATCAACATTTTGGATCAACTTTGTTGAGAATCTACAGGGTGGAATAAATTGTGTGGGGCATAATAAGGTGATCTTTGTTCCCAAGACTATAAATTACACTCAGCCTGCAGCCCCGCTGTATGTCAAATTTATGCACATTATATTGCCTTCTCACTTACACCAATTTTAAGACCAGCTTTCCCCACTGAGTCATTGGTGACTCATAGTTCCAATTTAAAAGGAGGCTCAGCATGTGGCTGGGAAATAGGTCTCACCTTACAGCAGAAAAAACCCAAGGAGCTGAGTTGGAGAACATAATAATGGAGCACCACTCACTGTAAGCAAGTGGAAGCAGAAGCTGCTAACAAGTATTTGAGAAGCTCTCGGCCAAGAGGAAGGATGAATAGTACAAATCTTATGCTTGGGAGCTGTGGGAGGGAATTCACTTTCCAACAATATAGCTGTCATTCTCCAACAGTGCAGGAATGTTGGGGAGCTGGGAATAGGGGTCTGCATTTTTGCTGACCCTGAAATTTTTGTGTTCCCTGTACGGTCTTAATCCATTCCTGGTCCACAGTAGTGCATACGATTTTAGTTTGCAAATGGAGAGAAGTGCCTGAGCAATTGCTATATTGGAACATCAGAGCGAAAGGTAAAGCAACCTCCTCAGCAGCAGCCAATTAAAGTCAATATAACACTCAGAAAGGCAGCACAAGAGGTTTCTCCACCAAAATCATTTCAGATGTCTAGGGAATCCACTACATGGTGACGTAGGCCCCTATCCTACCAGTTATTCTGCACAGGTGGATTCCTGCATCCACCTGGAACCACACTGACTTCAGTGAACTCCAGCAGGCCAGAACAAATGATAGAATTAGGGCATAAATGCTTTCTAGAGCAGATGGTTCCAACATCCTGGGCCTAGCCCCCTCCTCTTTGGTAAAGTTCTGTTTTGAATCCTACATTTCCAGCTCAAGCTCTTGTGTAATATATACCGCATGAAATCCAATTAAATCTAAAATGATGGCTTTCAAGGCAGAAAATAGGGAGGCACTGCTTTTAACTTGATTGGCCAAAATGTAAACGGAGATATGTTCCCAGAGGGCCTATGTGGATTTTTTTTGTTTGTATTGAAGTACAACACTTTTGTATCCCATTTTTAATCTCTTATTTTATTCAACATCAAAAACAGTTATGGCAATTATGAAAGACCCTGTTTTTTTTTCCTCTGGGAAACGCAATCTGAGCAACATTTAGTTCCATGCCTTTTTTTATTTTTAAAAGCTCTAAAAACTAACATTTTAAATAGCAGTTTTCCTAGAGGAACAGACCTGACAAAAACAACTGAGCTTTCCCCAAAGCAAATGTGTACTGAATCAATTGAGTATAAATTCGGATTCCTAACTGTTCTGCATCCTTCCTTAATATCAGTTAATTAAAAAGCTCTGAGCCCAGCTTGTCACACTATGGCTGCAGTGTGGAGCTGGGAGGATTATACTGTCTGGGAGGAGGGAAAGACATATCATCCAGGGTGCCATTTTGTATCAAATAGTGTTTTTCTTTGAAGGGCCATACTTTTTTTCAGATTCTACTGACTCATTAACATGGATATGCAGCTTGCTTATTGCTGGACTCATTAATGATCTGGATGATGGGATGGATTGCACCCTCAGCAAGTTCGTAGATGGCACTAAACTGGGGGGAGAGGTAGATACACTGGACGGTAGGGATAGGGTCTAGAGTGACCTAGAAAAATTGGAGGATTGGGCCAAAAGAAATCTGATGTGGTTCAACAAGGACAAGTGCAGAGTCCTGCACTTAGTTCAGAAGAATCCCATGCACTGCTAGAGGCAGGGGACTGACCAGGGCCACCCAGAGGGAGGGGCGAGTGGGGCAATTTGCCCTAGGCTCCGCAGGGGCCTCCACGAGAATAGCTGAGGTCTCGCCCCAGCCCGACCCGACCCCGTCTCCGCCCCTCTCCCGGAGCCTCAGCCCATCCAGCAGAGTCCCTGGACAGCGGTGCAGCGTGACTCCGGCAGGGCCCCTGAGCTCCGCCCTGCTCGAAGCCACGTGGTAAGGGGGCGGGGCTGTGAGCTCCAGGCTGACCGGAGGGAGCTGAGCTCCTGGAACTTGCAGCCCCGGCCCCTTACCAAGTGGCTCTGAGTGGGGTGGAGCTCAGGGATCCCGCCGGAGCCACACTGCAGCTGCTGAGGGAAGCTCCTGGATGTGCTGAGGCTCCGGGAGAGGTAGGAGCCGGGGGTAAGGGGACAGAGCCGGGGGGGTTGGCTAAGAGGCAGGAAGTCCCAGGGATAGTCTGGGCACAGGGAGGGGGCAGAGGTTGGGGGGGATGGTCAGGGGACAGGAAAGCGGGGGGGGGTTGATCGTGGACGTTCCAGGGGTCTGTCAGGACTCAGTGGGTGGGAGGATAGGGGTCAGGGCAGTCAGGGGACAGGGAGCAGGGGTGGGGTCCCAGGGTGGTGGTTGGAGGTGGGGTCTCTGGGGGACGGTGAGGGGACAAGGAGCAGGATGGGTCGGGGATTCTGAGAGGGGTGGGCAGTCGGGGGGCAGGAAGTGGGTGGCGGTTGGATAGGGGGCAGGGCCAGGCTGTTTGGGAGGCACAGCCTTCCCTACCCTAAAGCTCATTCAGCAGTTTGAGGCTTGCAGAAGAGCCAAGCTGTTAGCTTTTCCATTAGGGCTACCATCCCTTTCACTTCTCAAATGCCAAATTATACTTTATATTTAATTTCAGTGCCATAGGGAGATTCATGCCACGGGAGGGTAGCTTCATTTAAAATTAGCCACTGGGGGAGGGATCACATGAGAAAAGCAATATCCTTCCCAACCCTACCAAGGGAGACCCCTCCTCCCCTGCATTCCCTGAGGCTCCAGAGGGGTTAATTCAGTGGTTCTCAAACTTTTATACCGGTGACCCCTTTCACATAGCAAACCTCTGAGTGCGACCGCCCCCCTTATAAATTAAAAACACTTTTTATATATTTAACACTATTATAAATGCTGGAGGCAAAGCGGGGTTTGAGGTGGAGGCTGACAGCTCGCGACCCCCAGTAATAACCTCGTGACCCCCTGAGGGGTCCCGACCCCCAGTTTGAGAACCCCTAGGGTAATTTAATTTTAGCACCTTGTGTCCATTCACATGCATGTGCTATTTTGAGCATTTCAGTTTTCACAGCATAGGCTCATCCCAGATTCTGGAACAAGCTCACATGCTCAGTTTATGGAGTATGTACATAAGCGATACTAAAGACAAACCCACAGTAACCATCTCCAGTGAGGGACCCCATGGAGCTAGTCTCTAGGAAACAGATAAATGCATGGAGGTTAAGTCCATTAATGGCTATTAGCCAGGATGGGTAAGGAATGGTGTCCCTAGCCTCCGTTTGTCAGAGGGTGGAGATAGATGGCAGGAGACAGATCATTTGATCATTACCTGTTAGGTTTACTCTCTCTGGGGCACTTGGCATTGGCCATTGTCGGTGGACAAGATACTGGGCTGGATGGACCTTTGGTTTGACCCAGTATGGCTGTTCTTATGTTCTAACCTAAATGAACCCAAAGTTATGGAGACAGATATGAGTCAAGGAAGCCAGCAGAGTATCAGAAACCTGGAAAAATCTCTGACTGGATGGGCTCAGGAGTTTGGTCACACACTGAAGTGGTTCAAAAGTTTTGGATTTATTTTAAGCAGAATTTTTTTATTGCTTCTTTAAACAATCAAACACAGCAAGCAGCAAATATTTGGCCACACACTTCTGAAACCCCAAACCATATTCAGGTTTTGGCAGACTAATTTCAGCTTTTCAATTAAAAAAAAACACAACAAGTTTTGAAGGAAGGCAGACATTGTCAGTGATTTTTTTTCTGCTTTTTAAAAACCCCTAGTTTTCAATCCGGAAAAAGATTTGACGGAAAATATTTGTCCAATCCTTTTAATGAGCTTTAGTGCCTTTTAGTACTAGCTGATGCTAAGAACCAGTGATACCTTGTAAAGAAGTTTTCTCAAAACTAGGTTTGTGCTGAGATGCGGAAGATTTATTCTTCCCAGGGCCACCCTTGGGGGGGGAGCAAGTGGGGCAATTTGCCCTGCGCCCCGCAGGGGCCCCCACGTTAATGTAGTATTGCAATTTTTTTTATGGAAGGGGCCCCTGAAATTGCTTTGCCCCAGGCCCCCTGAATCCTCTGGGTGGCTCTGTTTATGGCTAATAGCCAATATGGTTACAGATGCAACTCTATGCTCTGGGTGTCCCTAAGCCTCCGACTGCCAGAAGCTGGGACTGGACGACAGGGGATGAGTCACTTGATAATTGACCTGTTCTATTAATTCCCTTTGAAGGATACAGCATTGACCACTGATGGAAGACAGGATACTAGGCTAGTTGGACCCAGTATGGCCATTCTTATGTTCTTATGAAATATGTTCAGTCACTTTTCGGGGTGATACTAAGAGCCTCCATGAGAATATAGTATTGTATAGTATTGCAATTTTTTTAATGGAAGGGGCCCCCAAAATTGCTTTGCTCCAGGTCCCCTGAATCCTCTGGGCGGCCCTGGGACTGACCGGCTAAGCAGCAGTTCTGCAGAAAAGGACCTGGGGATTACAATGGATGAGAAGCTGGATGTGAGTCAACAGTGTGCCCGTGTTGCCAAGAAGGCTAATGGCATATTGGGCTGCATTAGTAGGAGCACTGCCAGCAGATCGAGGGAAGTGATTATTCCTCTCTGTTTAGCACTGGTGAGGCCACATCTGGAGTATTGTGTTCAGTTTTGGGCCCCACACTCAGGGGCAGCTCCAGGCACCAGCATGCCAAGTGCGTGCCTGGGGCGACAAGCCACGGGGAGTGCTCTGCTGGTCGCCGCGAGGGCGACAGGCAGGCTGCCTTCGGCAGCTTGCCTGTGGAGGGTCCACTGGTCCTGTGGCTTCGGCGGACCTCCTGCAGGTGTGCCACCGAATCCTCGGGATCAGGGACCTCCTGCAGGCAAACTGCTGAAAGCAGCCTGCCTGCTGTGCTTGGGGCAGCAAAATACCTAGAGCTGTCCCTGCCCACACTACAGAAAGGATGTGGACATATTGGAGAAAGCCAGCAGAGGGCAATGAAAATTAATAGGGGGTAGGGCACATGACTTATGAGGAGAGGCTGAGGGAACTGGGTTTATTTAGTCTGCAGAAGAGTGAGGGGGGATTTGGTAGCCTTCAGCTACCTGCAGGGGGTTCCAAAGAGGATGGATTTAGGCTGTTCTCAGTGGTGGCAGATGACAGAACAAGAATCAATGGTCTCAAGTTGCAGTGGGGGAGGTTTAGGTTGGATATTAGGAAAAACTTTTTCACTAGGAGGGTGGTGAAGCACTGGAATGGGTTACCTAGGGAGGTGGTGGAACCTACATCCTGAGAAGTTTTTAAGGCCCGGCTTGACAAAGCCCTGGCTGGGATGATTTAGTTGGGGTTCATCCTGCTTTGAGCAGGGGTTTGGACTAGATGACCTCCCGAGGTTTCTTCCAACCCTAATTTTCTATGATTCTATGACTTCAGCTACAGTGCATTCCATTCAGGCAGGGCTGCTGTGGGGAATTTGGATTTTCTGCATTATCTTGGGCATTTCCTGACTTCAGTGCTGCCCTTACCAGAAATGCTTTACTTTTGAAAAGGGTAGTTCTAGTCAATATTTAAAATAACAATAGTGACATCATGGAATCTCCATGTTGATTGTCTGAGGCTCCAGAAAAAAAATCAGTTAAATTTACAAATTTGGAAGGCTTTTATTTTATCTACTAACTCTTGAAAGCTTGCTCTGGGACCTGGAAGTCAAGCTGGCTTCTTTCCATCTCCTGAACTGTCACTAGTAAGGTTCTGCCTGCCATATCCTGTCCTCAGATATGTGAAGATGCATAGAAGGCGAACTGGGTTGTATGGATTTGGCTATGCAATAGGAACTTGATTAACAAGACTGTTGACAGAGTACGAATCAGAATAGTCCATCTCCAAGCACCTTGTTGGCTCTGCATGACTAATGAGAGGAAAAGGAACAGGACATTTTTTAATTGGAGCGTGCCCAGGGAGCAGAGACAAGCATTAGGCTTGCTGGGAGATTTTCACATTTTAATAACTTTTTAAGAGCAGTGACTCTTACAGAAAAGTCTTCAGGGATAGATCACAAACACTGATTATTTGGGGCTTTGATTTCATCTCCTTTTTTACTTCAGCTACTCAGGCTTCTCCATCTTTATATATTTTTCATCTTATTGCTTGTATATGTTTGAAACCATTTAAACTATGTGTCCTGTTCACTCTTTTAGCTAGTAGGAAGGAAGGGTTGCTAGCTCCATGCACCCACAAGGAGAGTCAAGAAAAGGAAATAGGATGATAAAATTATTCAGAACAAGCTGCTATTTTCAATTTTCCCCTTCATGTCACTTTCTAACACCTACTAGTGCTGTGTGACACTGTAAATCCACAGCACTCCCAGGCTCCATTGCATGTTTCCAAAATGGTGTCTCCCCCTAGACAGTAGTCAGTGCTAAGTTTTCCTGTGTCCTTTTTTTCCAGAGCCATCATCGCATACTTTAGGTGATTCCCTCTCTTAGGAGAATGCATTTGTAAGGGAAGAGAGTTAATAAGTAAAGTCTTCACTTCTGTAGAGAATGGAGCTCTGGAATGTGGCTTATGGTAGCTGGCTTCTCCTCTACTTTCATGGGTTTCTGTGAGGAGGCTTGTTGTTAAGGTTCAGCCTTTCAGTGACTTACCTCCTGTTCCCTTGTAGTATTGGCAACCTCAAACATTCAAAAAAACATGACTCAAGCCCCCTAAAATCTTGAGATTTTTAATAATACATTTTGGGTCCTTTTATTTGCCTTCTGAGCCTTTCAGATTCACATTTTCAAGCTTTTCTCCAGAAGGGCTGGAAACCTTTTTGAATGGAAGCTGCCATCTGCATATATATAATAATATCACTCCAAGAGCTGGAGAAAAACAGCAACTACTGTGATACTGATGATAAAATCAAGAGTTGACAACATTGCCTGAGTTCTCACAGGGTGGAATGGCTCCAGACCATGGCTCCGGTGTGGGATGGTGCCTAAATGGCACATCTGAGTACTATACAATTCCATACACTCATTAGATAAATGATGAGACACTTTTAAAATTAGATTTCACAACTATGCCAACAAATTTATAGTATGCAAACCCTTCATTGATGTGAGGAGCTGAATAATTTGATATGCAACAGAGGTAGTTTGGTATAGAGCTACCTGAATTTTATGTGTGGGTACTTGTCAGAATACACAATTTTGAAGTGCAGTTGCAAAGGCTCACTGATAGGAGCTGGAAGATCATCTTTAGAGCTCAGTGATGGAACAATCCAGCACTGGAAAAAAGAAGGCACTGGAATTGTGCCTGTGAGAGAATGTTTCCCCAGTGTTTAGAAAGAGCATATCCACTGTTTTACCCCTTAATGAAATGCAGCTTATTCTTCTCTGCTGTGCCAGTTGTGCTTTGCAGGCTGGTATGGGAGGACAGCAGGTCCATGTCTTTGCCTCTGAGGGATGATCTCCTTGGGGTTGAAAGGACAAAGTTTACCCACAAGGATCTTGTTATTCCTGCTCTATTTGAGTCTTTTTAGCCATGATAGCTTCCAGAATAACTACTGTATTTGTAAAGCCCTGTGTGGATACAAAATTTGTATCTGCATCCAATCTGAAAACGGGGCCCACTGATATCTGCATGCATGGATGCATATATTCAGGGATATAAAGAGCATATCTACAGATTTGCAGGGTTCTAGATATAAAATTTAGATCTGCATCCATCCGCGATCTGCAAACATAGTCCATGGATATCCTCAGATTTGCAGGACTCAATGTATTTGTCCATCAATAGTGTCTTTTAAAATATTTTCCATCTTTTATTGTATAATTGTAATTTCTTAATTTCTTCCCTCAATCTATATCATAATCAGTTAGACACTAAATTGCAAATGTGGAGGAAATTGGATATTTGGGTAAACTGACTTCTAGTTAGTGAAATCTAACAGTTTATGAAGGCAAGTATCAGAGGGGTAGCCGTGTTAGTCTGGATCTGTAAAAGCAGCAAAGAATCCTGTGGCACCTTATAGACTAACAGACGTTTTGGAGCATGAGCTTTCATAGACTCATAGACTCTAGGACTGGAAGGGACCTCGAGAGGTCATCGAGTCCAGTCCCCTGCCCTCATGGCAGGACCAAATACTGTCTAGACCATCCCTAACAGACATTTATCTAACCTACTCTTAAATATCTCAAGAGATGGAGATTCCACAACCTCCCTAGGCAATTTATTCCAGTGTTTAACCACCCTGACAGTTAGGAACTTTTTCCTAATGTCCAACGTAAATCTCCCTTGCTGCAGTTTAAGTCCATTGCTTCTTGTTCTATCATTGGAGGCTAAGGTGAACAAGTTTTCTGCCTCCTCCTGATGACACCCTTTTAGATACCTGAAAACTGCTATCAGGTCCCCTCTCAGTCTTCTCTTTTCCAGACTAAACAAACCCAATTCCTTCAGCCTTCCTTCATAGGTCATGTTCTCAAGACCTTTAATCATTCTTGTTGCTCTTCTCTGGACCCTCTCCAATTTCTCCACATCTTTCTTGAAATGCGGTGCCCAGAACTGGACACAATACTCCAGTTGAGGCCTAACCAGCGCAGAGTAAAGCGGAAGAATGACTTCTCGTGTCTTGTTTACAACACACCTGTTAATGCATCCCAGAATCATGTTTGCTTTTTTTGCAACAGTATCACACTGTGCCAGGGAAGATAATGGAGCAGGTAATCAAAGAAATCATCTGCAAACACTTGGAAGGTGGTAAGGTGATAGGGAATAGCCAGCATGGATTTGTAAAGAACAAATCGTGTCAAACTAATCTGATAGCGTTCTTTGATAGGATAACGAGCCTTGTGGATAAGGGAGAAGCGGTGGATGTGATATACCTAGACTTTAGTAAGGCATTTGATACAGTCTCGCATGATATTCTTATAGATAAACTAGGAAAGTACAATTTAGATGGGGCTACTATAAGGTGGGTGCATAACTGGCTGGATAACCGTACTCAGAGAGTAGTTGTTAATGGCTCTCAATCCTGCTGGAAAGGTATAACAAGTGGGGTTCCGCAGGGATCTGTTTTGGGACCGGTTCTGTTCAATATCTTCATCAACGATTTAGATGTTGGCATAGAAAGTACGCTTATTAAGTTTGCGGACGATACCAAACTGGGAGGGATTGCAACTGCTTTGGAGGACAGGTCAAAATTCAAAATGATCTGGACAAATTGGAGAAATGGTCTGAGGTAAACAGGATGAAGTTCAATAAAGATAAATGCAAAGTGCTCCACCTAGGAAGGAACAATCAGTTTCACACATACAGAATGGGAAGAGACTGTCTAGGAAGGAGTATGGCAGAAAGAGATCTAGGGATCATAGTAGACCACAAGCTTAATATGATCAGCCACACCATCACTGGTTCATTCACCTGCACATCCACCAATGTAATATACACCATCATATGCCAGCAATGCCCTTCTGCTATGTACATCGGCCAAACTGGACAGTCTCTACGGAAAAGGATCAATGGACACAAATCAGACATTAGGAATGGCAATATACAAAAACCTGTAGTAGAGCACTTCAACCTCCCTGGCCATACTATAGCAGGCCTTAAGGTGGCCATCCTGCAGCAAAAAAACTTCAGGACCAGACTTCAAAGAGAAACTGCTGAGCTTCAGTTCATCTGCAAATTTGACACCATCAGCTCAGGACTGAACAAAGACTGTGAATGGCTTGCCAACTACAGAACCAGTTTCTCCTCTCTTGGTTTTCACACCTCAACTGCTAGAACAGGGCCTCATCCTCCCTGATTGAATTGACCTCGTTATCTCTAGCTTGCTTGCTAGCATATATATACCTGCCCTGGAAATTTCCACCACATGCATCTGAAGAAGTGGGTATTCACCCACGAAAGCTCATGCTCCAAAACGTCTGTTAGTCTATAAGGTGCCACAGGATCCTTTGCAGTTTATGAAGGATATCCCTCAGAATGCAAAGTAGTAACATCACTATGGCCACTCAGTTTAGGGTTTCACATCTATATTACGATAGGTTATCAGTGAATTTCTGCTGTTTTGACTTTGTAATGATTTTTTAATTTTATTCTGTTAATTGATGGCAAGGATGCCTAGCTCCCAGGATAGGCAATTTTGTTAGTTTGTTTAAATCCAAATAAATAAATAAAACATCTATGCAACTAATGTATAATTAAAGATAATTTGAAAGTTGACTTTAAACTACTTTTGCTACAACAGCATCTGATAACATTAATTATTCCTGGCCAGGGCATTTCCTAGAGAAATAATGAGTGTATAGGGTTATGGGCCCCTTAGCTTTGCCTTAGGTCATTAACAAACTCAGCTGGTCATTAAACATTAGGAAATGCTCTTGACCTCAGTCATTATTGCTAAACATTTGTTCTGGTTAGAAATTTACAGGCAGTAATTTGTGTGTATGTGTATGTAATATGATCCTGCAAGGAGCTATACATCTTTATTCCCCTTTAACTTAAAATGTACACATGGTGGTTGGCTGTCAGCACCTTATGGATCACTGCAATCTTTTAAAATGTAGTTCAGATATAACTAGTAAATGGTAGCCTACGCTCTACCAGTGTGAGTTCAAGAGATTATAACAGGACAGAATATATTTTTAAGTAATCAGACTACATCAAGTATAAACTATTACCAACTCCCATGTTTCAAAATCTGAGTCAGGGCCTTCAAAAATGGTGAGATTTTTTAAAAAATCAATTTGGTTCTTTGTATTTGCCTTCTGATTTCTGAGCCTTTACATCACACTCAATTCACATTTTTAAGCTTTCACATTTTTTTGAAATCATAAGGCTAGAAACTCTTGTTTAATGAAAGTTGTTTAATGAAAGTTGAGATTCTGACCTAACTGGGGCTTTAAGAGCAGCATCAGATATTGTGAGATTGATGATAAAATCACAAGTCTTAATAACGAGTTATATTTAAAAAAATCTTATTATAAAATATTGTAAGTGAATAGTGCCATATCCTGAAGTCCTTGCTCAGTTTTTATTCTGTCTTTGCTCAGGTGAAACTTACTTGACAGCACTAGTAGAAGTGATTCCTTACTCAAACAGTAGTAAATCCAGAGGTTAAGATTTGGCTTATAGGTATTAATAGAAAAAAGGATCATTGTATGCCATCAGAACTCAAGTTAGATGAAATACACTCTCCTTGTTCCATGACCACCAGTACAGCCGTGCCCATAACACAGGATTCATGATGTTTCCAGAGGAAGGAATTAGTAGTGTACCATTTTATATATCCTGTCCTATCCAGATCCGTTAAATTTAGGGTTATTGTACATCTATTTGCTCTCATACCTGTTAGGTGGATGTTTTAAAACGTTGTGTGTTAGAAAATACTGCACTGCATGTGTGCACATATGAACATTGTTTATAGATATTTATGTTTTTTGCAAACTAAGGAAGAGAGAAGAATGCCACCACCCCTTGATCCTGATTCTGTGACATATAAGCCAAACAACATAGACCTTTCTAGCCACTGAGAGAAGTTGAAAAGATTTGCAGTGAAAGAGGAGTTGTTGTAATGATATACACGTTGGAATGGAAGGAAGCACTCATGAGATTAATATATGGGCATCATATTCTCAGGAGAACAAGGTTCAATTCCAGCTCTTGTCACAAATGAAATGAGTTTGATAGTGTGTAGTGAGCAGTTACGCATGACACACCAGATTGCTATGCTATTTGGCACAGAAAATCAAGAATGTTCCATCTAGAACAAAGTTAATCCTGTTTGATGGAAAATAACTCATAGTGCAGCTCCTTTAAGTATCTAGGGAGGATAAAGCCCACAGACAGAGAGCATTGTTGATTGTAAGATATAGAAAACAGTTCTCCTCTCTCATTATTTTACCTGGTTTGTGGATCAGCAAAGCGCTTCAGGCACCAGTAATATTAATCTTTCATTGTTTTATTGGCAAGCAATGCATCACTATACAATTCAGAAATGAAAACTATTGCAGATCCAATCTCTACTCTTTCCTCCCCCAATAACAATTATACTAGTGAGTCTCTTTCCAAGGAGTTATTCTGTCATCTCTGAATCATTGCGTGACTCACACCAAACATGAGTGGTCACAGATTATTGATTTTACAATGTTTGATAAAAACTTCATAATAGCAGTGTAATATCTCTGATATATGATTTTGGTGTGCATCTCTAGGGATGCAGTCTTCAGACACATGATATGTATATTCTTCAGTTTGCTGTTACATTATCTTTTGGAAAGGAAGGTTTTCCTAAGAATAACTACTGTAATTTTTTTTTCTAATGGACAATGCCAGCCTGGTTTCCTCTCCAAATTTATTTCTGGAACGTCTTCTTGAACCATTTTCTCATATATTCTTTTAGCATTATTAAAAAAGTAAAATACTGTAAGTTGTTGGGGGGGTTAAAATATGTGCTAATATTTGCACTCAAGTGCAGCAATGGGAAATATGCTCAGAATTTGCTGGATAGCGAGGAAGAATCTAGGGACAGAACTGGTTGGGAAAGTCAGGTACTGGAACAAGAGGGTGCATTTAAGAGTCAGCCTTCCCTTTCTCCAGTTAAAAAGATAGGTAAATTTGTCACCAAAAAAGGTATACAATAGTGTGGCAAAAAAGAGGGCAAATTGGTTAGCAAGACCCATACTTAATAGGATCTAGTCACCACCATGCTGAAACACTTAAACCCTAGCATATTGACTGCAGTTCATGTGCATTTCATCAATAATCCCATATTTATATGCCTTATTCCCTGAACTCTGTTCTGACTCCTACTACTCCTACTCCTACTCCTATTAAACTAGAGAAGTGTCCTATAGCGCCTGCATCACAAAAAACTCTGAACAAACCTGCTTTTTCACCATCTTTCATTGGTGCCCTTTTAACTCTAATCTATACCAATTATCAGGACCAAGAATGCAATTGCTAATCAAATGAGGGGAGGTGGGATGAAGTGCTGATCTCAACAATGGATGCCACTTTTCCATCTTAATAAATGGCAGGCAGATAATTTTACTAATCTTTGATTTCTGCAGAGAAGACCTAACTGACTGATATACCTTTCAATAGCTCTAAATCTGAATAGCTCCCATCACTTCTCAAACATTTCTCTGAGACACTTATGCTAATAATATTTTTGCCCCTTTGCCTGTTTGTAGGATTGAACTGCAACCAAACCTTTGTTTGCTATGAGATATTACTGTCAGTAGTGGTGGAGATTTTTTTAGAATAATAGTTGGCCTAAATTAGTGCAAGAAAATAACAAAGTGGGAGGAAATCTTGTCCCACAACCACAAAGACTTTCACAGGATTAAATCAATCAGAGTATTATCTAAGAAGGACTTTCTGCTTTCAGGCCAGAGTTCACTGAATTTCTTGGTTTCTCCTTGCTGCTAGATAATGGCTCAAATGGCTTCATGAAACAGAAGCCTAGAGTGGTTTCTGTTCCTTCCCTGTTCCACAATTACTGCTTCAGAAGCTCCAGAAGACAGCTCCCACAGACAGGATAATTAATAATAATAAAAAAGCCAGAAACATGTATAGATAAATGAACATATTGCTATGTAATAAGGACAGACTTTCTCCATTACTTTTTTATGGATTGGGAGGTAGTTACTCAGGTTCTCGTGGCATTTCTAGATGTCTCCAACAGTTTCCTGAGATTCCCAGCCCAATTCTGCACACTTGAAGGTTCAGTTTCAATAAGTATTCAAATCAAACCTGAACTATTGACCCTCTTTAGGTTTGTAGCACAGTAGTTGCAATACTGCATTCCTTATGTTGTCTACAAAAGTCATGGTGAAAAGGTCAAGGAAATACTTTAAATGCCACAGTCCTCATTTTGTAGTCAAGCAACCTTTGCTTTTTCATAGATTATTCAGGTTGGAAGGGACCTCAGAAGATCATCTAGTCCAACCCCCTGCTCAAAGCAGGACCAATCCCCAAATGGCCCCCTGAAGGATTGAACTCACAACCCTAGATTTAGCAGGCCAATGCTCAAACCACTGAGCTACCCCTCCCCCCCATATTTCCCATATTAGTTCAAAATAGTTCATATTAGAACTCTGCTATGAGAACAGAGATTATATAATGGATATGCCAGAAGGAACCTTTGTAAAATCTGATTTAACACTTCAGTTTTTGAGGCTTTTCCTTGAGAAGGGAGACACCTCATTGCCTCTAGACCAATTACGAGTCTCATTGAACGTTTGTTTAGATTGCTGCTGAGCTTCTGCTGTCTAGTCTTCCATGAAATGCACAGGGTCTAATTGGGCACCATCCAAAGTTCTCAGTTCAACTAGTTCAGTAGTTATCATCACTTCCCATCCACCCACGTGCCAAAAGCACAATGTGAAGTTGCAGATTTGGGGAAAAAAATGAACTTCACAGAATCTATGACTCCAGTTACACAAATTAAGTCTAAGTGATGACTTTCATCCATGTAAATATCCATTTTGACTAGCGCACAAGGCCATTTGGCAGTCATTATAATAGTGTCAGAATTGTGGCCAGTCCCTTAAAAAAAAAGTTTATTAATGATGCTGGTTTGTAACTTCCCCAGTTGATTTCTATAACTTTACTACAAAACATGGTACAGTAATACACTTTTTAGATCATTGCAAATTACAATTATGTAGAGAGTGATAAATCTTTAATCCGTTTCACTCACTATTAAATTATCAGAAAAAAATCAAAGAGCATAGTGTAGCCTTAATGGCAGTTTTGAACAGGCAGTACATTGTACCAGAAATATTAAAATAGCATTTTCAACATATTCTGGGTGCATTATTAGAGTCGGTTCAAGATAGGAACAATGAACCATAACTGTCTTTCATATGTTTTTTTTTAAAGTGACTTTAAAAAGACTTTTATACCTTTGTAATTAATTGGCCAACTAGGGAAATCTGCCATAGAAATAAATGTAGTTCAAATAGTCTTCCCTAGTAGATGGCATTTGTTAAGAAACCTTTTTTGAAGACTATTTAAACATGCATGAGAAGCTACCAATTACTTAGCCCAGTGAGAAATCCTTATAGAAAAAGCTGGGGGAATTATCATACAATAATAATAAAAACACTGAATATGTTACCTAGGGCATGAGCTTATGTACTCTTGGTAACGTTAGTCAGTAGGTTTTATTTCTAATTAAGTCGATCAATGTGCTTCAGTACCAGTTTAAATAGTTGATTCCAAATTGAAAAATTAAAATTTATTTGCATGAAACGTGCAGAGCTGCAAATCTCAAAGTGACATTGGATATTCACCTATAAGGATATTTTTTCATTCCTATGTAGTGCGTCGTCATTATTTTAAAAACACTGCAATGGATAATGGATCAGTCTTTCATTGGGGGGCATGGATCAGCGTTTATCTCACATGCCCTTTCAGTACCTGGCCCAAGCCAGATAAGCTAGTGATCCAACCAGTGGATCAAATTTGGTGATGAATCCTGGTCATGTGCCACCTGAGGCATGTTGCACATATGCTGAGAAGAGTCTTTCATCAGGCAAATTCCCCACTTCCCCCAAAGAAGAAAGAATGTTTTGTTTATAAAGCAACATCTGCATCATTTGATACACATGGCCAAGATCTTTGTTCAAAATCTGTGAGGAGTGTAATGATCTCTGTCATGAAATAGTTGTCAGCATTCTCCCCTCCATCTTTTTGGCCCTAAAATGAATGACAGCTGTACTAGTAGTGAGCCATTCAAGATGTTAGACCACACAGTTTGCCAGTGTAAGATAAGTCAAGGTAAACTTGAGTAGCTAACACCTGGGGGACCAGAAGTGAAGGTGATTGCAAGAAAAGCACCTAATAAGAAGATATAAGATGTAGATATAAGATAATAAAGGCTGCTGCCCCATCTTGCCCTACATACATACTCTTGTTTTGCCAGGTCTAACTTCTGACTTCTCAGAGCATAAATTACACCATCTGATTTAATTTGCATCCCCAATTTATGTCAAATCTGTGTGTGGAGTTAGGACAGTGGCTGCTTCCAAAGTCAATGGAGTTGGGATGCTGATGGTGTGGGAATGGTAATGCTAATGACGTGGATTGTCATCATAGCCTTTTCATTAACCCTTCTGGATGAAAATAAGATAGTACATTATGGCAGGGGACAGTCAATAAAGGAAAAAGGACAAAAGAACAAAAGAAATCCTGGGTAGGGGAAAATCTACATTGCATTGTAATTTATAGATATATATTACTACGGCAAAATGTTTATTGGGAATCTGGTGATGGAGACATTAAGAACTTGAAGGTAGGCAGAGTTGTACCAGTCTCATTAGTGTTAAGGAGTGGAACATAATCCTTTTAAAGACCCATTTCAGTAATCTTACTATTCTGGAAGTTTGAGTCTTTCTTCTGTGTTGTGCTGAGGCTGTGCGTATGGATGCATGTGTGAGAGCTGTGTAGAATGTCTTGTAATAAAACTCAACCCCCCCATAAAACTCCCTGGGCTTAGTGAAGACTTGTCTCATTACAAAGTAGAAACACATGCTGTGTTTGTTTGAAAGGTCTGATAACATTCATCATGAACCTTTCAAAGAAACCTGAGCTAAGTTAAAAAAAAAACTTACCCAATTTATGATTTTTCATTGGAGTGATGTGAAATTTATGGGGTCGCATGGGTTAGGTGTGAAACCAGGTGAATCTCAGCAGTTTCTGTTGCATTTCACTTTGACTGAAACCAAAGACACTGTGTGAAGTGAAATCGGCGAGTTTCACACAGTTCTAGTGTGTGTGGGTGTGTGAGAGTGCCTTAGGGCTTGACATCCAATCAATGAGCATCAGCATGTCACTTATCCTAACAGGAAAATAACAGAGATGCTTTTCTTTTCAGTGTAGTATATGGGCATGTTAAATAAAATGAACCTGTTAAAATTAAAACACTTAGTTTTCTGCCTGTTACAATCTACCAGTAAATTTAAACAAAACTAAGGACAGCTTGAAAAGCCTCTTTCTTTCTTTTTATGTCAGTGTTGTTGCCATTAGTTCTGCTGTAGCTGAGGCTGCAGTGGAATTTCTAAGATGTCCATTTTTGAGTATTAATTTAATTTATTCCAAATCACAACAGGCTTAAATTTATACAGATTCTCAGTCTGGATGCTAATTTGTTTGCCAGAAAGGATTTTCAAATGGTAGGGACAATTTTTAACAGTGGAGAACGTAATTCATACGGTTATGAAAACTCTAGTTTAAAATAATGAATGTGATTTTTTAAAAGATCCTATATTTTTGGCCTTTGGTTAGTCTAATGTACAATGGGCATGATTTGAAAATAATTATTTATTGTGACAGAGTGTTTGGCTTTTTCACAGCCTTTGATGTATTTCTTAGGGAGGATATTCAATTGGTTTAGATACAGATAAGGAAGACTGGTACATCCCAGGCACATCTGATATCCCATATGTCTTTGTTACCTTGTAGAGAGGGGCCAAAATGGGTGACATGGGACTGGAGGGTGAACATTCACCCAGCTGGGAATGTAATGTGGCCCACAGCTGCTTACACAAAGACAGTTGAAAGGCAACTAATACCAAGGTCTGTTCTGGGTGTCATAAGAAATGTATGGGCTCAATACAGATCTTAATAAATAAAGTGTCCTTACTAGCTGTTTTGGGGCATTACAAAAGACCCATATGTCGCAGGGTGGACTAGATATAAAGCAGTGAGAAGTCCTCCAGGCAGCCTAGAGTGGCTGCAGAGGAGTGGCCGATCAGAGTGGCTGCTGTAGCAACCAATAAGGGGCCAGAAGTGCCAGATAAAAGGCAAGCAGCAGAGCAGAGCCTTTGGTTGCTTTGTGGAGCTTGAGGAGTGAAGACTGGGTGACTGGAAGAGCAGCAGTACCGCAGACAGCTCACTGTGGAGAGCTCAATGCAGGCAGGACTGAAACCTGGGGGAAGGCTGCTGAAGAATGGGTACTTGGCTGATGGGAGGAGCAGGAGGGCCAGTGGAAGGTCAGTGAGGGCATGACGAAGTCCAGGGGGATTGATCACAGAACTGGCCAGGCCAGCGAGGATACCAAGATGGGTCCTGCTGATCTGGTTGATGGCTGAGCCCAGGGGGACCTACTGAAGCACCACCAGCTGCAGATACCAAGATGGCCCCAGCTCAGTGGTTGAAGAAGACAGTGCCTCAGGGAGAAGTTTTAGAGCTATGGCACCATACCAGATCCGTGATGAGAACTTGGACTGTATACCCTGGAAGTGGGGGATAGTGTGTGTGGCTCAGCTGGAGGGCTGACCTGCTGAAGACCCGCTGAAAGAACATTGGCTTGGAGGTGAGTGCTTGCGAGAGGTGGGTGCCTCTCTGATATAAGAACTAAAACAAAAGCAGGCTCACCCCCAACTGAGAAAAGGGGGTCATCCACGAGAGGTGGGTGGTGCCCTGGGAAAAAAGACTGTGATGGCAGGCATATCGGCTAGAGAAATGGGGTGCTCATGAGAGGCAGGTTCTGACCCCATTTCACTACATTTAAGGTATTTTTATTATGTGCTTCCCCCAAAATTCAAATAGCATTAAGGGCCAAACTTTCAAAGCCACTTTCATGAACATGTCCACTTAATGGCATTGATTTTGGACATTTAAATGCAGGATTTTTCAGACATTCCCATTGTATGACCTTTTCCATTTCTTGTCAACTGTGTTCATCATTATTATTCTTTGTAATTACTTTATCAGAGACTATAAAATTCCGTGGCCCATATTAAAAAAGAAAAGGAAATTTCACTACTTAAGGTCCTAGCTAGTGTAACTCTTCCATTGTCTGAAAATTAGAAAGGTAGCAAAACACAAAGATAATGTATCGGTCTCATCTTTTGCATTTATGTATGTGTTCATTAACATAATAGTACCTTAGAAATAACATTAAATAATTAGAAATGTGTAGGAGGTAGAGTCCAAGGGTATTGAAAATCAGAACAGAGAGAGTTTATTGAGGAAAAGAAACCTTTCAAGTTTTCTTTATGATACAATAAGCATGCCTGAGTATTACTTCAGAATCTTAAGTACACAATCTTCCGCCTCTACACTCAGATCATTAAAGCTATGCAACATGCAGTGGGAAGAAGGATGTTCTTATGATCAACATACAGTGCTAGAAAACAGGAAATATGGGTTCTAGTCACAACTCTGCTACAGACTTCCTGTGCAGCCCTGCCCAAGTCAATTAACCTTCTGTGCCTCCTTTCTCTCCTCCCATCCGTAAAACAGGCTTATACTTGCACACTTCATGTTGTATTGTGGCTATCTGAGACTGTCACATAGAAAGCACTGAGTATAAGCAAAATATTAGTAAATCACCAATTTTAGCTGCACAAATGCTGTATTTGCATACAATAAAAGATGGTCGCTGTGGAAGCAGCCTTTGTTTTTTATTGTAAGTCAAAAGGATATCACAAAATATAGGGTTTATTTTGTAAATTTGCAAATAAGTGTATGATAGTTTTGTTCCTTGCCAGCGGTGAGAATTTTTCCTTGTGCTGTTATTCTTCAGATACAGGAGGAGAACTTCTGCTATCCAACCAGAAGTGTGCTCTGAATACTGGCATCTTATAACTTTAGTCAGTGTTTGATACTGTCAGGTTATGCGGGAAAAAACCACCACTGACTGAACTTTAGGTCCAATAGACCAGAAAAGCAACAAGAAGAGATATTTGTAGCTAACAAAGCAAATAATTGAATACTAAGTGGAGGAAAAGTCTCCAAGGAATTGTATTAATTTGACAAAGGTTTTTTATGGGCTAAAATATTAATATCCACTGTGCTTTCACTGTATACTTTCTTGTTTCATGCATGTAATCTGATTCCACTCTCATGTCTGTGGTGTGGCTTCAAGAGCCTGAGCCTCATTTGAGGTAGGGAAAAAGGTGCCTTACTCAGTGGTGCTATCTGGAGGTATTATGGCTCCAGGGCAATGAGAAAGCAGTACATCAGGGACACTCGTACTACAAGTGTGGTGTCTCTCCCCCCATCCCTCTTCTTTACACCCCATTCCCCCCTCCCCCGACTGCAGCCCTTTACATGCTGATTGGCACTCAGGGAGGGGACAAGTTATCACCTGTTCCAACCCCTCCCAGGCATCCTGGGTACAATTAGGAGAGGTCCCACCTCCTTTCATGTTCAGGGAAAGCAGGAAGCCACATCATGTTTGACCTCTGCTCTGGACTGTACCTTGATGGCATCCTACTTAACCAACTGCAGTGAATTTAGTGTGGAGGCAACCATAGTTTGTCTTTCAGATGGTAATTGCAAATCTTTTGATTGCTGCAGATACATCATTGTCATCTTTACCATATAACAGTCTCGTCAAAATAGATGACACTCATCAATGAAAAAGATTTTAGTGTAAATATGCAAAGGCCACAATACAACATCCAAATGATAGAGAAGGAAATCTGGTTATGACTTAATATTGTATCTTGTTTGGGTGGTAGAACAATTTCCATGAAACTCAGCTCATGCATAGTCAGGCAACAAGGGAGACTTAGGCACTACACTCTGGATTACAACACCTAACTTGTGCATACCTTGGTGTCAAGTGGAATTCACAGCCCCAAGTTAGGCTTCTAGGCTCCCTATACAGTTATTTAGGTGCCTAAAAATTGGATTCCCAAAAGCCAGCATTCAGAGTGGGGAGCCATCTAAGATAGACGATAGAAAATGTGGAAGACAGCAGTGTGGCTTAAGACCTGTCTCTTAAAGGCAGTTAGGTGCCTAACTGGAGGCTGGACAGAGGCACCTCCCTCCACTTAGGATTCCTGTCCTCTCCCAAAGTGAGGTTTCTAAGCCATGTCCACCCTCTTTCAAGAAAAGTGGTGGTGGTGGTGCTGCATTCCCTGCCACTATAACCTTTACTCCACTGGTTAGAGCATTCACTGAGGATGTGGGAGATATGGTTTGATGTGGGGCAGGAACTTGAACTTGGGTCTCCCACCCAGGACCGAAGCTAGGGGTTTTAGCGCCCTAGGTGCATGGCAATTTCGCCACCCCGCACTCTGGTCCTGTGGCTCCGGTGGAGCTGTTGCAGTGGTGCCTGCGGGAGGTCCACCGTCTGCAGGCACGACTGCGGCAGCTCCACTGGAGCTGTGGACCAGCGGACCCTCCGTAGGCACAACTGCAGCAGCTCCACCGGAGCCGCCTGCCGCCCCCTCCAGCAAAATGCCGCCCACCAATAATTCTGGTGCTCTAGGTGATTGCCTAAGCCGCCTGAATGGAAGCGCTGGCCCTGCTCCCACCTTCAACGAGAATGCTGTTCTCTTTTGTATAAATAGTTATTCATGGGGCCAGTGAAAGAATGACACTATAGCCCAGAGTTAGGTCTCTTATCTGGGACATAGCAGACCCAAGTTCTAGTTCTTGTTTCAAATCAAGCAGAGTAAGAATTCAAATCTGGATCCCCCACATCCTGAGTGAGTGCTCTAAAGACTGGGCTAACAGTTATACACGCAGTGTAACCATATGCACTGGCTTTTGTGCAGATTTAGACATGTTTTAAACATGTCTACTAGATGGGGTCCTGAAGGCAAAACAGGCAGACATGTGCCTTGTTTGTGAATCTTGCTGAAGCTTAAATGTGAAATAGGTGCTGAGCTGTTGGATGGTTTCACAGGTTAGGCAGCCATGCACCTGCCAAGACTTCAAAATTTAGGCACCTGAGGGACTTTAACAGTGGAAACTTGGGAGCCTACAAGGTTAGGCAGCAGCTGAGCAGGGTTTTTTGTGAATGCCAGTGGCACCTAAATGTTGGACTTAGTTGTCTAAGCCCCCCTTGTATATCCTGTCACAAGTTGTTAGATGTTCATGTTATACGTATGGAATTCTAGTTGTAATTCCAAGATTGCCAAATACTAACAATTTAAATCCAGCCATCTCATTTCACCACAAATCCTTGACAAACCAATCTGGTTACAAGTTGTGCTATTGTTTAAGAATAATATAATTAGGTTCTTCTTGACAATTGAAGGACTGGTGGAATGTCCATGATCTCAAAGTGTTTAAGATCTGTTTTCAAAACTCCTATTGAGAGTCATTGATATTTGTGCATTATTTGTGTATGACTATTTAGGCATTAAACTCATATTCAAGGTTAGAGTGCACAGCTTTAGTGCACGTATTGCAAGCATTAATAGAGCCTTTCAGTGCCTGATAGTAAAATATCAGTCTGCTTGTAATGAAAAAGAATGGGTCATTGAGTTATTGACAAGCACTTATCACAGGGTACTTTCATATCAAATGGCTGTGAAAAAACCAACAACCTAGACAAACAATGATACAGTGGATGGATAAATGCATCAAACCAAGCACAAAATGTGTTCAAGGTGTCACAGCGCTTCTAACTCAGTTCCATTTGCCTAATACTAAAGCTGGAGGGAAGCATGGGGAAAATAATACAGACTATTATAGATTCAAATAGCATTATACAATTGATCCATGAGATACTGATATCTATATACATAGCTCAAGTTGAAAACAATGATTATAACATAGCCTGGTGCATGGTAATCTGAAAGATGAGTTTATCTTAACTAGAGAGGACTGTGAGATGGAAAGACTTAAATTTTGATCTGCCCAAATTTTTGGTAGTAGCTCCAACCAAAAACTTTGATATGATCCCTAGACTTGGTTTTAATAGAGGAACTAGATAAGATTTTTTTTGAGATGCCGCTGTGGCTTTAGAAGTAATTCTATTTACTTAGAGGCACACTCAGGACTGTTGGCATTCAAAGGGAATTAACAGGTGTTTGAAGTACTACAGTCTCCCATAAAGGGAATGGTGTGTATGTAGCCCAGACATGCCCAGAATGGGACCTGTTAGCATAAAAATGTAAATGTTTGCTGTAGCAGGGTAGCTGTTTACAGAACATTCCCTCATGGCTTTGTAGGCCCCCTGCTCTTTTGAACCCCTTTTTGCAGGCCCCTGAAGAACTGCACATTGTCTTTCACATGGATAACAACACGCCCTGCCAGGGTCTGGTTTAATAACCAAACCAGCTCTTAACAACCCTTGTGGTGCAGAATAAAGTCCATCACAATGCAACAGTCCATACTTAGTTCTAGTGTCTTCTCTCATAGCCAGAGGTCTTCTGGCATAGTGTGTTCTCACAGCTCACTTTCCAGCTCTTCCTAGCTGGAGCTTAGCCTTCTAACACAGGCCTTTAAGTAGGCTTTGTAGAATTTTGATTTTTATTGTTTTATAATTTTGATATATAATATCAATTGTTTATTTTTATCAATTTAAATTTTCACAGTGGAGAAATTATGGAAAGGTCAGATAAGTATTTAATGGCAATAAACTGAGATTCAAGAAGTTAAAACTTTATAGCTGTTAAACACAAATTGTCAACATCGCATGTCAAACTAGAGAAAGTAAATATCCTTAAATCAAACTCTAAAGTTCTCAAGTAGCATTTTGCATACTTTACTTATCTGTAAATTTCAGTTATTATTGATGGAAATATTTTTTCATCTGTGTGTATGGTGAAATTGATGTTTACCAATGAAAATCTCATTCTTCCAAGCCTACCTATCAGCCCTCAAACTTCAAGGACAACTTCCTCCAGGTTTCCCTACAGCAGCATTTAAGCAAATCTTTTAAACAGAAATGGTTTTGCTCTGGCTGTACGTATGTTCTTTTTTGTGTTGGTTTTCTGTGATCATTCAAGTAACTCTGCCACAGTGTTTTTGAAAAGCAAATTTCCAAGTCCTGTGCTCAGGTATTGATGGAAAGCAAATTCAGAGTGGGGTATGTTAATACCTGCTTGTGTCATGAACCATGGCTTGAGTTAAAAAAGTAACTCAAAGTTTCATCTCTCCGTTTCCCTCCATGTCATCTTGGCACTTACAATAATTTTGGTTAGCTGGCACCACTTATTTGATTAACAGTTAACTCCATTGTTACTTGACAAGATGTAGAGTCACTCAAAATGTGGGGTCTTGCAGTGTGTGAAAGCTGACCTGCTATCACTTTAATATCTGAACAAAAGCAGGAATTGCAAGGCAACAGGATATGTCTGCTGTAGCACAGTTCAGCATGGCCTATATTTGTGAGGCATACATTTGGTCTTCAGAGGTTTTTTAAGTATCAGAGCACTGGGTTTTCATATAGAATTCAGCTGGAAATGGTCAAGGCTGATATACATTTTGGGATACTTAACAGGGGCTAGTCAGCATTCAGTCATTGTATCTGTTATGCCTATGTGACTGCAACTTATTGTAAATTTATCCCAGATTGATGCTACAAGTTTAGAGGGTGTGTTTCTTTTGGTTAATTTGTTTTTTCATTGCAATTGTACACAAATTCCTGACTTTTAAATCAGTGTAATTGTTTTTAATTTATGATTCACCTGAAATAGTGCCATTGTCTATTGAAAGGCAGCTGACAGTGGATCAGAGTGACCATGGAATGTGAAGAATTGCCTAGCTGCACAGGCTTGAAATAAGAACATTGAACAGCTGATAAGTGAATTCATATTGCCTTTGCTGTGGTTTCCAGCAAACCTTATATTAGATTCAGGGCTGGAGCTGAATCACATGCTGTGTCCCTTGTCAGACATTCTTCTCCAAAAAGGATATCCAATAACTTTATGAAAGTGTGTGCAGAGAGTAATTGCAGGCCGTATGGGTCTGCTCCACCACGAGTCTCAATATTTGCTTCCCAGATTATAAATCAGCCCCTTTAATTTGCACTTGGATGACAAGGCAAAACAGAGGCAGTAAGAAGTACTAGTGGATTACTATCTCTGTACAATCACCATGAGTGAATCCCTGTACAGGTCAGACAGCTATGGGTAAAGTGTCTAGCTTGCAGAGCAAGAGACTGTGTGTACTGTTTGTGTGTACTGCTACTGATACAACTACAGTCAAACATGCAAAAAACAAACAAATAAAATAAAATAAAATAAACCTGTAAGTGCACAGTGTTAGGGATTCCTAGTTTGAAAAAAATAAACAAGTCAAGAAATGTAAGTATTAAGGTTACAATAGCATTACATCCCTCTCTATTTGGTACTATGCTATTCAGCTATACATTTATGTAGAAAGCCAAAAATAGAAAATATTCCTATTCTCTGTGCAATGCTGTTACATCAAGAGTGAGGGATTTTCTGAGACTTCAGCTGTACAACCATACAGAGTGTACTAACTTTAACTTTTCCCCCTCTTGGATTTAGTAAGAAAAAGGGGGGAAGCTTAGGCAACTTCATAAAAATTATAGCATAAAAATGTTCCTGTTTAGGCTTGAGAAAGTACCCACCATGCTATCTGTTATTTACAGGCTACTGTTCACTCTGGCCTGCATTCCAGCATAGCATTTAAACAGGTTTCACAAATAACCTCATTGAAGGTAGTAGAAACTCACATGCTTAAGTGCTTTGTTGGATAGGGCCCCTTATGAAGTGAAAGATGTATGGAGTATGTTACATAAGGGTATGGGAGGTGGATGAGAGTTCCAAGGGTCACCCTTCATCAGTGTTGCTAGCTCTCACAATTTTAAGCATGAGTTTAGTGATATTTAGTGGGGGGGGGGGTTTAAAGCCAAGCTCCTGAATTGATTTGATTACATGAGAATTTCAGCTTTTTTTTTCAGTTTTTAAATTCCTCATGTTGGTGGAGACACACTTAAAAATGTAACCCAGGCACTTTCCAAAAGCTCAAAACATAAGTTGGTGGTCGTTTTTACTTGATTTTTATTATTTTTTAAGCTAAATGGAGGGGGGCTGTGGAATCCCCATCCTTGAGGTTTTTAAGAACAAACCTCTGCCAGAGATGGTCTAGATATACTTAATCCTGCCTCAGCATGCAGGAGGATGGATTAGGTGACTTGGAGGTCCCTTTCAGCACTACACTTCTAAAGTTCTATGATTTTGGGAGGCTCACTCATGGATTTGGCAATCTTTTTGTATTATAATTCAGGCTCTGAATACCAAGCAGAAGAAGGAAAGCTGCATGGTCAATGCGGTAATGGATGCATCTAATATAGAAATTAATTTCAGTACAAATGTTTTGTGTTAATATGAAGAACATCACAGGGGGAGGGAACAACATTGGGCAAAAAAAACAGCTCCTGTCAGGTTCCCACTTGCTAGTTTTACATGTATTTTTCCCTTGTTAAACTAGTTAGTACATTAATTTTAACACATATTTGCTACATGTCAACAGCAATATAAATTATTCTTTTTTGGTAGAAAGAAGATCTTGTTGTGGAAAAGGACTAGGGTACAATTTTTAAAAGTGCTTAAGTAACAGAATTTTTTTTGAAAATTTTTACTGTCTCTCATAGTGGGACTTGGTTTCTTAAGTGCCTATGGGCCAGCTTTATAAAAGTATGTGGGGCCTAAATATGCTGATAGGTGCCTAGTGAGATTTACAAAAATGTCTTGGTGCCTATCTGTCATGGGCACATTAATACCTTTTAAAAGCTGGCCCCAAGTTATTTTTGAAAATGGGACTTAGGCTTTTAGATTTGTTTTTGTTTTTGTTGGGGAAATAAATAGCTCTGAACAAAAATTTTAAGCACTGTACTTTCAATGAAAATGCAAATACAGTAGAACTGTTTTCACGGTGAAAGGAAGGAAGAAATGTTTAAATCTAATCAACATAATAAAATTCAGCTGTGTAAAAACCTGATAAAATATAGAATCATATTGATAAATTAAATCTTACAGATCAGTTTAATTAGTACTATTCCCCTTAACACATTTCCTCAGTTCTGTTTATTTTTATTGCTTCAGCAGTGTTCAGTTAGAACAGTACAGAGATAAATTAAGTATCTGAAATTTCCAAGTGACAAGCACTGTATTTAGCAGGATGGCTTTTATTAGGATTTCTGATTTCAGAGCTAATAGCATATCTTCCATAAGGATCAGCAGACTTTCTGACCAATAGGAATGATACTGACAATTGAATAAAGAATGAGTTAAGAAAGAACTGCACCATTGAGCCATTAGAAAGCACAAATGGCCTCATGTACCAGAGCCTCCAGTTCTTTAGCTGTAAGATAATGCAATTAACACAAGACTGCTGCTGTTTCACCTTGGTGGAAAGGAAAGTTAGTCAACTGTTGCAAAGTGCACCAAAAGTAACATACTGATTTTACATAATCATACAAAAAAATTTACTCAGGGGTAGAGACAACATTTGGAAACTTTTAATCTGAAAAGTTCCAATTCCTATAGAAATATTTTGTCCCTATTTAATTATGTTGGACTCTTCCATACCAGTGGGAATTCTTGCTTAACGTTCCATGTATATGTCCTACCAGTCCACAGCAGAGATCCACAGATCTCTGTTTCCCTGGAATATCAATGAACACACACTGTCTCTCTACCAGACAGCTCATTTGTGCTTTTTCTTCAGTGTTGTCAGACTCTTTGCCAATTTCTACTTTATGCTCGCTCCCTCTTTGATTTAGTCTAGACTCTTGTACCGAAGAAGCTGTTTTATACATTTGAGGCTAGGCTTGAACTTTAAAATAAGTAGGTAGTGTTTTGAGTTGATATCGGCAGCTGGCAGAATTATGAATCTCAGGAAAGCTGGTTTCCCATCTTCCATTTACAGTGATAAAACTGATTTGATTTCTGGGGAGTTAATCTGAAGAACTCCAAAAAGGGAATTGTATCCTTGTGTGATATTGAAATAAAGCATTTGCAAGGAGAAACTCATTCTCAAAGCAATATTCAGTCTAGTAAGTCAGTGTCCTTGTCCATTGATCTCTCCCAGTATGTGTCATTTTCTGTTGCAGTCTCATTAACAACAATCCCTTCCCCACAACTCAGTATTAACATCCCTTGTGATGAGCAAATTCTTATGTTTTGGCTCAGTGTCGGTGAACTTCTACATTCCTGCTGTTGAATTTTACTTGCCTTTTCAAATTGTGTTTTCCAGATACCCCAAGAATGAATGTTATTAATAGCTAGGAAAAGTTAGGCAGCAACTTAAAACACATAAACTTAAATCCTTTATACACTAAAAAAAATCAGATAAAATTATTGAAAAACTTATTTTTGGTTTTCCTCTAGTCCAGAGGGTTCTCAAACTATGGTCCGCAGACCACTGGTGGTCTACTAGCTCCATTCAGGGGGTCCACGGATAGTTCCCTCTAAGGTGTGTGCCTGGGCAGCCACACACGAAAGAATGAAGCGCCACCCACCTTATCGGTGGAGATGTGCAGGTGTGGCTCCACTAATTAGGTGCCTGGACCCTGGAGAAGATGTACATGTAAGGCGAGGTGGTGGCCTTGGGGGGGGGGAATAGAGGGTAAGTAGGTGTGACGGGCAGTGAGGTGAGAATTGGGGTGAGGGGGAATTTGGGACATGCAGGGCTGCAGTGGCCAGAGAAGGAGGCAACCTTCCCCAGCTCCAGGGCTGCGCTGCCAGGGAGAGACACCCCCCTTCCTTCCGAGCCCCAGCTCAGGGTCTGCCACGATGTGGGGGAGAGGGCACATCCATCCCTTTAGAAAGGTAAAACTACTGATATTAAAATAGGAGTTGTGTGCTTTTATTTGTAGAACAAAAAAGTTTAATTATTTTTAAGTTTTTTTTAATATAGCACTTTTATCCAACGCACTTTACAATAGTTAGCTAACAATACAAGCAACATTTGGAAAGATCATAAAGTGGTCTGCTGAGTCCCTCAGCAATTTTCAAGTGGTCTGCGGAAAAGAAAGTTTGAGAACCTCTGCTCGAGTCAGTCACTTTATCAAGCCTCATGTAATATCTCTGAACTTTAAGAGTCTCTCAATACATTAGTTCTCTTTTTGATAATTTTTCTATATATTTGACTTTTGCTTTTAATGCAGTTTGATCCTCATTTTTAATTGTTCATCTAAAGATACAATGATTGATCTAAAACTCTCATTCAGTGGCTGAATTGTTAAATGTTGATAACTGTTGGAATGAGAACACTGCTGTTGCTTTGTGTAGACATTTGACTTAATTGTGGTTTTTAAAGTGTCATTCAAAAATAAAATATATAATTGGGGGTGGGAAGAGATGGGGCAAACTAGTTCAGAAAACCAAACATGCCCACTCCCCTGAATCTCTAGTACACAGAAGACTATATGAATTATATGAATTCCAAGCCTTCTTCAGGTACACTCTTCATTATATATAGATATATGAACCATCTTTCTTTCCAAGTTTTACCTTGTTTAGGACAGGGCATATTGTGCCCTCTTTTGTAATGTATTAAAATAAGTGGCAAACATTCCTGTACTTATATCTAAGCTAATGCGGCTTCATCCTCAGCATATCAATTTTTCACACATCTTTGTACGTGTGCATTCTCTATCTCCATCAAGTCTCATCTCTCCATTGCTCAGTGCCACAGGCTACTACTGTGTGGGATTAAGTTCAAAGTCTCAAATGTTGAGACAATCACAAAAAGGGCTAACAGCACAAAGAGGAAAGAGGCAGTTTCTTCTCCTGACCCCATTAGAGGACATGAATCAATCACCCCTACTTCTACTACTGGTTCTTTCCAATGTCCTCAGAATATTGACAAAAGGGGTCTCCTTTGCAAACTCAGTCTGCACATGTCTGCATTGTGTTAGATAGGGTGCAACAGACAGGGGTTATGCTGAAAATCCTATAGGAATTCTCATGAATGAGGGAAGGATTTTGGCAGTATTAGGAATTCATTAGGGCCTGATCCTGAAACAAATCTGTAGCTAGATACCCTTTGAAGTCAGTAGGGCTTTTAGAGGGATTAAAGGTTCAGCCACAGAAACTTGTTTGCAGGATCAGGATCTAAATACATAAATTAGTGTTATTGAATCTCTCCTCAAACTGCTTTATTCAGAGCTGCCGGCCAGAACAGGGAGGAATTTTTATTTTAGAAACAAGGGGGTGGTTGGAATTCAGCACAAAATGACAGTGTGGTATTCACTAGAAAGTACTGAATATTCTGTATAAGCTCTTAGAAGCTTATATCAGATAGCAGTACATGAGATGCAATTTTTTTAAACACTAGCAAGTTTAATGCATAGTTGTTGGTGGTGTGTAACATGGTGTTCATACATTAATATCTGCTAGTTTAATATGGTGCTCTAAGGTTTATAAAAACAGTGGAGATCATATTATCGTGCTAGTTGCAAAGGCAACTGTATGCACCCATACGCACTGACTTCCCCCTTTTTGCTGTTACAATGAAAGTTAACATTAAAATATTTTTTGAATTGACCTTGTCCTCCTATATTTTATTGGTAATCACCACATGATGCTGCATTGCTTTTGTATGCTCTAACCTTTCACAAAGGCAGCTATATGTGAAGACAGAAACAAGAAGGCCCTACCATCAGAACCAGCTTTGATGGCTGCATCCTAACAGTTTCCTGCTGGAAGTCAGATACCATTTAGTGATCAGGGTTGATCTCCAATTGCAGCAGGAGATAAAACATCTCTCTAGCAGTGAGAGGATTTGCAGTCTCAGCACTTCTAATGCTTTGTCATATAGTAGAATGCTATGGCTAAACAATCTGGTTTTTGACACTGACTTGGCCCACTTCCTGTACATGAAAAATATATTGTCAGAGTCTTGATCCTTTGGTTTCAGATACCCTTGAAGCTTGCAAGATGCATGACGCCAACTACAAGAACTTCAATGCATATAACACAATGAGTTCAAGGCTTGTTGCTGAATCAAGTCAAGTGTCATGTCCCAAATACTTTTCATACGTGTCATTTGCTGAAAGGCTCTCATCTTTAGTTCATCTGTCCTCCTCTTCAATGTATGTATAGTAGCAGCAGATGCTGTGCAATTTTCCTTTGCCCTGAAAGGTATTGATTGCATAGGAGTTACTGTTGGTATTTTAAAATAAAATATGCCTCCCTTTATCATTAGAGTTAGAAGCTTATTGTGGCTATTAATTTACTGCTGCTACCTCTGAATCTGCAGGTTTTTTGGTTCAGTGACTTAGTGGCTTCTTGATAGATAATTTGTTATATCTTTAATTTGAAAAATTTGTGGCATGTACTGAATGGTGCGCAGTAGTTCTTACTAAGGCATAAAGATCAGTGAATTAAAAGGTGGTGAAGATAAGGTAGTACAAGCATCAAAGATTTGGTAACGGCTTACAGACCAGGTCACATATTCAAACCGTGACATAGGTATGCCCAATGATTATTATTTATTTGTATTGCTTTAGCAGCTGGGAGCTCAAGTCATGAACCAGGACCCCATAGTGGCATGTGCTGTACAATTACAGAACACAAAGATGGTCCCTGCTAAAAAGAGCTGCTCTTTGATTAATCAGCAAACTACATGCTATGAACTGGTCTGTCAGTTGAATTACTAACTGATAGGTCTCCACATTGCAAAGACCACCACCACCGTTAGCACTAATTGGTTCCCTCTTTGGCATTCATAGCAGAGAAACCAGAAGGATCCCTGCAGGGTGTGGGAGGCTTGCACTTTCCAGGATTGTGCCATATTCTTGAGTGGACAGCAAGCTTCAGTTTCCAAAGCTGCTGATTTTGCATCTGTTATCACACTAACTTTGTTTTGAATTGGGAAGAACATTCTATGGCTAATAGAGAGGATTTGGAGTCTAGAGATCTGGGTTCTTATTGACTGTCAATGGGACTTTGACTCCTCAATACCTAAATCTCCTTTTTTGCAAATTAGACTTGGACTTCTAAATCAAGTTGGCTTTGCAACCCTGAGTGTAGCAATTATTAAATACTTTTGAAAATGTGGACATGACTCTTTAACATGTGATACCTACCAACTCCTGGGATGTTGTGCATGAACATCTATAAAATACTTTGAGATTGTCCTGTAGGGGGAAAAAACTACAAGTTTCATTTTGTTTCGGCATTTCACCATTTTGTTTGGAAGGATTTGTTTATCCACCATGCTGGTGACCTTCTTCTTGAGACAATTGGCACTTTTTCCCTAAGGTAGGAATGAACAAGGGTCACATGGCCTGTTGCCTGTCCTTTCAGACTCCCAACAGCCAGTGCTGCCAGTTCTAATAATTACAAGCACATCCAAACACCACACTAAGGCAATGGGATGAATGCTTAAGCTGAGAGACAACCATGGATTGGATGGCAAGAATAAATGCCTTACCTGGTATAGGGAGAGACGACATGGCAGTCCTATTAAGAGAGCATATGCATCATGAGGATTATATGGCACTACCTATCAACATACAAGTTGCAGATAAAGACAATTGTATGAAGATGTTTGAAGAAGTATTGAAGTTTTATTTTCTTTGATGTAACATCATTGGGAAGTTCTTTTTTCAGAGAAGCAACAGAATATGGAATGGCCACAAGTATACCTAAGTTGCAAGAAACTGTTATACTGGGTGGCAGGAGCTGTCTCATGTGACACACCGGAATTCAAGGAGTCAGTGATCCAAGGTCTGCTCTGCATTCTGCGAATTACCATGGGAGCTACTAATCACAAATGCAGTTACCTTGAAGGGACTGGAGGACAAGTTAAGAGAGTCTTACGACATACAGAAGGAAGCTTTTCCCATGCATCAAAAGGAGATGTATGCTGTATCAGGAACATCAGAAAATAAGGGAAAAGGTTCCCAACAAGAAAAAGGACATAATCAGAGTAAGTCTGCATACCATCCACCGCAACAGAAGCATAGAACCAACAAATCAGGCAACATACAGCCAAAAAGGAATGAGGAAGAAAAGTCTTTCAGAAACCAGATATGGAAACACCTTCTTAAATATGAACCTTGAGAGGCCAGCGATAGACTACCTACTGAGGAGCTGCTAAAGATGCTTGTAAGGATAAAGGAAAACAGGCTGTGAACCAAAAGGCACAGCTGGAAGAGGCATCGGATTTATTATGAGGAGGCCGAGCTCCCTTAACTTCCCCAAAGACAGCACCTATACAACACGATAAATGGGGAAGGCCCACCACATTGGCAACTGTAAAAGAAGATTTCTGAATCAGTACATGCTGATAGATACTGGTGCTGGTATTTCTCTTCTATGCTCTAAGGCAGAACCTCAAATAAAACCATTGCCTACTCAAGAACTAAAGGTCCTAGAAGGTTTCAATGGGCAAGAAAGCTTCATTCCATTTATAAAACCAATAATCTGTCTAATGATCCATTCCTCATAACAACCATCCTTTGGAATACAGCATGTGGACAATCAAGGTATAGTGGGCATGGATGTGCTGTCCAAAATGAACATCACTGTGGACTTGCCTAACCAAGTGCTGCAGCAAGAAGAAGCTAAGGTGAAAGGATGCCAATGGATACCTGCCTTCCATCTAATAGCCGCTGTTAAGGCTCCAGAAGCCTTAACACTGCCCAACTGGGAACCTGACATTAAGGAGATTGCTGAAAAGCACATTAAGGTGTTCGCACAGAACAAATTGCAATGTGGAAACATTGACGTCAAGATTAGGATAGATGGTCCAGACCCTTGTCCCCAATGACAGTTTCGATATCCTGCAGCTGCAGAGCAAGGAATAACAAACCATAGCCGCTCTAACTGAACAAGGTGGTCTAACAGAGACTGAAAACATTTGCAGTGCTCCACTTTGGCCAGTCATGAAATCAGAAAAGACCTGGTACCTTACTGTGGATTATCAATAATTTAATCGGGTAACCCCTACAATGTCACCAGTAGTGGCGAAATATAACAAAGTGGTGGCTGCAATTACTACAGGTTTTCAGTAATAGACCTTGCTAATGCCTTTTTCACCATCCCATTGCATGAATCTGCATATTACAAGTTTGCATTTACCTTTGACAATAAACAATATACATTTTGTCAGGTCCCACAAGGATTTCACAACGCACCTTCAGTCTGTCATCATCAGGTGTCAATGTGGGAGTCTCTAGAAGATCAAAGTAAAATTCTGTTATGTGGATAATGTATTAATAGCTACAACTACAAAAAGTGAGAACCTGAGAATTTTAGACAGTGCTTGTAGCAAAGTGAGAACTCACCAGTGCAGCACCTCCTGCTGGTCATCTCAAGAATTAGCTCTCCAGCATATGGAGCATCTCCTCATGGCCAGTGTCTCACCTGCCACTGGCCCCCATGTACCTCTGGACCCCAGTGCCCCTTTACCTTGAGGTGCTGCACCCTGGCAGTACTCCCACACTCTGGGTCTCCCCTCCCAGGGGTACCCCTAACCCTCTAAACTGACCTGGCCTCAGTGGCTACCACCAGTCATCATCTAACCCCCACTCACTGGGGCAGACTGCATTCTGTAGACCACTCATCACTGGCAAGGGGGGTTTTGGACCTGCCTTTCCCTGCAGCCCAGTACCTCTCTAGACCTTGAACAAGGTCTGCAGCTTGGAGAGTTGCCAGGCTGGAGCTCCCCAGATCCTCTTGCCTTTCCCCAGCACTTCTATACCTCTGGTACCCTGCTCCCAGGCAGCTAGGTCCTTCTCTCTTCACTGGTAGAGTCTGACCCAGCTCCTGGCTCAGAGCACTTTTATAGGATTAGTTGTCTCCTAATTGAGTGTGGCCCCAGCTGTGGCTGCCTTCCCAATTAGCCTATTCTTATTGGCTCTCAGCCCCAGCCATCTCCAAGACCTGGTGTTTAATCCTTTCAGGGCCGGAGTGGGGTGGCTTCCCCGCTACAGTGCTAAACCTAGTTAAAAAAACTGGAATCTGGTGAACCCAGCTGGTACAGAGAAGTTACCTATTTGGAAATAGAATTTGGCAGTGAAGGAAGAAGACCAGAGCTTCAATGGGTAGAGCTCATCAGTAAACAATCTTGGGGAGCAGGTATTTTGGCTTTAAGATCTTTCTTGGGTCTAACTGGTTTTTCACAAGAATTCGTGGAAGGCTATGCCAAAATAGCACAGCCATTATACAAACTACTGAAAAAAGGAAAGTACTGGAAATGGACAGACAAACATTGTGATGCAGTTACCAAATTAAAACAGGCGCTGACGGAAGTTCCGGCATTAGCATACCCCAAGTAAGAAGCTCCTTTTCAATTACAGCTGGCAACTACTGCAAAGTGCTGTATTGCTACAAGACATAGGTAGTGGTCCCAGACCAGTAGCTCATGAGTCCTGAAATTTGACAGACATGGAGCAAAGATTTTCAGCATGTGTAAAAGTGCTTGCACTCATATGGGCTCTAAGGCATTGGGAGTACATCATTAGGATGTCTCCAGTGGTGTTGAGAACATCACATACTCCCATCAAGTACATTTTGTCAGGCAAAATTAATGATGGACATGTATCAAACCCCCGATTAGCTAAATGGACCTTGAGTCTGTTAAACCAAGAAGTAAAAGAGGACAAGTTTCATCACTTGTTAGCTATGCCATATGCGCTTCTTGCCCAAGGTACAAAACATGAATTCCCACTTCCAGAAGAATTACCAGCATTACCAACCTCGCCCTTCAAATTGGATATAATCTACCTGGAAGCCAAGAAGCAAAACATAGATATTTGGGCTGTAGACAGCAGTGCCTTATACAGAGATGGATGCCTACGGGCAAGTTATGCCACTTTACAACTGAAAATTCAAAAGATGCTTCAAGGTACAGTCCATCCCTGTTCGGTTCAATCTGCAGAGGTAATAGCTGTACTTGCTGTCCTGGATGATGTGGGACCATCGAGCCATCTATTTATCTGGTCTGATTCTGACTGAGTAATAAAAGCCTTATTGGACTCAAAGAAAAATGCCCATATGGACTCAAAGAAAAATGACCTCCTCAGATGGAAAACCAGTTGCACGCTCAAAGTTCCTTTTACACGCATGGAACATTGTCAAGAGCAGAAATGGGAAAATCAACTTGTATACAGTAAAAAAAAAGCTCATTGGAAGAGTCAAGAAGTTTCCTGAGCTGATTAAACAAAGACTGTGAATGGCTTACCAACTACAAAAGCAGTTTCTCCTCCCTTGGTTTTCACACCTCAGCTGCTAGAAGAGAGTGTCATCCTCCCTGATTGAACTAACCTCGTTATCTCTAGCCTGCTTCTTGCCTGCATATATATACCTGCCCCTGGAAATTCCCACTACATGCATCCGTCGTGTATTCACCCATGAAAGCTCATGTTCCAATACATCCGTTAGTCTATAAGGTGCTACAGGACTCTTTGCTGCTTTTACAGATCCAGACTAACACGGCTACCTCTCTGACACTTAATCTATTTTGTTTGCTCACCCCTAGATACAGCTCCTCTATTGTCACCTAACCATATATTCTGTTTTACCTTTTATATTTGTGCTTATCTGTATGTAATATGTTATGGATAAGTGATGGAGAACACTATTTGTTATATGGAGGTACAAGATAAAAAAATCTGTAAACTCCCAAAGATCTAATATCACCTTATTATCAGGCACAAGGCCATTTCACCATCTGTGTACATAGTGTGGGAGCTGCATTGTGATATGGCAGCAAGAGATTTCTGATGTGTCTCTAATAGCAGTAGCCGATGTGACAGGCACATTAAAAAGAGCTACTAGCGTAAGAGCCGACCGATGACACACTTTCAAAAGCTACCTAAGGCATGTACATGGATCTATGCTGACTTTTATTTAAAAAACTGTTCTGACGTTATAAAGTTTCCAAACTCCCAGATGTGTGTGATCCTAAAATCAAATCTTCTATCCCAATCAATTAACAGTAAGTGTGACCTTGCAAATGCAAGTGGAAACTAAAGCAGTAAAGGTTAAATTCCACACCCCTTCCTGTATCTACATAGAAAATATGATTTGTTACAATAGAAACAAAAGTACCTGTGATTCAGGTAATGTTAACTCATTTTGTTCGAATAATAATCATATATGTCCTTTTTTTTGTTACAGTACCATCAAGGTGAATGTTTGTTCAGATGACTCAGGCATATGGATAACAGGCATATTTGGGCTAATATAAGGCAATCTGTCATAATAATACCAAATCCTCTTTTAGGTTATGTGCGCCCAGTAGTTGTAAAAGACAATGCAAAACGTATGGTGTTAGTAGAGCCTACATACGCACTAAAATGAGTTTCCCTGTCACTGCAGTTTAACAGCAGTAACAGAAAGTAGGTGCATACCCTTCATAGAACCTCTATTAGAAGGATGGCAAGCATGGATAAATCCATCCTCTTTGAGGGTGCAAAGACCAAAAGAGATCTAACTACATCCATACTTGGAGGAGCTGACACAAGTCTAGGTGTTTTAAACATCATTCGTATAGATATATTGGCAGAGAAGTTAAGCGGCATGGGACATGATGTGTCCAAGCTAAATCAGCCTTTAACGAACTCATTGAAGCAATTTAGCAATCTGGAGTATGAAATTATAAAAAACCTTACCAGAGTGGTTAAGCATTCGGATCAAAGATCACAAAAGAATGGTCAGTGCTATAGATATTTTACAACAGAATGTGTCTTGGACATTGGTGTGCACTCCGGCACAATCATGGTTACTGAGCGAGGCTAGTGATATACTCAGGAGTTGATTCAGTGGGACCATTCTTATAGAGTTAAGAAAAAGGCGTCTAAGAGATATAAACACCTTTTGAAGCTAAACATCAAGCTTGGTGGAAGCTTATTAACTTGACCTACAGCTTAGAAACACATGCTTAGAATACAAGTTGTAATTGAATCAGTAATGCCACAGAGCAGTGGATCTATCCACTTATTCCACTGGGAGCTAATGTTAATAATGCTACCCTTATAGCTATGGACATCTCTAAATGGGTGTATTGGAACAATAATAAATGTCAGTATAAATGTATGCACCTGGGAGCAGGGAATAGGTTATTCTTGCACTACTGAGATGTTAGAGGGACCATATATATGTTTAAGTCCTATCCAAGGCAAATGCCATTTCAATTTACAGCCAAGTTATTCGAATCATTCATCTATTGTTTTGGTTAATAATCACTGTATGTATAAGAAGTCAGTGTAAATCCTTTTTAGTTAATACATGATCCATTCAAAAATCTTTCCTTGTGTCATGCCTATTGAATGTTGGGTTGTGACACTAACGTCAATGTTAAAGATATCTGTGCAGAAGAAATTATACTGTCTATGCAGTATAATTTATATAAAAATGTTGCTCCAGTGCGGCTAGTGCTCCAGCAGCTCATGGACAATCCACAGTTAGTTGAACATCTAAGGGAGCTTGAAGAAAATTGGAAAAGCATAATGTTATCAGTGCGCCATTCAGCTGAGAAGATCAAAAAGGTGCTAAGTAGGGTTCAAAAGGAACTTACCTTTTCCAATTGGTGGGAAAGTTTGTTCTTCAGTCCAACTAATTATGAACAAGCCTGGAGTGTACTGATTCATCTTTTTGTTATATTAATTGTACAGTTTTGCTGAACATTAGCTTGAATTGTTGTTGTTTGCTGGACAAGAAGAAGGTTAAAAAGTTTATCTGTAAACCTCATAAGAAACCCATCCTTTTTAAAATTAAATGTGGCAGCAATGATGACCCAGGTTCTCATACTGCCGAGGAGGGGAAATGTATGGGAAAAAACTACAAGTTCCATTTTGTTTAGGCACTTCACAATTTTGTTTGTTGTTTCACCACCATGTTGGTGACCTTCTTCTTTAGACAACTGGTGCCTTTTTCTCTCTAAGGTGGGAAAGAGCCAGGGTCACATGACCTGTGTTCTGCCTAGTAACAGGAGAGCATAAAAGACTGCTGCACCCGAGAGGAGACACTGTTCTTCCTGGTGGCAGTGCAGTCCATGTCCTAGTCAGGACTTCAGTAGTTCCAGCTGTCAGGTCCTGACTGATTCCTATCTTATCTGTATCCTGAACTCCTGTGTCCTCACCTTGCTGTCCTGATGTATTCCATTCATGATGTCCTCTGTCATGGGTCCATTCCTCTGAACCTGCTGTAGTATGCTGTGTACCTCTCTACCATACCTGTAGTAAATTCCCCTTTGTCCTCATGAGTTTGACATTGTCAGTTTGACTTTGACATTGTCAGTTTGTTTGTGCCAACCTGTACCTATATTCCCTTTGCGTATTGTTTTTCTAGGGGTGCTATAAATTACTGTTTCCTGCTTGAGTCACTGTTTAATAAACCAGTTTGCTTTATAGTTAATCCTGTCCTTAGTTTTCTCTCTGCTGATAGGGAATGAGTCTGCTGGGTGGGGACTCTGAGGTGTGGAACCTAGAGCACATCCAGCTAATCATAGGCAAGGTCTGAGTTCCTGGTTAACAGTCCTTGGGAATGTACTGTTGAAGTGCAGCAGATTCATTAGATTTTAAACAGAGGCAAAGTGGTGGAGATGCTATAAATGCAATGTTTTTTAAATATTTGAGAATGTGGTAGGTATATGCACTTGTGGGAAATAGTCATTTAGTGAATACACATCCACTAAGTTACTTTTAGAGCTCTAGAATGTCTTCTTTTGCCAGTTCTTCCTCTCCTGCTGCCTTGGTATCCCTCGAGGTTAGGTAAGTCAGAACAATAGCTCAGCATTTGCTGTCTTTGTTTTGTTAAATCATTTTAAAAAATGAAAATGGAAAAAATCTCTTGCTGTACATTCCTGTGATCGATTTTTCTTTGTTACTGGAGATGTGCTGGGACAGAAATCCCTTCTATTCCCTCTCTCCCATTTTCTTTCACCCTCCAGCTTCAAATATTGATCACCCACAGAGTGGCATTTGCCATCTGTAATGTCACTTGCTGCATGGTCCTTCTGGGTAGGGAAGGCTCTTGTAAATGTGTTAATTTTTAATGCAGATCACTTTGAAGGCATTTAAATAGTTAAATTCCCCAGACAAAAACCTAAAGGAGCAGTTAAGGTTGCTGCTGCATAACACTGCCCTCTGATCATTGTACCCATCCCAGAACAAGGGTTTTAACAGCCAAACTCTAACAGTGGAAACCTAGGAAATGTGGACTTGAGATCCCTATACAAGCAAACTTTACAAGAATGTTAGTTGCAATTAAAAAGAAAGGCAGGGGGGGAACCCATTGTATGTTGCACTCTTGGAAGAGAAAATATTTGCTATTTGAGCCATTTACCCTTAGTAGTTGTCCTACTCCTTCCACATATACTTCATCAGGCACGTGGAAGAAATAATGGCCTATGGGGGTGGGGAGGAGGAGGAATGAGGCTACTTGAACACAGTCCACTTTCCTTTTTGGAAATCATACTGTGGGGCAAAGGCAAAATAAGAGCTCTCCAAGCTGCTGCTCCTCTTCCCTTCCCCACCTCTGAAGCTGATCCCCAACCCATTTCCACTTGCTTTTCCTCTCCTTTGGCAGTGTAAATGAAAAGGAGCATCAAGTGCTAAGTAAAATAACCCTAGCAATGTATCTTGAAAACAAACCTGTTTTATAAATCCATTTGTTCACACTCATCTTCTATCCATGGTGCTCAGTCTGAAAAGATTCAATGTTAAAATGCAGAACATCCAACTAATGTTGCCAAATTTAATTTGTTGCTTTTTTTTTTGAACCAGCCCCTCATTTTGTGCTATTTTGTACATGCTGTGAACATAGCTTTGGAAGCCAGTAAATTAATATTTGAAATGTTTAGCAGTCTACTCTGTTGTATTGCTCACGTTTTCCAGTGCACGATATACTGTAAGACTTTATCTGAGGAATAAACAGTCTTTGCAGTAGATGATTTCAAAGCCTGAGTGCTCTAGCCCTTTAGTGAATGCAATAAATTTTAGGATAGATTGTAATCCCATTCATACTTCATCTTTTAGAATACCTAACAACTTTTAGCAACTACAAATCATTACCTAAATGCAATAGAATCATAGTTTGCACAATAAAATGTCTACATTTTCCGCAAAGAATTTATTTCTCTGTGTAATTCAGCCATAAATATGCATCTGCCAAATATACTTTAAGTTAATGTAGTACATAGACCTCTACTGTATTAATTCATTTTGTACTTAAGACAATCCTGTTTCATACATACTGATTGAAGTTGCATTCAACCTATCACAAAAGATTCACTAGGTTCCTTAAAAGCTTTTATAGCAACATACTAAAAGGTATATTAAAAATAGAAAAAATTGATTGTGTGTAGTTATAAATCAAGGTGTAAGATTTTGAAATTGTGCATAAAGAAGTGTTTAATTTGAGAGCTCTTGTTCAACACTGAAGGAAACTTTAATTGAGTCCATATCAGGCATCATCCAAAGCCCAATGAAGTCACTGAAGGTTCCCTTGGAGTTCAGTGGGCTCTGGCTCAGGACCATAATATAATGAAATGTTGTTGCCACTGGCCTAGAACAAGATTTAAATTTACTTTTCATTCTACCCACTCCCCTGCTGTTTCACTTGAAAGCCATGAAGAATGCTGAGAATTTTTAACACTGAAAAACCTATGGGTAAAATCCTGACCCTATTGAAACCAATGGCAAAACTCCCATTAACTTCAATGAGGCCAGGATTTCATCCCAGGAGCCCTTTGTCCAATTTTTCAATCTCTTAATAGCAGTACTGTACGTGCTGTATGTAAATATAGTACAAGACAGTCCCTGACCCACATAGCTTATTCTTATTGAAAATTCCCCTCTAGGAATCTGTTCATGGCTTTCCTTCCCGCCCCCCTCTTTTTCCTTTGTTTCTGCTTTCCCTCTAACCACAGCAGCTTCGGCTTTTCTGTGCAACACTAAGTGCTTTCAAAATACTTGTTTGCATTTCATTTGGAAAACTGGAAATCCATTGCTGCAGTGTTTCCAAGAGGAGCAGCTTGCCTGAGAACATTTGAGTTCCGTCCACTTTATCCTTGTCTGTAGTTAAAGAAATAGGGAATCGTTTTTAAAAAGCATTTTATACATTCTACAACTTACAAAAAGGTGGTGTTTTGGAGTTGTTATTGTGGAATGTCCTTTTTTGGATGGGAACTGTTTTCATATCAGCTATATCAGCAGCAGTTATGGGCTCTCTGCAGTGTGACAAGCTGCACAGCAAGTTCTGTCGTATGATTCCCTGAAAAAGATCATCATCCTTCAGTTGCTAATCATGCAAATTGGCTCTAGCTGGACTCTGGCCATCTATTGTGGGTGTTTTCAAGCACTACTTTGCTCTGATTTCCCCCCACACCCCGTATAAATAAACTCAACTCATTGCTAACCTTCATTGTGACCTTTCATTCCATTGTGTGATTGATTTTGCCAATTAAATCTACTGCCTTTAGGGGCAATATTGTTATAAAAGGGACAGTCCAAATCCAAATCCTCCAAAAGTGGAGAAAAATATAGATCTCACAAATTTGGGGAGGGGTTTGTTTGTTTGACTTTTTGTATTTTGCAGTTTATGTTGCTCCTAATTTTTCTAACTGGACTTTAAGGGACTTTCTTAGGCCTTTCTGATATTGTTTCCCCTGTTTCTCTCCCCACCTGAAGACTGAAATCCGGGGACAACTCTAGTTTCAATAGAGTTTTGCCTACTTGTTTTTGGTTCTTATGAGAGGGGTGGAGAGTTGACCTCCAGGAGGGTCACAGACAGATTTGGGAGTGGGGGCTCACAACCATCTTCTCTTTATAGCTAGATGGGAGGAATTCTTGAAAGTATACCCTTCTAATCCTGTGACTCTATGGCATGAAAAAATTCGAGAACCACTGATGCTAAATGCACAAAGGGGTTAAATAGTACTTGTATCTTAAACTAAATTATATTTCAAAATCCATTCCTTTAAGTTGCCTGCAGTAAAGTGATAATGAATATGATCATTTAGGGGCCGACCCTTCAAATACTTACTTCTGTTTCATTTCACACAATTCAGCAGTCCCATTCAGCCACTCACATGCATTCAGCAATTCACATGCATTAAGGTATGTGCAAGTATTTGCAAGACTGAGGCCTTAATTTCTGCTAAAACTAATAGATTTGATAGTGTATATTAGACCTCACTGTAAACTGCAACCCAGGAAATTGGTACACTGTAAATACTTTTACTGGTAGGCCACCAGTTCAAATCTTACCAGGGCTGTAATGACCACAAGCTGCTGCTGTCTGTTGGAAATCTAGTGGGTCTATATGAAATTAGCTGGTGTGTCTAGTTCCTACAAGAAGCGTTCACATCACAAAAAATATTAACATAATTGGTGTTAATTTGCATCCTCATTGGCCATCGGAGGCCAAGGATTTAGCGGGCTCCAGAAACTTCTCCACCTTTGAGTTGGTGACCATCTTATCCATAGAGATGGTGATTCACATTGTGTTGAAGCACAGTCACACAGCAACATGGCATGTTGGGACTCCACTAGTTCTGCGGATAAATTCAGTCTTCAGTCCAATCAGTCACTTTTCACAAGCGCTTAAAAAACCCACATTGCCTCTTATTTCATCCATCCGGCCAGCAATTATTTAAGCTGTTGGAGCACAGGACTGAGAATAAGCACTCCTTGTTTCTGCTTCTGGATATGCCACTGACATAAGTTGTTTAACTTCTCTGTGCATCACGGCTCCCATCTGTAAAATAGGCATTGCAATTCTGTTTACATCAGTGCTACTGACCTTAAGATTCTGGCCTTGGCTGACTGTGTAGAAATGAGCTGATTGTGCTATTGAAAACCAGCTCAAGGATGATGCACAGTCCTTTATATACAGAACCTTTGCAGGATGTACTAGATTTGTTTGCTTAAATTACACATACACAAGGTATGTGTTCTGTAATAAACAGTTACAAAAGTGGCATAGAATGTCCTGTGAAGATTACAATGTGTAGGTGGAGGGAAGACTTGAAAACGTAGAATGGATTTGGGAAGACCAAGCAGACCATTCTTACAGAATAATATTAAATATTTAGACAAGTTTTAGTGTAACTTTTTTTAGAGTATGCTCATTCTTTGAAAGTATAGTGGGCATCTGCAGAGGTTTGGTATCTAAGGAGTTTAGTTGAGGTCCAAAAAATCAAAGATGATAGAAATGAATCTGTGGTGCCTGGTTCAGAAAAATCTTCCTGGTCTTTACACAAATGGATGTATGGTGGAGTTTGGGTATGTGATAAACATTCTGAGTGACTTGATGCCAAAGACTTGAAGTAAGTCATGTGCTCCTATCAGACTATCTTAATTGGTCAAACTTTAAAGTTGATTATCACTCCCAGAAAAACTCCTCTCAAAGATGTTGTTTTGAAGCAATGTTATCCCGTGGTTGGACAGCAGACTCAGAGTCCAAAGGTGTGGGTTCTATACCTAACTCTTCCGTTCAATGTGTAACCCTGGACAAGACACTTAATGTTCTTGAGCCTGAGTCTCCCCATATTTAAGCTGAAGATAATAAAATCTATCCTCTTTTTGTAAAGCATATTGATATTCTCGGTTATTGTACAAGTACAAAATACTGGTGTATTTCCTGAAATGACATCATGTGAGTTTCTGCCCAAAGGAACTCCATAGATCCCCATGTTGGCAGGGTGTGAGTGGGTTGGCCATGAGCAGTTAAAATACAAATTTCAAGTGGTCACAGATATGCCTTTGACTTGCTGAATTTCCTTGGAAATGCATCAACTCACCTGTTTATAAAACAGACAAAATACCTGCTGTACCTCATAGGGGTAATAAGCCTAAATGTTTACAGTAAAATACTTTGAGGTCTTTGGCTGAAAAGTACCAAAACAGTGGAAAGTGTTATATCCCTGAAACATTTTGGATAAATGGGGTTTTATGGCACTGCAATACATACAGTTGCTTGAGTGCTATTTTCTTGTGAGGTACCTCAGCTTCACTGGGGATCCAAGAAGACTCAGGGTCTGCCTGTATGGAGCTCATTGCAGGATTGTGGCCTGAGTGGTGATATGAGCCTCATGGCTTTGTTTTAGTGGCAAAACTAGCCTCCAGTATGTAAGTCAAAAGCATGTTGTCCGTTTGATATCTCTAGATGGTTTTTTTAAAGCAATAGCTACCAGATGTGAGATTCATCTTAATGAGACATGTTTGACCATTTAGATGTTAATAATATTAAACATTTTGGCAGAATACAAACCCAGTCTTAAATCAATAAAATCTAATTATAGAGATCAGTAGGGGTTAGTTCTACTTTTGGCTCCAAGAGCCCCCAGTGAGCCCTCTTTCTCTGAGTATCAAAAAATCAGCCACTAAAGTTCAGAACTGTGCTGCACTTCCCTTTGCCAGCTCAGCAGTGTATAAAAATGTCAGCATACACATTTTAAGTTCTTTATCTCAGTTTTAAAGGGTATATTTCACTTTAAATAATGTACAGCTCATTGAGCCTACAACATATGAATAATTTCTATTAGGGCATTCAATTGTTCAGCAAAAAAGCTTCATTTCTAGAGCTTTTGTTACCCTCTGCCTTCTGGTTTTCCCACAGCTTTGTGCTGCTCCCCAGTTATAAGACAGCAGGGGTCATGCAGAGTCACTCTTTAGATTTTCAGAGTTGTGGGCCTCACACTTTCACTGCCTACTTCTTAGCTCTCACAGTTTACCTGTGAGATTCAAGATTTCTCAGACTCAGAAATGTCATGGTGCCACTTTAGCTTAATGTCAAACAAATGGTGTTGGACTCTAGATCTGAGCTGTCAGAGCAGGCTACAGCCCAAAAGAAAAGACTGAACTTAAGATGGCAGAACACAGATGATGGCCTGGCTCTGGTTCTCCCAGTGACAAAATTAAAACCTCATCTGATTAGATATATTTCAAACACAAATTCTGAAAATTAGGAGTGGGATTTGTGGTGTTCTAATTCTCCTCTCCAGGAGGTCAATCTCATTGACTGCCGGGGGAGCGGAGTTAGGCCCAGGCTGAACACTTTTGAAAACCATGCCAAGAAATCCATGTTAGATGGTGGGAGAACAAGGAGAGCATATGAGATGATGTGGGAGCAGCTGGTAAATCCAGAGGAATTTAGGAAAAGGTCATTGAGCAGCCAGGAAAGGAAGGGGGCCCAAGGAGATATAATTCAAGGTAAACAGCTTGTAGACAGAGTGGTACATCAGAGAGGTTATGGGGAATATTTAGATGGAGGATGTGGAGAGCCTAGGGGTCCATGTACATTGCATACAGTGCTTCTCATTAGCACATCCTTGACCTTTAATTTACTGCTGGATTATTACATTTTACACAGCTTGCCTGGAGAATCTTCTCCATAAGAAAGTAATAGTTGCCTGAACATATTTTTGAAAAAAATCTAAACTGCCTCTACAAAAAAAATGTTTAAAACAGCATTTTAGTCAAGAGTTCAAAGCTATTTTTTGTAATATCTCATACAAGACTTAAATTGATATTTTCAAACTAATTTAGTTGCAAGACCCAAGTGGAAAATACAGGATTTAGGCAGCTATCCTATTCCTAGCTAGAAAGGATTCCAGAGATCACATTAGTAACTTGCTGGCAAGGAGGACCTAGATGATAAATAGAGGAAATGGCAGGCATCAGTGACAGAGGGAGAATACCTGTAAATCTGTTTTGTTTTGGGTTTTGTGTGTGTGTGTGTGTGTGTGTGTGTGTGTGTGTGTGTGTGTGTGTGTGTGTGTGTATATGGTTGTTGATTCAAAATGTGTTGAAGTTCTTGGGTTATTCATATGCTTTTCCATTACCTCATTGTTGTATCTGAGAGTGTCTCAACAATTTTAGTCTCTCAGCACCCCTGTGAAGAGAAAAGAAAGATTATCCCCATTTTACAGATGTGGAAACTAAGGCACAGACAGATTAAGCCACTTATTCAACATTAGATAGTAAACCTACAGCACAGTCAGCAACTGAATTCAAATGTCCAGAATCTCAGTCCAGTACTGTAACCACAATGTTTTTTCTCTCTTTGATAGGTTAGGGTGGATTACAGAACACATGTAAAGATATAGTCTCTGCTGTGAAAAGTTTGAAAATCAAATTTTAGTAGGGTTGGGAGGAGTGAGTGCAACACATAGTGAAGGGGTTGGAGTGGAGGAAAAGGTATGAATCCCACAATGTGAGGTGGCTACTCTTTTTAAGCCTGTGCACTTTTTGTTGGTTCAGCTCAAATTAGTACTTAAAAGTCCCTATTCACTTCTTGTGGGCATCATACAAGAAATTAGTCTCAAGATTGGATTTGAATTAAGAAAGGGTAGTGTCTTGGCCCAACAGAATAGGCGGGTATGGGAGCAGCACAGAAGAGTCATAATCAATATCAAAGATACTGGCCAATCCTTTTTTCAAAATATTGGTTTGGTTTTCTACTTTGAGTGAAATGGAGATACTACCAAGCGTAGAGACCCAGATGTTACTTAAAGCTGTTGATCAAGGAAACTGCACAGAGACCAATCCTCCTCTGTTGTAGTGATTTCCTTAATTCTGTTGATGCTGATAGGATCAACATGTAGGTGATCGCACTTCAGTGATAATGGAGAATGACTGCATGAAGGGACTCACAATTTTGAAATGGATTTGGTAGTGTTGGTAGTTGCTCCATAGTTTAGGCTGTATTAGTTGCATTATGTTGTGTATTAAATCTTGGTCAACCTCACCATTAAAGGGGTTTAACCCAGATGGTACTGTATGTGGAGTGTGGTGTAATCTAATGTTTAATATTAATCAGAAAAGAACTGAACCAAAGCCCCATTAATATAAACGATACTTTAAGTCCAAGGACACAGATGTCTAGGAATCATGCAGAATTGTGTGCAGAATTGTTTTCAAAGTCAGAATTCTGCTCTCTATTATTCATGAGCAAGTGACTAAATTTACCTGTGATGTGCTGCACATATTTTATGTTCTGTATATATTTATTTATCTGGCTTTCGCCATGATGGATAACAAAATTTATTGTTTAGTAAATGAGGGGGAAGGGGGAAGGGGAATTGATTCCAGTGTGACACATGATACAGAAAAAAATCAGTCTTGATTTGAGAGCTTCAGGATGAACTTAATACATGGTCATGGGTTTTATTGTTCCCAACACTGATTGTGTAAAGAATTAACTAAAGAGTTCATGGACTGATATTGATTTCTGTTAGCTTTTTAATCTTCCCAAGACACACATGGATTAATCTCTGATAATCATGTACTCAATTTATGTAAATATAATCATGTGCATTAATATATTTTTCTGATCTTACTCATGTAACAGTCTAGATCAATGCTGCTTGGACATGTTAGGCACAATGTCCAGTCACCTACTTCCAAAATTTAATTTTCTCACTTCCCAACTGCAGTCCTGCTACAGTCCATCTTAGACATTTTTCTCAGTTCATCTGTCTTAGAGCCAGGCAGCTGCCCCAAGGAGCAATATCATAGGTGCCCAGATCTCAGCTGCAGGTTCGCAGTGCAATTGTGATACACTCCCTTTGTGGAAGAAAGGGGAAAGGGATTACTAGAATGGAGAAGGCCCAGGCTTAGTATCTTCCTGACTTCGGGAAGGCTGAAGGGGCCCTTACAACACAGCCCATAGGAGCCTGGCACATGTGAGAGTGTCAATACTAATGCAGATGGGGGTGTTTGCTTAAAGGCCTAATGGGTGAGGAAAGATAGGAGGTCAACATTTGACAGCTGGGGTGAGGGGAGAGGGCAGGCTGAGGCATGCATGGTTTGAACCATCCTGATTTTTATTTCACCAGCTCATGGTGTTCAGCAGATATGGGTGGCCAATCTACTAGGTATTACAAATGTGACTGGACAGGAGTACTAGGACAGATCATGGAACCAGGACATTTCCAGTTTTCAGGGACACAATGTTACCCTACAAGGGCATCGCTGTATCCACACTTGAGAATGTATTCAGAGGCAAATATGTCTATACCCTACTATACATTTTAATTAAGCAATTATATAAAAGCATTATCAAGTGACTGGTTCTTTTAAGAGCACGGTTTAAAAAAAAAACTTCTCAGAATTGATTTAGAATCTCATAGAGTTCCTTGCCTTGTTCTTGTATCACTATAGGTTATATATAGCATTTCCTTTGTTTTTTGGTTACATAAGAGAAATTCTTCATCACTTTCTAAGCTTCCAAATGAACATGTTCAGAAAATAATGGAAATTAGGCTATTTGATCTCTCCTAAAATGAAAAAAGGCCCATTTGTGTTATTGTCTAAAAAAATATTTTAAATGAATTGATTATTCAAAATAATGTATTTAAAAGATAAGACTGGTCAGTCTAAGAAAAGTAGTCAAGTGATAAGAGTGTAGACATTAAAAGATGTCTGTAATGACTTTTTGCATACATGATCACAAAGATTCCAATTCTGCCCCCTTAAAAAATTTGCATAACCAAATACTGGATTTGCGTAGCTACAGCCTTCTTTGCAATATTTGGGTCCAGATTTTCAAAATCCTAGATTCTTTTGTTTTGCTATTTTCATGTAGAAATATTTGAAGGCATAGGCAATTTCATCTAGATGATATGCAGATGCAGTTAGAGACAAGTACTAAATGTTTAAATGACTTTGCACTCAGAGATGCAAGAAGTTAGGATGTGTTGTAATTAAGGACCTGAGTCTGCAAACCCTTACTCATGGGCACTCACTCACACAAGTAGCTGCATTGAAATACATTGGATTACTTGTGTGAGTAAAAATTGGTGGACTTCCTCCTAGCCCTTAATGTTTAAGACTCATTTGGCAGATACAAAAATGTTTTGAGTTTAAAATCGAGCGGAGAAATCTGATCAACTAAATTTGAGCAAAATCTCGAGAAGTGTCTTAGTTTGTATTTTTTTCACTAGCCTGACTGGTTCTATAGGGTGTTGTTGAACAGAAAGTTGTCCATTTACATAAAATAAGTAGAGCGTCACATGAGTGCCCAAGTCCCCCTGTGTTGCAGGATCACCTTGGGTAGTTTGTTAAAATAGCTATAATCTCAGGTAGATGAAATATTTTTTAGTCCTGAAATATCCAACTAGAGTGGTCTATAAAGACTTCTTTTTTTTTTCTTTTTTTTTCTTTTTTTTTTTTGTGAGGGGGAGGGATCTTTTTTAATGTATGTGTTAGAGACTTGTGACTTTGTAATCAATAAAGCTTTGTGATACTGCCCCAGCCCAATATTCCTAGAAAGTATAAGCAGTGTTATGGCATTTACTACACAGGATGCATGTTCATGGTCATAACCATCCCCTGGATTTACTCTTCTCACACAATAGAAGAGGCATTTCAGACTATTACCTATTTTGTCTTTAAACTACATTACTTTCACATATCACCAAGTGGTTCCTGTACCGGCGATAAAATTGTTTCCATGGTAACTATTGTTTGTGGAGGGGAAGAAAAGAGGAGGCAGGTTTTGGTAAAAATTGAAAATAAGGTCATCCCATAAAAGTAGTAATATATATTATAGCACCATACATTAGACTATATTATCTTTATGTAATGTTACACAGAGGTATTATGAGGGTGTTGGTAGTTGCTCCATAGTTTAGGCTGTATTAGTTGCATTATGTTGTGTATTAAATCTTGGTCAACCTCACCATTAAAGGGGTTTAACCCAGATGGTACTGTATGTGGAGTGTGGTGTAATCTAATGTTTAATATTAATCAGAAAAGAACTAAACCAAAGCCCCATTAATATAAACGATACTTTAAGTCCAAGGACACAGATGTCTAGGAATCATGCAGAATTGTGTGCAGAATTGTTTTCAAAGTCAGAATTCTGCTCTCTATTATTCATGAGCAAGTGACTAAATTTACCTGTGATGTGCTGCACATATTTTATGTTCTGTATATATTTATTTATCTGGCTTTCGCCATGATGGATAACAAAATTTATACAAAGAACTCAGTACATCAAACAGATGCCAATACATGAACCAGGTATCTTCCATAATACAATAAAAATAGATAAAATTCAATATACATCAAAGAAATGTCAAAAGTAATTGTATGTTTCAGAAGTAAACATTGCTTAAAAATTTATAAACACCCATCAAAATAATTTTGTGAGATAATTTGAGAGCGCATCTGATATCATTTATTTTAATTTGTATGTAATTTTGTTTAAAATAATAAAAATATTAGATTTCAGCCCCCAAACCTAATATGTTAGAATACTGCCCATCTGTGTGATTTAGTGAGGAATAATATACTGCAGTCATAAATCAAGAGAAATGAGGTGGGTGGGATTGTGATCTACTTTAACCAACCTGATATACCTCCCTGTGGGTTGGTGAGTCAACTGACAGTTGGTTTTAAAAAACTGGACTTAGAAAACTGGATTGGAGATCAGCCTCAAGGACATTCTTAACCCATCTTTTATAAGTTTCCACTGCCAAGTCTGTGGTCAGCAAGCAAATTGTGTCTGATGTGTTGGCCCATACATCAGAGTTTCCCTCTACTTGTTTGCTGTGTCAATTTACTGGGGAAAGGAATTCATTGGCAGTTTTTGACATTCTCATATTTGAAGGTCCAATGCAGAAAACGAGGGAACAAGCAGCCTTCCAAACTAAAAATTGGTTTTATGTATTTTTTCCCCTTTGAATGTGTGTGTATGTGTGTGTGTATATATATATATATGTTGATTCTGCAAAGTATTATCTCCAGTGTGTATCCCTTTGAAGTGAATGGGATTACATATGGAAATAAATATAATTTGGAATAAGGGTTTTGCAGACTGGGTCTAATATTTTGAAGAAAATGAATGTTATTTTTAAAACAAAAACATACAATCTTAGCTCTGGGAAATTAGAATATTTGTAGGCAATAGGCTTTGTATGAAGTTGTACCTTCTAACACTCCTGTTAGAATATATCAAAGCATTTTACCAAATAATGCATTAGATATAGTGAGTGTGACTGCAAGCATGCCGGCCATAATTCAATAATATGATACAATATAACTTGGTTCTACATAGTGTTTCACACCGTCACCCAGAATAGCTTACACTGGTATTGTAATGTGTCTTTCTTCTTCTATTAGTTGGCTAACATGTTGGTGAGGATATAAGGAAGTGGAAGCTTAAAATTAGTCTGCTGTGGCTTGTAGACAGCTGTAGGGATATAGCAATTATTCAGCTCTGGCTGCATTGAAGGCACTTTGGTATTAACGTGATGTCCCTTTATAAAAGAGACATTTTTTCTATGTACCAGAAAAGGTGGCTACAATATTAGAGTGGCCAGAACCATCAGATGTCCACTGTGTGGCACTTCCCTTATGCAATTGCATACCAGCTTTACATTTAAAATCTATGCAGCCAGACATCCAGGACTGAAGAGGACTTTGATCACACAGTGCCCATGTTGACATATTCCCTCCTATTACACTCACTAGTGCTGGATCTGGTGCTAGTGAAAAAGGAGTAGAAACTATGCTGTCCTAGGAGGAGAATGATGGAGATTAAATAGTCTACTGTAGCCACTGCCCCAGCAAACCAGAATTAAATTTTGCTAACCTTGGCAGGTGCATAATTTTGTATCAAACATCAGATAGATAACCCCTGTGTATGGCTCACCCTCCCTGAACTCATCCACAAGCCCTCTACGTTCCCTCTATTTCTTAAATTTGTCCTAAACACTTCTGTTGTATTGCCTACAATGGCTCTTACTAATATGTATAGAACATTCCTTTTGTTCCTCTTCTGACTGACCTGGCTACATGTATCTGCTTGTCTGATTTAGAATGTGAGTTCCTGGAGACTGGAACCATTCCCACTTGTGTGCATGGAAAGTGCCTAGTACAGTGTGGGTGGTACCATTAAGAAACAGTAGTAATTTAAAATCACTGTAATATTGCTGGGGCCCCCAGAAAATGTGTGCTTTAAAAGTCATGGACCTTTAACAGATTCTGTAATCTGAGCTTGACCCACAAGTCGCTCAGATAAATGTTTGTGTGACTTTTCTTCACAGTTGTTTCAGCTGAAAGTAGATCAGCATTATGTGCTCTGTCAATGTTATAATTCACACCCCAACAGAAGGACAGTAAGATCTAGATACTTTTGGTCAGCTCATGACTTCCTTTTGGCCATTAAATTGCACTTCAAAGGCCCTTCTTCCCCACTGAGGGGAAGTGTAAGAGTGTTCCTTCACGCTTGCATAACCTTTGCCATCAAAGCACTTTACCAGCTTTTTATTCTATCACTTCATCTGTTTCTGATGTTTTCCTTGTCTTCTTCTGTAGCAAAAGCGTGGCTTGTAACTAATGTCCCTGAAATCCCCCGGGGACAGAATGACTGATAATAAAAAGGAAATTCAGATATTTCTTACATCTCTGACCCAACATTTCTCAGTGAGCAGAGATGCAAAGGAAGACAGGGCCTGCGGACTCATTTGATCACCAAGTGGTTAGAGGGTACTAAAGCAGAAAAGCTATTTTTGTGGTGTGGGCTTCTGACCACAGCTTTCTTAGCTTGAGAAATCATAGCCAGAGGTTTAAATAAGCTTTTGTTTTTCAAAAAAGTCAATGGCTGTTAAGGGTGTTGAAATTGGAAATTGACTAAGACATTGACTTCTTTTGGAGAAGAAAAGGCATTATGAAAAATTCTCTGAAAAATAGGAAGACACTGGTTATAGAGCTGACAGAGAAAAATAATTGAAAAATGAAACTGCTTATACCATCCTTTCAGTGATTTGAAACAATCATCCTGAAGCTTTTCCTTCCTGTCATATTCACAGTTGTTTCTGACAGGTTATTCAATATTTTTAATGTGCCAAATTAGAAGTATATTGGCACTGAAATACCTGAAATGTCTTTGAACAAGTGAATATTCTGAGAGTCCATTACTACTTTTATGGGATAACATTCTTGTGATATATCTCTATAGAAAAAATAATTGGGAGCAGAAAAATATGTAGTTATTGAGGAGAGGAATGGTTTGGATTTTGCAGAGCTTAAATTTATATACCTTAAACTCATTTAATCATCTTTGTCAACCATTTAAGAATATAAAGCTGATACAAAATGTAAAAGAGGTTGCAGGGAAGAGGTGATAGGAAGTAGCAAAGAGGAAGAGTTTAATTTGAGGACTTGACTTGAAATAACATGTTCCCAGATGATCTGGCTCATACGGAATTGGCAAATGGGTAAAGTGCTTTTTACCTCTAGGTTTCTAGTTCAAATATGGCCAAGGACAGTAGATACTAAAAGCTGTTACCATCTGTTGATTGTTTTTGTACTCGTGCAAACTAAGTTTCAGCTCACAGCACAAAGAAGAACCATCATATCTGGCAAAATTGATACTCTTGGTTTCAGTCTTTGTAGAGAAGCTAATGGTTGAAAAGCATAGAGAATGAAGCATGATACCTTCTCACTGCTAGAGGTGATTCCTTCAGAACAGGATTAATTCTTATTGGCCGGGTAATTCAGAGGTTTACAGAGCTGCTGTCTGTACTGTAGATGTCCTATGGTGAATCTAATGTTTCCTGAATACTGAGATATATATATATATATATATATATATTATATATATATTAAAGATTAGAATGATTGACAGATCCAAAGATTTGAGGTGAGAGAGTTCTGGGGAATAAAAATGCTCTGTTAGTGTAGTCAGGAATTAAAAATAGAGCTGTTTTTCTGGATATGGGTTGATAGCATTTTCAGCTCCCATCCATCCCCTCTCCCATCAGACCATTAGCCCTCTCACCCCCATGTTACCTTCAATATCTTGGGGAAGGAACCTTGGTCCATGGTACAGTGCTCAACTCCTACTTCATCCTGAAAATGCATGGCCTCTTCCTCTTCTGCCTAGTGTCTTCAGGGGTCACTCTGGGTCCCCATTCCTCCTAATCCCCATTACATTTTCAAATGGACACAGGTCTCCTGATCATGGCATCTCCCTTTCCAATTCCATTCTCAGTCCCAAGTTGTTAAGAAGTGTTCTATCTGTCCCTGCATTCAGTGGGAGATGGGAAGCTCTTCTGCTGCTGCTGTCAGTAGCATGCAAGCTCTTCATATCTGACATATCTCTACATAGAAATCATGTTTTTCACATGGTATCTTTCAAATGATGTACAAGGAGTTAAGGGGCAACCTCGTTAGCACACTTCCTTTAAAACACCAGAGGGTTCTGGAATAATATGCTTCTTGCTCGGTAGGAAGTCAGCTGGCAGTAAGCACATTCCCAACCTCCTGCCTGCCACCTCCCTCCTCAACACACACACAAAGGAGAAATAAAGCCTTCAAGCAAACCTGAAAGGCTACTGGGGGTGAGTTGGTGGAGCTATGTTGAATGAAACAGTAGAGAGGGCAGTAGGTCTTATGTTGGCCCTGTCACATTCCTAGAGGTGCCCAGAGATCGGAGCCCCTACAGGGGTCTGTGGGGTTGGAGTGCAGGGTAATGGAGAAAATAACTAGGGCTGTGCCATACTGTGGGCAAGAGAGGTTTTCACAGCCTCTATTCCCACCTCCAGTGACCTCCAAGGCTGGAAACTTACATCATCCCTTTCCTTGAGGATATGGAGGGACAAAGCAGATACAGCTATGCAGCACTCAGTAGTCATGCCTGCCCCTGATCTCACTGGCATGGCCTGCTGTTGCCTTGTACATTTGTGGGTGCCCATTCTTCCTGGTCACTGATTTATAGTAAACCTGAAACTATGCAGGGTGTGAAAAGTACACCTTCAAAGAGCAGTAATGGTGTGGATCAGATGAGGCATGTGGACTCAGGGAAAAGTTGCACTGGGGAAAGTGGAGGAATAAGGTCTGGATCAAAGAGCGTAAGTTTTAAACAAAAGTCACAAGACAGAGCTAATACCACCTTGAAGATTTTGCTTGTTGGTTGTTTGACTGTGAGCTCTGCAGGGCAAAGACGGTCTCTCTTATACGTTTGGATAAAGCACCTGGCATACTGTGGGTGCTACTGCACTATAATAATAAACCAGGCTCCTGTGACAGAAGGGTCTTTGTTTGTGTGGTCCATTTAAATCCAACTCTGTCAGGTTTGTGCAGCCCTACAATTAAAAAAGGCTTTTGAATATTTCTGATGGCCTACTCAAGCAGAAGTGTTAAGTCCCATGTCAGGTAACACAACTAATCAGATAGTTTCTCCATTCAGAGATTTTCTGTGTTACAGCCCCAGTCCTGTGAAGATTTACACATGTGCTTAATTTTAAGTATGGGATTACTCACATCCTTAAAGTTAAGCATATGCATAAATATTTGCATTGTTGAGGCCTTTGACAGCAATTGCATTGCACTCCAGGCTGTTCTTCTTTCAGAAATTGTTTTCAATTGTTAGCAGAAAGAAATGAGACATACCTGTCTTATAGATGCATCATCAAGAATGACTTCCTGAAAGATTGCTTTAAAGCCACAGAGGAGCGTGACCAAAATTGGTTTTCAGATTTCAGTTAGTGGAGGTCATTATAATATAGGTATTTGCCAGTTCATGAACCCTTGCATTTCAGAGGGGCAGCACATTTGTAGTGTTTTACAACATCCTACCCAGGGTTCCTTTTGTATCCTAAAATGCGTCATGAATTTGAAGAGTTGACAGTGGCTACATCCTAGCTATATACTGTGAATCTTTGATCAGGACTCTCTGTAGTTCCTTAATTTTTTTTACAGTGAAAATTCCCTTTGTGTGGTGCTCCTTTCCTCCATCCCTAGTAGCCATATCCTTTTTTCTCTGTTTCCTGACGCAGTATTTGTTATCTGTGATAGGTCTCACAGGTTCTCCATTCAACAGACATGTTCCCTGGGAATTGAAGGTCATGTGTCAAATTCATTTTCTCTGGTAATAGCCAGCCTGTCTTCTTTCTTAAAGGCCCAGTGGGTTCTGCAGTTCTGTCCTCTTTCAAATCCTAGTCTATTGCTTCTGTGTGTGAGACTAAGTCAAATGTTTGAGCTAATAATTGTGTTCCTGTCAGATATTCACTATTACGATTGTCCATAACATTAAAATTCTCCATGTGAATTTCCAAGTGCACCAATCTAGGTGTGGGCATTAAAAATCAAAGCCATAAATAGTTTAGGAGCTAGTTACCTACAAGAGTGCCTCTCTTCTAATGCCCTACTGCAACAGTCAAGTGCCTGCACATACATTTCGAGCTCCCTCCTGCTTTTAGCCCTTTACTCTATTGGAACTCAGTGTTCATCCTTCCTTAGTCTTCTAGAGCCTAGAATTGTTAACCTTTTGGTCATGCTATAAGTCTCCTCTCCTCTCCTGGGCATTTGGGAAGGAGAGGCTTGAGGGGCCATATTCATGTGTTAGGTGCTCTGAGAAGCATTGCTTTGCTCATTCCATCAAAGAGAACTATCTATCATTTGTTACAGTGAATAATGTATGAGACTGTTAATTTATTGTCAGAGGGCCCAGAGCACAGAGTGGTGCCTGGTAACTGGAGCAACACCTTTTATAAATCAAAAGAAAATGACTCCTTTAGGGCTTTCCCCATCTTTAAGTTGGGAAAAGTTGAAGTAATAAAGTAGCAGTGTGTGAATCTCCAGGGATTCTAGGGATGAGTTAGGATGAGAATTCTAGTACAGACGTGTGACTACAGTTTATCTATACTCATTTGATTTCCAATACTTGTGCTGGAACCCTCAAGAAAATAGCTTTCTTTAGAGATTTGCAATGCTTCCACTATCACTGGAAATACTGTGTGAACAGCAGAGCCAGGTGAATAAGTCTTAACAAAAAAACTTGTTAGTTTAGTTGCTTATTCTTTGTGCAAACTGTCCATCAGCAACTTTGGATTTTCTCAGATTTCTTCATTGTATGAAATTATTACAGTAACATTTTTATGGATAATTCTTTATGTGTAGATTGGTTACGAGCAATTCATTTTAAGCATTTGTTACGTGAACTAGGAACTGCACTGGCTAGCTGTGATTGGACGTATGCTACCAAGGTATGATTTTTACCCTGATTAGATGGGTCAAATACTGATGGTTACAAATTTAGACTTTGGCTTTCTACAGGTATTCACCAATATTTGCTCTTCCTATACTCATTCCTATTTGTTAGTAAATTTATTTATTGGCATATTTGTATGCCAAGAATGTAAGTGGTATGAACACTGAAAATGTCAGAAGTATTTGCCTACAAATGAATAGCAAAGCTTCTCTGTCCTAACTATATGCCAGAATTTCAAGGATGTATAAAAAAGAATGATGAAATAAACCAAACTCCTTGAAACAACTCATTTTTAGTTTCTTCTTTTTTTCCTTCTTTGTTTTTTTACCCAAACTAGTTTATTATTTTATCCATATTACTGAATAATATAGGGCATTGCAGACTTGTTATCCTTTGGGGAGGTTTGAGGCTGACAGGCTAAGGACTTGTCTACAATATAGATTTTTTTTTTCCCAGTTACATTGGTAACTCCCCTGTGTTAACACTTATTTCAGAATAAGAGTGGGTTTTATGGCTTAGTTCAGACTGCTTCCAAATCAATGTAGGCTAAACTAGGAAAAGGCACTTTTATACTGGAATAAGAGTGTCTGCATGGGGAGTTTTACCAGTATAACTATAGCACTATAAATTCACATCCTACTTTATACAGCTATAACTTGCTTATATAGGCAAGCCCTTAGATATTGGTTTTGAACAATCCTTTCCACTTCTGAACATTCTCAACCAGCAGGAGCAGCTGTAAATCAGAATTTTAGGTGGAGCACCTTTACATACTGCACTCATGAAATGCCTCCTGACAGGTCAATGCTGTGATTTCTGGCATCACTCAGCTTCTCCTGTTCTTCTTAGGAAACCAGGAATCTTGACTCTTTTTAAAATTTATTTAACTTGCTCAGAGAACACATCTATTTGTTAGGGCCACTGAGCAATACGATTGTTCCTAGGCTGAAAGTACCACAGAAACCAAGCCCAGAGCACATAACTTGTTTGTGCACCCAAGCCTCTTGCTAGATTTTTTTTTTGAGCACTCTGTTAATGGGTTATCTGGGTCGTATTTTCCCATGTAACTAACAGATCTGCACTGATAGTGAGGGTTCTAGGTGATGATGAACACAAGGAGAGCCAAAGAATTTGTATCCTGAGAGGAAGAATTGAGTTATTCAACTTTTACAAGAAGCTTGAAAAAGAAAGCAGACATCTGTGGTGTGGGATTTTTCTCTCTTTAAATCTAAAGGACAGCAAAGCAATCTGTTGTTTGTATAGAAAAGAGGGCTAGCAAAGAAAGAGAAAGTACACTCAGGGGAAAGTCTGTTCTAAGAAGCCACTTGAAAAATAAGCATGGAGAAACATTTGCACAACATGCATCACAGCAACAGTGAAGAGGCAGGAGGGAATGGGTGGTACATTAGAATGATTAAAGGTAGGTATAGAACAGGTGCAGACACTAGAAACTCTCAGGAGAGATCCAATACTACAAGTGCATGGAACAGTCATTGAAGAACTGAGCCTGATGGATAGAATTATCAGGATGATGTTTTCTTCCATCCATTTTTCAATGCAAATGGGATATGACTCATGACAGAGTTCAGAGGTGCAGGCAGGATGGCAATATAAGCCACTTGCCATCCCGCAGAACAATGTGCTATTGCAAAACATTTGAAAGTGAAACAGATAGAAGCAATCTTCTTGTGGGCATGCTAAATGCAGAATGAACCAAAAGCAGACAGTGGATATTTTCATAGATTCCAGTGCCAGAAGGAACCATTGTGACCATGTAATCCAAACTCCTGTGTAATATAGGAATTAAAGGTGCCAAATTTACTTCCCCAGCCAGAGATCTGGTAGGATTGGAAACCCAGGAGTGCTGGCACTATAAGTAGGAGCAATAGTCCCAGGCCAGGGATGTTTAGTTTTAAGATAGTGGAGGGGCACAAAATCCATTAAAACCCATTGGTAGTCCAGTGTGTGTGTGTGTGTGTGTGTGTGTGTGTGTGTGTGTGTGTGTGTGTGTGTGAGCAGATACATGGGGCAGGGGGTCAGGTCCTGCCCCCATGGGGGAGGTCTGGTCCTATCCCCAAGGAGTGACTCAGGGACATGGTGTGTTGGAACCTGCCCCCAGGATCGGAGGCTCTGAGGGGGCAGGGGTGAGGGCTTGGAGTATGAGCCTGCCCTGCACTCACCCTGCAGCGGTGGCTCCTGGCCAGTGAGGCTAAGCCGGCTCTTTGCTCCAGCCCATTGTCCCACCACAGTGTCAGATAAATGTGTCTTGCTCTTGATAAACTTTTACTGTTTTTTTCCAGACTGTCTGCAGACCCCTAAACATACTTTTGCTCCAGACACAGAAAACTGTCTGTACTCTACAAATTCCCATGAACTCTGTGCTTATTGTGCTATTTGCTACTGAGTACTGCGAGAGAGTTACCAAACTGAAACACTTTGGCTCTGCTTAGCCTGCTAAGGGATTGTCAGCAGAGTTGTGTGTTATATAGTGTAAAATGGCTAGCCTACAGTATTTGGGAAGTCTACCAATTTGTGTGGATGGCCGGAAGTCATTTAAGGAGAAAAAAGATTCTAAATTCTCTTTTAAACAAGTGTGAGTTTTGCTTTTAAGTCAAATCTTTTCAATTGTTTGCAGTTTCCCTGGTGCACTTCTATCTATAAAACCAATAATCTCTCAGTAACCTTGGTTATTGCTATCTTTCTTTTTCTTTTAGGTATCTGAAATTCTCTATTTCTCCCAGCACTCTTAAATTAGATCAGAATCTAGCTGGTATTCATTTTGAAATATATTTGGAGGCAAATTCTGCTCTCCCTTATATCATTCTTGGTCAGTATTCACACCTAAAAAATGTCATTTAGAGACAGACCTAGAATGATCAATTGTGTGAAGAAGAGTCAACTAATAAAAGTCTAGGATTAGATTTTATTAGGTAAGAAAAAAAAAGCATTTTATATCTTGCAGCTAAGATGTGGATATTTTTATTATAAGAGACCAGCAGGGTTTATTGAATACTTTAGGTTCAATCCTGCCTGACTTATCCCCTGATTTAGATGTATCAATATTTCACAGGAGTGTAAAGGATCTCCCAACTATTTCCTATCCTATTATTTCATTGCAGCTTCTGGACTCATTTTTACTTATTAAAATCTGTCCCTTTAGTCATGGCTGAATTTGACTCCTTGACTAGGCACTGAATTGATTCCAGAGCAATTTATTAATTTTTCTCCTTTGGTTTTATTTCATGGGGTGATATGCCTTCACTTTAGGGTTTGGGTATGGATTTAAAGTTTTGAATCTGAGTGGAACTGAAGTGAAACTCTGCCAAAACTCATCAAGTTTTGCCTGGTTTGACGTTTGAACAATGGAAAATCATTGGCTTTTGCATTGTTTCTACTGTAAACACTCAACCCATGAACTGCTGGTACTAAAAAAAAAATGTCACGAGCCTGGACCAAGTTTCATGTTTATTACTTTCCTCTTTTGAGTGTTTCACTATTAACATTGTACACAGCTCTAGTTACTTCGTGTACTTCAGTTCCTTTATGTGCAAGACCTGTGTTGATATTACTCTTGAAAAAAGTTTTGCATTCCAAGCTCTTAACAAAAGAAATACACCTATGCTTACTTTTCTGGCTTTTGAATTTCACTAATTTTGTTTTGATCCAAGCAATTGGTTTTTTAAAAGTTTGATTTACTGTTGCTTCCTTTTGTAAAAACTGTGAAATTAAATTGTCTTTTTTTTGCACGAGAGTGATTTTTTTATTCATCCTCTTGGTTAGCAAAATATTAATAGGAATTTGCAAGAAAAGATACTTCTCACTGTACTGTAGATCCAACATAACAAACAAACAATATGAATACATTAAACCAAAACACAAGCCCCTACCTCAAACAAATTCAACTTTTTTGTAGAACAAACATTCTTTATTCCAACATAAACCTGGGCTTGATGTCTTGAACAGGACTGTGATTGTTCTTCTTACTGTTGTTGTTTGTCAGGGTCAGCACATGGTGTAGCAAATGCTATAACTGACTCTCCATTAGAATTCTGAATAAAAGTACTTGGGAAAGAAGGAGCTTCATAAGCAATTACCATAGAGTGGTTGTCAGGTAGAATAGTTTTATTGCAAGTAGACGTAACCCTTATAATTCAATCATATCATATAGTAGGTTGCAGGCATCCTCTATACTTTTGTGGCAATTTAAAGGATAAATGAAGAAAAGTCATTTCACATCCTTTTACAATTACAGCATCAAATCATATGAAAAAGTCAGTCTCCCGAGAGGTTTCTGCCTTGGTGACAATCTGCTTGCAGGTTTAGAAATAGTGTTCCCATATTCCATTTTTTTTCCTTTGGATGAAACTGAATTAAGTAAAAATGTGCAAGTGAGGGTCGTTCTTCATTAGTATTCACTGTCCAATTTACTAGGCAAAGCATCATAATCAATGCCTCTTGCTGAGACATTTAACTGCTTATTCATAATTTTCATGTCTTACGTGTCTACATCTTTCTCCTGCTTAAAAAAAAAACACTTGTGAATTTTTGAATAGTTGTGCTTCATGAAGGATGAAGACTCACTAGAGAGTGAGATAAACTACAGCTTCATTATCTGCAGTGTGATAGCCCCATCTTCTATCAGTTTTGGAAATCAGTTCAAATTGGATCTGCACCGGAAGGATTAAGGCTTGTGTAAACCCTCAAACTCTAGTAGAAAGGTGGTCAAATACCCAAATCGATTATTGAGAATAACTGTTCACAATCTGTTCAATTTGAATATTTTTATACACCCTTATTGTTGTTTAAGTGTTTTTTTGCTCAGCTGAATATTTATACAAAAACCTATATTCACAGGCAAACAGAGACCAGATAAAAAAATCCAGGAGAAAAACCCAGTTTAATTCCAAAAAAATTGTTATTATTTTTTCCTTAAATCAAACTTAAATTGATTTTGAGCTGACTGACATTTGTTGGCTCAACTCAAAACTATTTTTTGAACTTTTCATTTTAATTCAGCCATTTTGGGTGCTTTCCATGCTCTTTTGTGTTTCTTTTTAAATGGGCCAAATTTGAAATCAAAATGCCATTTTGATTGGAAAAGTCAATGCGAAATATTTCAAAATGGCTAAAACACAACTTTTCAACTTCCAAAATGTTTCACCTACCAAAATTAATTTCAGAGTCCAAAACAATGCATTTTTTATAATACAACTAATTTAAAAAAATCACCTACCTCTACTCAGAAGCACTGAAGGGAATCTGCCACTTCCTGTCACTCTGATCCATGCCCATTCCGGCTTTATGAAAGGTAATATATCTGGGCCCCATTTTAAGAGAGGTTGTCCACACCTCATTGGAAGAAGGGGCAAAACGTAAAATGCACTTCAGTTTACTTTTTCTACAATGTTCAAACAAAACAACACCTTCAAGGTCAGGAAGTGATCAGATCACTTCTGAATTTCATAATTATGCAAGGTGCTCAGATACCATAGTGATGAGTGTGGTATAAATATCCAGCAGACACCCACTGTATTTTAGAGCAGCCAAGGGATACAAACCTTTTCCTTGTCTTATAGTACCTGAGGACAGAAGTGGATGGTTGAATGAAAAGAGGCCTTACACTCAACTTGACGGCATTTTTCTGTCTGTAACACGATAACTTTTTAACACCAAATCTGTTACTTCCAAATTTTCAGTGAGAACCCTTATGATTTTGGTGAAATTGGAAAACCACTAAGCAGGTCCAGAGTGCATATTTGGTTCTGCAGGCAGAGGATTCTCTAGTCAAAGACCACTCGACACAATTAAGCAACACTTCAGTGTGCAGCCTTCTCCACCACTAAAATTTGGCCCAGCCACTCCTTAATTAAAATGGAGGGACAGCTGGGCCAAATTTGAATGAGTGGTGCTGTGATCTGGTGCAGCTAACTGACAGAAAGATGACACAAAAGGAATCCTAACATGTCAGACAAAATACGGATGGTTTTGTCCCAGATCTGAAGAACTAAGGCCCAGATCAGTAAAAGTGCTTGATTTTTAAACCCCACACTTTAGCACTTAAGTCCCAGTTTTAGGCTCCACTGTGTTTCACAAAACTCCCTATCTGCTGTCACCTAGCCCCATAGGCAACTATATTTCTGCTGTAATAGTTCCTTAGGTGTCAGAGGAGTGGGTATTGGTGCTCACCTAATAACTTTTAGCTAGCGGTTAGAGTACTCACCTGATATATGGGAAACACAGGTTTAATTCCGCCCTAAAGCAAAGGTGAAGAAATGATTTGAAGGGGGGGTCCCAAACCTCTCAGGAATGTGCTTAACCACTGAACTGGGATATTTTGATGTAGGCATCCCTCAATCACTCCTGTTGAAGCTGTTTATATTTTGGATAAATAATGAATAATTGGAACAGGGGGACTGAATGCTAAGTCTCCCACCTCCAGGTGAGTGCCCTAACTGCACAGTATAAACCCCACATTCTCACACACTTTCTCTCTGGCCAAATAACTCCTTCAGGGTTTATACACAGTGGAACAACTTCCAAGGGAAAGACTGAGGGAATCAGACCATCAGAATGTAGCATAGCTCTGTGGATAAAGCACTCTCCTGAGAGGCTTGGGAGCCTCTTGTTTGAATCCTTTCTCCTTCTCTGTCTGAGGGGGAAAACTAAACCTGGATCTCCCACATTCCAGCAGAGTGAAGTGTACTAACCACTGAGCTAAAAGTTATAATGTGACTGCCTCTACCTCCAGTTGTTTTGTGTGGATTGCTAGTGCTTGCGTGGTGTTAATGTTTTAAAGTGGTGTCTCACGACAACATTACAAATCTGCCACCAGTTTGGTCTGTCTATAGGCTGTAGCTTCCCATTTGGTGGGGTCAGCATGATGTGCTTTCAAGTTTGACGTCAACGTGTCTTTATATTGTTTGTACTGATCACACAAGAATGGGTGCCTTGCTCTAGCTGACAACAAAATAATGTGTTGAGTATTCTCAGGTCATCCAGATGAATGAGATACTCAGACAATGGAGTTGAATTTTTATGGGCATGTTTTGAATGCAAGACATCCAACAACAATGAAGGCTTTTGATATTGGTAATCTTATCTCATTATTTGCCCCAGCAAATAGACCAAAGACCTACATATGGAACCAATCAAGTTTCCTAATATGGTGACAATATATTGTCCATGTCTCAACCATACTGAAGCACTGAAGGCATGACTGCCTGATAGACATTTAGCTTAGTGCTTACTTTGACATTCCAGTAGGCTATATGACAGCATTCCAAATGCAGAGCTGACCTTGGCTTTGCAATGGGTAATCTCATAATTAATTGTGGCATTCTGTGACAGCATACTCCTTAGGTAGCAAAACTTCTCCATGGACCTGAGAGGAGCATTCCTGATCTTAATAATTGGGTAGACATGCACATCCCCTGGCACAGGTTGGTACAGTACTTTAGCTTTGTTTAGGCTGATTATCAAACCAATGCCATTGACTGCATGAACAAAGAGATCAGTTATAAACTGAAAGCCATCAATTAAGTGAGCAACCATTGGATCAATCATCAGTAAATAAAAGCGTTTAATAAGTAAATGTGCCACTTTTGCGTAAGCACAGAAGTGTTGCAGATTGAACAATTTCCCATTGGTGCAGAACTAGATAAATACTTCTCTGGATGCATTTCATGACATTGACATAAGCATAGTGGGGGGGGGGCAGGGAATGGAAAAGAATGTGGAAGCCAGCACACAACCTCATTTGATGCCATTGATGACCAGAAAGGGATCTGATACCTCACCATTTTCCACCATTCTGGCCATCATCCCATCATGGAAGGGCCGAAGGACAGAAATAAACTTTGTAGGCATCCAGAGATGAGCAAAAGTTTCCAGAATCCCTCAATTTGCAGAGTAAAAATCTTTAAATTGACAGACACCATATAAAGCTCTCAGTTCTTTTGCTGGAGCTGATGGGCTGTGAAGATCACATCTACAGTTTCACATCCAAACCGAAATCCACACTGAAACTCAGAGAGGATAGTTTCCACAGGATAGGTGCTAGGTCTATTCAGTATTACCTGCACAAGAATTTTCCCAACAACAGAAAGTAAGGAAATGCTGGGGTGATTATCAGAGTTTGCCATATCACCCTTATATTGGATGTTCTAGAGAATATAGGATAGTTGGGATACACCAGAGATTAAATGGATATTCCCTATTCAGTAAATATGCAGAAATTTTCTATATGTTTTAAAGGATATATTTTGTCATCTCACTTAATATTCTTGAAATAACTTTGTGGGAGACAATGTTAGAATTGAAATACGCTGCATGACAACTGACTTGTAAATGGCAATGCATAGTGAAATGGAGTTTTCATGATTGGCATCAAAATAAGGATTCGTGTCACACCTCACAAAAGGAAAAAAAATAGGAATGTTGGTCTAGAGTTTTCAGTGTCCCATGTTGTCAAAGATAAGGACGTTGACCAAGTATACTGCCTCACTCTGTACAGCATTTTAATAGATGCTTCTTTTTATGGATACAGCTTTATGCTACTGCTGTCTTGGCACAGAGGATGATCCTAGTGAAATGGGACCTGTCCAGGGCATCTCTGGGCTCCAGCCATCATTGGCTTTCTGAATGGCCTCCTGAAGCAGCCGCCAATTAGCTTCTGTTACTTATGCAGAAATCACAAATATCATACAAAGCTGAACCAGAGATGGGTCACTATTGAGTACCATCAGTGGAGGAGTTGCTGACAAAGAAGGAGATCATACTCAAAACTATTATTCTGGGTAAATATGACCCAATTTTTATGATATCTGCTGCTTTCCCTGTGAATACAGTAGCTGGGAGTGCTAGTTTATTTTTCAAGCAACCTGCAGTGGGAAAAATAATCAAAGGACTAGCATGGCTAAGTCTGGATGGGCACACTTTGATACTTATTTGAATTGACTCAAGACACCAATAAGTGATACATAACACAACTGACCAATTTGCAAGATAGTCAGGATCTCATAATTATATTTTACATAATTGCACAAGTGTGCAGCTTGCTGTTTCATAAAGATGTAGCCAGTTAGCTTGAATCTTTTTTTATTTTCCCCTTAAAATTTGGATTTAGTACAAAAGTGAAAATTTAATAGGAAGACATGTTCATGTGGGAAATGCTTGTGTCATTTATGGTATATAAAGCATCCACCCACTTTGCAGTAGAAGTAAATTGTCTGAAAGCTTTACAGAATACATCTCAGATCAGCCCTGTTTCCACTGCTGACATATGGGGCCTACTCCAAAGCTTCCAAATCTCAAAATTCTCAAATTTTATGTATTTTGATGGCACAGAAGGTACTGTAAAAACACCATTCTCTCTTGTTCGGTATATATCTCTGAGTATGGATGGCTGTTAGCTCTGCTACCTGTCTTCGCACCATGTCACCTTGAGCCTTGTGCTGACAGCACTGCAAATGCACTAGGGATAATGTTATTTAAGAGGAAACATAATCTGAACACTCCTTAAAGTGAGAAACTTGGGCAAATAATTAAGTAATAGTGTAAAGTTTACTGCTCAAATAGTATTTTGGACCACACTTAGTTGATACATGGATTGCATATGAAATCCACAGTGATAAGGTAGGATTCTGAAAAAAAATTGAGAAAATCACTTATCAGTGTATGATTTATTTGGGTTATGATTCTGTAAATATGAAACATGGTTAATGTAAACAGTGACATATTTTTCTGCCTCTGTTATTATTCGACCATTCTCCATTTCTCTAAATGTATTGTAAATAAAGTATATGTTAGGGAATTATACTATTTCACTTCCTGTTAGTGATAATTAAAAAACCCAACCCTCATATTTAAGTCATCCTGTTCAGCAGTGTTCAGTTAATAGTGGGTTGCCTGGAAGTGTGGCCATATTTAATGGCAACCATAAGAGTAACATCTGTTTGGCTTACCCAAGCTGCACTGCTGTGACAATAATACTGCCCCTGTTCTCAAAAAATTGGCAGAAGACAATGGAAGGTATGCTAACTATTAATTTCTTCCTTTACCTTCTAGATCATATTAGTTGTTTACTGAGTGGTCTTTAAGGCTTCATTAACTTAGGTCTCATAATTCACTGTTATTGCAACTTCGCCAGTGGTAGCAAAATTGGAGGCTGTAGTGTAGTCAAGACTTATGCACTAAAATTCTGAAAAAAAAGTGTTTAAATTAGCCAATATAGGTGAAGCTTAAATTATGCCCCATCCCCCTCAGCATACAACTTAATCACCAGCTGAGCAAACAATTGATTGCAGCCTTTGAACAAATTGTGGACATTGTCTGACATCAACTGAGTTTTGAATAACACCTTTACTGTTTTGCCAACATTTACTGAGGGTATGGGAAAACTTTCTAGTAATCTACAGACATGTTACTATACTGTTTAACTAACCTATGTATTTAAATACTATCCACCACCAAAGTGAATGAGCATTTATAGTGTTGGCTATACTTTCAGAAATTGTTGTCTAAGTTGCATGTGAAGCAAATAAGTAATTTCATTGGCCAAAGTAGGTAGTTGCACATGGAAGAAGGGTGATTGTGTATTAGAAAAGGTATTCATTATGTATGCATTCATAGTCACTAGTTTGTGCACCTGCTCACACATAAGTAGGCAAGTTGTGCTAACAATTTAGGTACATACTTTCCAAAATCCTATTTTTCTCTGAAATGCATGTAGTATTACTCCCTTGAATTTTCATTTCCAAGAATTGAAAAGGCACAGTAGACAGTTTATTAGACACTGCTTGTGGCTAATTACACAGCCTGTGATATTACCATCAATCATGGTCTTCCTCAAGTAGCTTTAAGACAATATTATTTATCCTGTAGTATGCAATTCAATGTTAAACTGACTGTTTTTGCAGGAGCATGTGGGGGAATTTACCCATAAGCAGAACTCATTCATGGGGGAGAATGCAAGATAAAGACCTTCTATAAAGACCAAATTGCCAATTACACAAACACATTTCAGACAGAACAATACAAATATTAATTCCATATATGTATGTACTTTTTGGTCTCCCTGGTTTCAAAATCATGTAGAATGGATTACAGACACAACCATAATACTTGTAAACAAAATAGCATTGCTGCTTACTAGGGAGAAGTAGGATTTGAGAATAGGGTGGCATGAACCAACTGTAACCACCTATGCCGTGCCTTACAAAACACACAGAATAGAATTGGGTGCCATGAACACTCAAGTGCCAATCCAGTTCTGTCTCTGGTATTGCCCTGAGTAAAGCACTTAAACTGTCTGTGGCTTTTTCAATCCATTTAAAAAAAAGATAATATCTTATTTAGAGTATTCTTAAAAAGCATCGCTAGACACTTTGGATGAGGTTCATCTAAGCACTGATTGCCTCAACCATACTGCCACATCTCACTAGTATGCAGCCTCACTATCTGTGCTAAATGCACATTACAAGGCAGCTCCAACCTTATCATCATGGGTGAAGCCCATTGCAGGGCTCTCATGTTTTCCAATTGGACCCAGGCCTATGGTTGTGAGCTAGTGACCCCCCACTTCTCCATCTGAACTCAAATGCTATGAAAGCCACAAATGTTTTTGCCTCCAATCAATCTGATCATGATCTATTAAAAACTAACCTCATAATTTGGGGTCTTGTATATATTAGAACATGGAGCATGTTAACATGGAATAAAGCAGGCTCTAAAGAGCTGCTCATCAGAGAAATGTCCAGGTTAAAGATGTCAATCCTTGGCCTCACTAAAACCCACCTTAAAGGTAAGCAGTTAGAAAAGAATAGGCAACTACCATCTTACGTTGTCAGGTACTTGCGATATGAGAAAAAAGGAGTGGAACTCCTCTTTAAATGTTTTATCTGGAATGTCATTTGAACCAATTTTCAGTCACTACTTAATGTCCAGTTCCAGCATAAGCATGAAAGATGGACAATGGTCCTTCTTTGCTATGATCCAACCAGTGAGACTTCTTATGAAGAAAAGAGAGAATTCTACAATCATCTCAGCTCTCTTCTTTCAACTATATCAAATTGTGACCTTGTTACTCTCCTCTGTGCCTTTAATGCTACCGTTGATAATTCAAGAGCATAGAAAAACATTATTGGAACTGGTAATCCAGGTTCCTTGAATGTCAATGGCAAATGCTTTCTACAGTTGTGTGTTTTTTTGAATGATCTTGTCTTTACAAACATAGGAAGTGAATTTGCCAATTTACTTGATTGGATATTGCTGGCTGAACAAAGAAGATGATTGATTACATCTCTCGTCACTGGAAATTATCTATCAGCAACTGCAGAACTTTATCAGTCTGCTGAGCTCAGTAACACTGACCATAAATTAGTCTCTTCACACTGCCATTTTAGATTGAAAAGCTCAGGCAAAGCAATTATTGTGTTACTAAAATGTAAATTATGTAACCTAAAAAAGCAACAGCATTCAAAATCTGTAGGCAGTTGAAATCTCTAACGGGTTTGAGGTCTTGCCAGAGAACACACATGTTGAATCTGCCTGGCTGGACTTCAGATCCCAGATAATTGATGCTGCTATGACCATCATCGTTCCCCAAGAGAACCAAGAAGCCTTGGATCTCTGTTAGTATCATAACCATCATTGAATAGTGTTGTACAGCTCATTTTAGAGGTAATATGGTCATAAATGATAAGCTAAATGACACTGGTTATAAAGCAGTATATGCAGACCGCAAAGCTTTTATGGAAGCCAAAGCCTTCACAAGTGAGAAAGCTTCTACCAGGAATAACATAACCTCCTTGTATAAAAACTTGCATGACCTCACTACGAAGACATGTCATTCACTCAGTGCAGTCCATTCCAGTTCTAGTCAGCTAATAAATACTGAAGCAGAGTGCATGGCATGCTGGAGTCAACATTTCAGCCAGCTGCTAAATGCACCTCCAATTTCTTTGGATCATGACAATATGGCTGCTCCTGAGCTGACCCATTCCACAGTTGACTCAGTCAGCCAGTCTCATTCTGGTCTGTCCAACAGACACAGTCTGTATTAGGAACGTGTGGATACAGATCCCCAGCTTTATTTCACACTTTGATGGCAAATTAGTTGGGAAATGTTTGGTATCTTCTCCCAAACTCTGTGGTTTGTCCATTTAATTCATATTAGGGGAGATGAGGTACATAGTTATAGAGATGAAATTTAAAAACCACGCCCCTTACAGCGTGAGGCAAGATTACTGCTCTGCACCCTGGCAACTGGAGAGCAAGTTTGTCCCTTACCCTGAGGGAAAAAGTACTGGAAAACAAACTCTCTGCCCTGCAGCCAATAGTGGAAGCAGTGACTTTAGGGTGACCAGACAGCAAGTGTGAAAAATCGGGACATCCGGTCACCTAAGTGACTTGCAATGAGGCTGATGACCTCACCAGTGAGTAGACAGCAATGATGATGGTGGTGGGGAGCAGGTTTCCCACCCTATGCTGGAGGTTGAAGACTGAAGAGTGAGCTTGCCTCATTGCATCATGGTATAAGGAGGGGGCTGGTAGGAATCTCAGCCCATATCTGAAGTGTGGGGTTTGGGGAGTAAACTGAAGCATACAATGAATTCTTAGAAAAAGGCATAATCCCCAAATAACAAATATTTCTCAGCTATCAGGGGATTTTTTTTTTCTGCTCATGTGCATTGCTCCCTGGCATAGTTCTTCGGATGCCTCCATCCCTATGTTAAACCTTGATTACACTTTCATTTTGGCAGCACTCCCTTTGGCACCTGTAAATGGTTACATTTTCAACACATTGCATGCCGAAACAGAGTCACCGCTCCCATTATTGTTAATGATGGTTTGGTACCTGTTTCCTTGCATACTGTGCTGAACATTCACCTTTAATTGTCTATAAAATCAAATCACATCTACTTATCATTTGGCTTTGCTCTCACTGACAGTGTTGTAAACACACTGAAATTGCCTTCGTTGGGTATTTTACACATACCCATTCAGATCTCTTGTACCATTAGTGCTAATTTAAGATTCTTTAGCATGTCACATTGGGAAATTGCTACTTTGGATGATTAACCTGTTAATCTATTAGCCCATCCCCACATTGCTTTTTTCCCCCCTTCCTCTACTCCTTTGTGCTTTCTCTTGACATTTATTTATATATCTCATTTGATCATTGTCCTTCAGGGGGAGGATAGCTCAGTGGTTTGAGCATTGGCCTGATTAAACTTAGGTTTGTGAGTTCAGCCCTTCAGGGGGCCACTTAGGGATCTGGGGCAAAAAATCAGTACTTGGTCCTGCTAGTGAAGGCAGGGGGCTGGACTTGATGACCCTTCAGGGTCCCTTCCAGCTCTATGAGATAAGTGTCTGTCTTTATATATGGAATCAGGATTGTTCTCCAAAGGAGTGGTTTCTATACAATGTTGTTACAGATAGTTTCTTAATTTATACATAAGGAAAGAATGTACTAATTTGCCATGTTGTTTTTGTAGGTTTAAGATGTATTTTTTTAAAGTCTCAATAAGAAGAGAGAAAATTTTACAGGGAATGGAGGTTTTAAAATCTCAATAAAATCTATTAACCTTCAAAGCTTCCTCTTCCTCACTATTCATGTACAGTACCTGCAGGCTTGGTATTCATAGCCCCGTACTCCCATTGACACCATGAGCTTTCAGCAGGTAAGCAGTTCAGGAACAGGAGAGCATATTTGTCCCTGTAATGTTCTAATTTCTCTAGGTCTGTTCATTTAGCAAACCTGGAGGAGGTTTGTTTGCTTGATTAAGTTAACTTTTTTCTGTTCTCTGAAATGTAACTATTGTGATATTTAATTTCACAGTAAATAATCTCTCAGCATGGGTGACTATATGCCCTTTACCTAGTATCCAAATGAAGAGCCTGATTCTGTGAGGTTGCTGGGCAACTCCAGCTCTTATGCAAGTTGAGCGTGCTCTGCCCTTTGCAGAACTGGGCTGTTGGTCTCCATTCCTCTTCACTCCTACATTCCCCACCCGGTAAAAGGTGAATTATATTGTGTCTCCTAATAGACATGCTGTGTAACAGCTTCTCAGTATGAAGCTCTTAGCAAACTGGCAGGTTCGTCATGGGGTGCTCGTACTCCAACTTTGCGGACATCAGCCCTTGCCACCTCGTATTTGGTGGCAGAGTACTGCACACCAGTTTGAAGTCGATCGTCAGACACCAAACTGGTGGATACACAGTTACATGCTGCCATGTGTATCATCTGTGGCACCTTGTGCCCAACTCCACTCTCATGACTTCCAGTTCTGAGCAGTAGAGAAGAGGTTGCCACAGGCAAGTTACTGGAGAAAGTATGTACTAACCCAAGCCTGCTGCTGCACAATGACCTTTGTAAATCACCAGCTGCACGTTTGCCATCACATCGCCCATTATGGTCTCATCCGCTATGCCAGGATGTTAGGGCGGAAACACTCTGGTGAAAGAAATGGATATCTGTTATAATCCACAACCAGTTCCTCATCTCCAACCCCATAATTTGCCTGCCTGGTTTTGACCTGCCCCATCGCCAATGGTCCCTGTTGAACGGGTTCCAGACCGGGCACAGTTTCTGTGTAGCCAACTGGTATTGCTAGGGCCTTCGTGACAGCGCTTTGTGCAACTGTGTCACGACACAGACAATGATGCACGTTGTCGATGAATGCCAGCTGACTAGGTTCATCCCAGCTGACTAGCACATTGTCAATGAATGCTAGCTGACTAGCACATCCCTCAGCCTGCGCTACTTCCCACAGCCCGCATTGGTCTGGAACTGCAAACTGCGGCCAGTGGAAGCTGCGATTGGCTGAACCTGTGGATGCTGCAGGTAAACAAACTGTCCCAGCCTGCCAGCAGATTTCCCTGACAGGCTGTGTTCCAAAGGTTGCCGATCCCTAGTCTAGAAGAACTGCATCACGCCACTGAAGATGCCGTCACTTGGCTAGATGACTATGCACACATTAAATAAATAAATAAATACATAGTATGAAATTAAAAGGCAAACAGAATTTGATGTGAAAAAAGAGAAAAATCCATGAGCTTGGAATGAATACCTTGCTGTTAACTTGCTTGGCTAAAATGCAGCTTGTTACAAGTAACAATTTTCATTAACTCTGAAATACATATTTCACTACTTTGTGTTATTTGTTTAAAATGCTTTTTGTTGAAGATGAGCTTATGCCTTTTTGTATACCAACCTATTTTCCTTGCCCTGGTAACCATTCCTGGCCTATCAAATCATGTTAATTTCTATCAGATATGACCATCAATAAAAAGTGAAACATTCTGAGTCTCGAGGTGGTACTGGAAACTTCGTCTCTTCACTGAGTTCAATTAAATAAAACTCCATGTATATGTGGCACATCTACCCAGGAGGGCCTTTCACTCCTTGGCAATCACCAAGGTATATGGAGTAGTGAAATTTAGTAATTTAATGACAGTACATCAGAATATATAAGTTAAAGCTTCTCCATCTGGGCTTAATTCTTTGCTACGTTAGTAAGCATTCACAATGCAAATGCTACAGGCTTTTCTAGGTCATTTGGCATTGTGAGAAATTGCTGCTCTGACCACATATGGTGAAGCGTCAGTAGCTAAACAGATTGGCAGGGCAGGGTCATAATGCACTATAATCCTTGAGGACATCAGTTGCTGTTTAGCCAATTCAAAAGCAGCTTGACATTCCTTTCACCAATGACACTGTTTATTTCACTGTAATAGTTCTGTCATAAAAACTAACTGCAGTGGACAGATTTGATATGAATTTCCTGAAGTAGTTTCAGTAAAACTAGACAGGATTTAATTTTAATGTATAGGACCTATGCAGTGGTTTACACAATGGACTATAGATTTTGGAAGTAGAATGAATCTCTTCAACTCCTGCAATTTATTCTGAATGCTTTACCTTATCAGAGAGACTAGTATATGCTTTGAGGCATTGTAGTTTACTGGTAAAAGCATAAGGCTGAGAATTGGGTCTCCTGTGTTCTACTCCCAGCGTTACTCTCTCACTGAATGGAATCAGGTCCTTAATCCATCTGTTTCAATTTACCCATTAGTAATGTGGAGATCATACCCAGCTACCTTGCAACGGTGCTCTCAGACCTAGCTAATTAATGTTCATAAGAGGCTTTGCTTTTTTGCAGTGTTTTTCAACTATATGATGATCCAACTTCAAACCATGTTTTTTGAGAACATCTTGGTTTTGTTCTTTACTAGTTATTAGAATGTTGCTTAGCTCCTGCTGCTGATAGTTAATATCTTTGTAACTTCCACAATTTGAGTATTATTTATATTTAAAAACAGAAATGGGGGATTCCATAACATACCTTTTGTCCAGTAGAAAAATGCCCTTCAAATATATCAATATTCATAATCTTGATAAGGCACAAAGATTGAGAGTCTGGAAAGCTGGACTGTATTCCCAACCCTAGAATTTGTGGAAAACTTAAGCAAGTCATTTAACACTAAACAATACACTATAATTCTTCTTGATAGAAGGTGACTGACAGTGCAAGCAGTTTTCTTCCTTTTGGGGCAAGTTACCAAAGGGCAGTAGCAGAAACTGTTCATAAGGAAGAGTGAGACTGGCCTCTATGTTTCTCCACAAGGGACTAATGATAAGAGTGGGCAGGCATTTCAGTCAGAAGTTCACCCTCCTCAAGTCTGGCAGCCCTGGGCCAATAGGATTTCAGGTGGCCAACATCTGAACTGTACTCTAGAGTGTTAGGCGGACTAGCAGTCAGGGCAGAGAGTCTGAAGAAAAGCAGTGACCTGCGCAGTTAAAGAACTCACATACCATAACAGTGCAGATGGGGAAAACCAAGGGCCAGAGAAGTGGTGGGCAGCCAACAAAGTGCAAATAGTGATACAAAACAAGAAAATGGCAAGTTTAAGGAAGAGATGAATCCATCAATTGTAAATGAAAACAAATACAAAGAAGCAAAGCAAGCTGCCTCAAACAATTTGTATGCCAGCATTGTAAACAACCCACAACTGACTGGCAAAAAGATCTATAGCATGGAAAAAATGCTGTAAGAAAGGAGGATGGTATTGTAACACCATTTATAAATGATAATCAGGGAGACTGCTAGTAACTCCTGAACAAGTGAAGAAGAGGTGGAAACAATTCTTTTGAGAGTCTCTTAAATGAGGCTAAATGCTCAAATAAATTTGTTAGTCTCTAAGGTGCCACAAGTACTCCTGTTCTTTTTTTCTTAAATGAGGCACAGCCCTTTAGGGCAGAGTTGCCAACATGAGATCCTAATGTGGTGCCTGAGCATGAGGTAACAGAGAAGGAGGTGAGAAAAGCAGTCTAGGAAATGAAGAATGGTAAGGTAGCAGGACCTGATGAATTGATCGCAGTTCTGGTGAAAGTCTTGAGTGAGAGAGGCATAAAATGGATGAGCAGAATGATTAAATCCACATCATAAGACAGGAAAATTCCCAAAGACTGGTGCAAGTCTGTCCTGAAGGGAAGCATCCACGATCGTGGAAACTATTGAAGGATAAAGCTATTGTTGCATGGCATGAAGATACTGGAATGGGTCCTGGACGCTAGAATTAGGAGAGTAGTGGAACCCCCACTCAAACAAGATGGCAAATCTCAGATGCCATGTTTGTAATTTGTCAAGGAATAGATAAGTGGCTAGAGTACTGACAGGATAGCTTCTGGGCTTTTACAGATCTAGAAAAGGCACACAATAAAGTGAACAGAAGGATGTGCTCACACTAGCGCTGTGGAAATATGAAGTGTCTGAGGATTTAATAACTGTATAGATCACTTAAAACATGTCCAAACATGGTTTGGAAAGGCAAGTCCTTTTGAAATGAAAGTTGGACTACAACAGGGGTTGGCCCTAAGTCCACTGGTGTTGATCATATTGATGGATTATGTCAGCAGGAAGTCCTGATGGGAAAAAGGTGAGAAGGTGCTATATGCAGAAGATATAGCAATAAAGCCCCCCTCAAATGAAGATCTAGAGGAAATGATCAGCTAAAGTGGCTTGGGATTAAAATGAGCATGACTAAGACTGAGGTCATGAGGGTCATTACAGGTGCCACAGGGAGAAAGGACATAGAAATTAGTGCAGTCAGACTAAACCAGACTGACCAGTTTGAATACGTTGGTGGCTGGATCACAGAAAATGGTGAGCCTACACATGAGATACAGTCCAGATTGGAGAGTGCTGGAAGGGTGTGGACTAATATCTCCGGGGTAGTGTATGACAAGCCTATGCCACTGAGACTAAAAGCCTTACTGGATAGAGCAGTGATTCACCCCACAATGCCATATAGAGCAGAAGCACAGGGGATAAAGACAACTTCTACAGGTGTTTGAGATGTGTCTGCAACCTCAGAGGAGTTACACGAAGACAGATTTTGAAATGAAATTACAGATTTTTTAAATGAAAATATAACTATGGAAATCTAAGTCCATGATGTGGCTGACAAAATCCAAGAAGTGCAACTTCACTGGTTGGAAACATGCAGAGGATGAATGATCATTACCTGGTGAAGACAGCACGGCTGGAGAGGATAGTAGGAAAGAGACTCTGAGGAAAATAAAGTAAGTGATTGCTCGACTGCATCAAAGAAGATGGCAAGCAGGTGGCAGAAGAGGAACAGTGGGACCAGAAGCAGGGGGCAGGGACAATGCCCTGCCACTTTTTGTGGCACTGTTTCAGAGACTGCCCAAGCTACTGCTTCCAGTTCAGGACTTACCTTTTGAAGGTCCATCACTATGGATGAGACTCTGAATAATCTGGAAGACTAGAGCAATCCTGAAATCCCTGGGCATTTACACCCTAGCAGTGAAGTAGAAGGTGTTCCACCTTCATCAGTCTCAGCATTTTCAAGGGTTTGCTCCTCAAGCCCAGGATCTATGAAGAAGGAGCAGAGGTTTCAAATGATGACCACTCCTCCCTCTGTCTGCAACCCTGCCTCTGTGTCTGCAGCTGCCAGTTCATTGAGGCAGGTGGCATCTTACAAGACATCATTTTGATGGGCAAGTTGAGAGCAGCCTACCAGTTCCAAGAGTGCCATCTTTTTATTTTCCAGTTTTTGCAAACTGCCCCCATTTCTGTCATGTTGAGGCCACATCACAACAGATCAGTGGGTTCAAAGCGCTGTGGAAGTGGAATATACACTACATTTTATTCCCACCCCTCTCTTGTCCCCCTTCCCTGTCCTTCTTCAGGGACTCATCTCACAAGACAGTATTACTGCAAGAGATACAATCACTTCTCCTTGTAGGATCTATAGAGGCAGTCCCTCCTTTGTTCAGGGGCAAAGGGTTTTACTCTCAGTACTTTCAGGTCCTGAAGGGTAAAGGGGGTCTCAGACCTATTTTAGATCAAAGGCAGTTAAACAAGTTCCTGAAAAAAACCCAAAATTCTGGATGGTCACTCTAGCTTCCATTATTCCTTCCCTGGAGCCAGGGGACTGGTATACTTCTCTCAACTTAAAGGACACCTAATTTCATGTGACAGTTCATAGAATCATAGAACCATAGGGTTAGAAGGGACCGTAAGGGTCATCTAGTCTAACCCCCTGCCAAGATGCAGGATTTGTTATGTCTAAACCATCTAAACAGATGCTATTCAGCTTATTTTTGAACACCTTCAGTAAGGATCTTCCACAACTTCCCTAGTCAGTTTGTTCCTTTGTCCTACTATTCTTACAGTTAGGAAGTGTTTCCTGAAATTTAAGCTAAAACTGCTGTGCTATAGTTTGAAACTCATTGCCTGTAATTCATCAGAACCACAGAAAATTTCTGAGATTCACTGTCAGCAGCTCCCATTATCAGTTCAGTCCTTCCCTTTGGTCTTTCAGGTCCCCCAAGTTTTTTACAAAGAGTATGGTGGTAGTGGCAGCATTCCTATGGAAGTTAGGAGTTCATGTAGTCCCTTACCTGGACAACTGGCTGATAATTGGTCGATCCAGGTTGTGTCAATCCACCTTTGACGTTCTAGGCCTCATGATCTATTCAGACAAGTCAGTCCTGTCACCAGTACAGAAAATAGAATATATTGGATTGGTCCTGGACTGGACAACAGCCAGAGCCTTACTTCCACAGGCAACGTTTCATAAAATGCAAAGCCTCATTCTGGACTTAAAGGCTTATCCTCTCACCATTGTGGGAAACTGTTTAAGGCTGCTGGGGTACATGGCAGCATGCACTGGTTTGGTCCTGTATGTCAGACTGCTTCTCAGACTACTTCAGGGCAAGGTGGCAATGATATATTCTCCAAGAAGGCGCCACATAGACATGTTAGTGTGCATTCCAAGTCACATCTTATCCTCCCGAGATTGGTGGATGACCCAACCAATGTCTGCAAGGGAGTTCCTTTCACCTCACCTCAACAATCTCTTACCTTAGTCATGGATGGCTTGGACCTGTGACTCATCTGGGCTCCCTGAAGACTCAGGGTCTCTGCTCTCCACAAAATTTCAGTCTGCACATAATCATCAGGAAGTTGTGGTCTAACCATTTAGCATGCATGGTGTTCCTTCCTCACTTCAGGGGCAGGTGTGTAATGTTCTATGTAAACAAAAAGTGAGGAGCCTGATCCTCTGTATTCAGTTGGGAAGCAATCCTGTCCTGTGACTTCTGCATCAGCAACTCTATACTTCTGAAATTGGCCCACCTCTTGGGGGCTCAGAATATGCTGGCAGATCACCCGAGCAGGTTTTTTATCAATCAGCATGAGTGGTTCCTTCACCCAGACATAACAAGGTCCATTTTCCAGCTCTAGTGAACTCCCCAAGTAGATCTGTTTGCAACAGAGGACAAAAAAAAAATGTCACCAGTTCTGCTCCAGAGCAGTTCATGGCCTGGGTTCGTTAATGGACGCTTTTTCTGTTAACATGATCAAAGGGTCAGCTGCACATTTCCTCTTCCCCTGCACCCTCCATCCTTCTTCTGCTTCGAGTTCTGTGCAAGGTCAAGCAGGACAAGGCCCATCTTATACTGGTTGCCCTAGTATGTCCCTATCAACACAGTTTTCACAGTTCTTGGACCTCTCAATCAGTTCCTACTGTTACTTTTCTCTACACACAGAACTAGTTTCACAGAATCACAGCCATGTCCTCCACCCCAATCTTCAGGACCTTCATGTGATGTCCTGGATACATCACTGTTAACCTCAGTGGAGTAGTCCTGCTCCAGAGAGGTGCAGAAGGTACTGCCGAATAGTAAAAAAACATCATTGGGGACAGCTTACCATAAGTGGAAGAGACTTTCCTTCTGGTCAAGGCTGAAAAAGATCTCCCCTATTCTTGTTTCTATTCAGCATGTGCAGGACTATCTTTTGATAATTTAGCTTAATCAGAATATACCTGTCCATTATATCAGCATTTCACTCTCCTGTGAATAACTGCTCCCTTTTTTTCCCAACCCAATGGCCATAAGATTTTTAAAGTGTTTGGACAGACTATTTCAACACAGTCAGAGCCCTATCCCACCATGGAGCCTGAATCTAGTCTTAGCAAAGCTTAGGTTTCTCCTTCAAGCCTCTAGTGACCTGCTGTTTTTTGTGTCTTTCAATGAAGGTAGCATTTTAAAAAGCCATTCCATTGGCCAGGAGAATAGGGGAGTTGAAGGTGTTAGTATCTGATCCTTCAAATGTTTTTTTTTTATATACAGATAACTTGGATGGGGACAATGATAGATGTTATCTTATGAAAGTGTCATTCACTTTTAATATCAGCCAAACAATTTTCTTATCAACCTTCTTCCCAAAGGCTCACAGTAGTAAGGAAGGAGGAGACACTGCACATTCTAGACGTTAGAAGAGTGTTAGCATTTTATCTGGAATGGACTAAACCTCTGAGGTCTTCATCTCAATTGTTTATTGCATTTGCAGAAAAGATGAAGGGCAGTCCAGTTTTCACTTAAAGGATTTTGTCATGGATATCCAGTTGTGTTCACTAGTGTTACCAGTTGTGTAACAAGAAGCTGCTGGATAGTGTATTGTCATTCAATTAGAGCCCAAGCAGCCTCTGCAGCATTTCTGGCTCATGTGCCCACATTACACATTTGCAAAGTGGCAAAGTCACACATTTGTCTCCCAGTATGCAAACTCAACAATCTAGAGACGATGCTAAATTTGGATGAGTGGTCCTCCAGTCCCTGTTCAGATAGACTTCGAACCCACCTCCAGACACAACTTCTTGTGAATCACCTACATGTGCAGTCTCTCAAAGAAGAAAAAACAGTTGTTCTTCAAGACGTGTTGCAAATGTCCATTCTGCTATCCACTCTCCTTCCCCTCTCTATTGGAGTCGTTCCTACAGGAAGGAACTGAGGGGAGTTTGGGGTGGCTTGGTCTTTTTCTGTCTGCATGGTGTGCGTGAAAGAGCAGAGAGCACTTGGGCCACCCCAACAGGTACTACTAAGTGCAAAAACTCTGACAACTGTGCATTAGAGTGCACAAACACCTACAGTGGAATAGATGTGCAACATATCTCAAAGAACAACAGTTACAGAAAGTTTAGTAACTGTTTTATATCACCTAATATTTTAATGTAATGAAAACGGAATAGTCTTCAATTATTTCATATATGTAATATCTCTGTACAATCATGTTGTGAATAACAAAACAAATATTGTATTTAGAGTATGCATATGCTTCTTTGCGTGTCCTGGTAAATACTCCTGTGCTGGTGTTTTGCTTTGTTTAAAGTGCAAAACATACTCCATAGTTTATTTTGGGAGTGGAGCATGGTCAATTTGTTTTTGACCAAGGTCAATTTTGCATTTTGACAATCTTTCATACAACTGTTTGTTTAAAATCCAGAGGTGTCCAGAACTGCAGCTTGATATGTACAGGTGAATGAACACAGTGTGTGTTATATATGTAATATATATAATCACAGTACAAATCTTTATTTTATAGAAATATACCCATAAAATATTGTATATCTTTTGGGCTAGCAGTTGCAGTCAGAGAAAAATGGCACTTTCATGTTATCTGCAATGTTCTTCAGCTTGAAATGCAGGTCTGCTTAGTTCAAACACTTCAAAACTTTCTTTAATCTCCACAAAGTAGTGTACTCTCCCAAGTGTCATTCATCCATCTTCAGAATTTTCCCGTGACCTTGTTCCTCTTGACATAATGTTTGTTGCTCTTATTTATCTCCTACTTTTCTTCATTTTTGGTTGATTCATTAAAATGTACTGGTTGGTTGTTTCATTCGCCCTCCCTTTGGAAATATGCTTTTTCTCTTGGTTCCCTCCCTCCTCCCGCTTTCCCTTGAATTAGTTATGTCTTCAATCCTAATTCCTAGAGATTTAGACATCCAAGGTTTATTTCTTTCTCCATTTTTCTGTTTGTTTATGTTCTGATATACACCACTTGGGCAAATCTCATCTCAAAGTTACTGCCAGATTTTTCACACATCTTGGCCCAACTCCCTTGCCCAGCCCACCCTTCCTCCTTTTTTTTTATAAATCCCTAAGAACAACTTGTACGAATGGTATAATTTCTAACTGCGGATGGTTGTATGATCTCACAAAGTAACTTTCCTTTGTTTGCCATAGCCTCGGCTACTATACGTGAAATGTTCATGTACTACTGTCATACATGATTCCTTGAACTGTTTTAAATGTTCCTAAATGCTTTTATAGACTCATATGGAGCAAGGTTAGATATATAATCCTGCTATATTTCAGAATTGCATTACTGTATGCGGGGAAAAAAGTTTCCTTGGGTCATTAACAGATCTGATGTTTCAAAAAAATTAATTTGTATTTCAACCCCTTTGCTACCATTTCTCTGTATTTTACAATATGATGCTAAGAAAATTGGTTCAAATGCCTAGCTTGCTCAGATGATAAAGTTTTAATCTTCACTGAATAACAAGTATGGAATTCCTTTGTTATCTGTCAGCATTTTATGCTGTCCACCGGGAGTCTTGGGTAACTTCAGAGGAGACCCATCTGTTTTGCTGTTCTGCTCATTATGCCAATAGAAAGTCACTTTCCTTAGTGTGTAGAGAGCCACACAACACTTTCAGTTCAGTCAGAGAAGAAAATGAAAAACGGACCATCAAGACTAATTTTAGTCTATTGTTTCTCCTTCAAGAATTTGCATGTCATGAATAGAACACTCAGCAAGTTACCTTTTAACTTAGTTTTTAATTAGTTGGTGTAATAACGATTGACTTTGGTGTAGGGGTTCACCAGTATTATTGATATGACAATTAAATGGAAAATGATTAGTCTATTAAAGAAGTACTAATTGATGTGTCATACTAGACTAGACTAATTACGCTTGATTAGTCAAAATAGTCAAAGGTCTATCTGTTATTATTAGGCTGTGGGTTGCAATTTTATGTGCCTTCATATTAATATCTCTTCTGTTTTTTACTGGAGGGAAACTCTGAATTAATTATTGTATGTTCAGACTGATTTAATGTAGAACAAGCAAAAATGACAGAAGAGTTTGCGTGTTGATTGTTATGATAGAATTAAAAGATGCCAGTGGAACAGAGTGGTTAGACAGGAGGTTTCTAATTGCCAAATTCTTCAAATGGCCTGCAAATTAGTTGGCTGTTTTTTTGGTGATGCCTGCGGGGTCAGGCATTCTGGCTTACAACATAGAATAAACAGTTCATTTTATTTAAAGGAAAGCCTTAATACACACACCAAATCTTTTTTTCTCCTCCACAAATTCCCCCTTTCAGTTTGTACCTTTGATCTAGTGCACCTGATTGTCAATTGCTTTGCACCTTGTGTAGTCATTTACATATACACAAAGTGGGTGTAAATCCCTTCTTATTTGGCAGCAATTTACTATCACTTTTCACAGTGATAGTATATAAGATGCAAAGCAGAGTCAAATAAGGCCTACTATATTAATTTCTTCCTTCCTTATGCTGTAAACATATCCCACGTAATTGGCTGTCTTCAGTATCATTGCTGATTCCTGGCATGAAACCACAAAGATCTTATATTTAGAAACAGACTCATCTCCCACCAATCTTGTAATGATAAGCACATGTGAAGTCTATAAATGCTACGTATAAGCGTAACTTGAGTAGAAATTCCAGTTATGAGTGTGGTATCCACTAACCTTTCCTTCTTTGTTAGAGCTGTGCTTCAGAGGTGGTGTACAAAGAGCATTGCTCTTAGGCAATTGAAATGTTTCAGACTGGCATAAATTTCATGATGATTATAATTTATGCATACAGTAAATTAATTTCACCTCTCTCCTTGGCAGACTAGACACAAGGACACTGAAGGACACCCTACTGTCCCACCAAGATTTGGGAGGGCAAGGTAAGACTTGAAGGAAATGGCATAAACTTTTACTTAAAGAATCTTTTGTTTGATCTTTTTAATTGTTGCCTCACTTTCCATTTGCTAGAAGAGTCTTTGCTTGTGTGAAATTGCACATTCATAGAATCATAGAAGATTATGGCTGAAGAGACCTCAGGAGGTGTCTAGTCCAACGCCCCGCTCAAAGCAGGACCAATCCTGACTAATCATCCCAGCAAGGGCTTTGTCAAGCCGGGCTTTAAAAAACTCTAAGGATGGAGATGCCATCACCTCCCTAGATAACCCATTCCAGTGCTTCACCACCCTCCTAGTGAAATAGTTTTTCCTAGTATTTCCCCCACTGCAACTTAAGACCATTGCTCCTTGTTCTGTCATCTGCCACCAATTTGAACAGCCTAGATCCATCCTCTTTGGAACCCCCCTTCAGGTAGTTGAAGGCTGCTATCAAATCCCCCCTCACTCTTCTGTTCTGCAGACTAAATAAGCCCAGTTCCCTCAGCCTCTCCTCATAACTCATGCACCCCATTCTGTTGGATATATTGAAATACAAATTGAAATACAAACGACTGAAGAGGGAAGAATGCTTAGCTTCTTGTGAAACTCTGGCTTTTGGCCATGAAAAACATGCATCCTGCTCTAACAGTCTCTTCCTTGATGCATGACCCTCAATTGCCTATGTTCTTACACCTGTACACTTTCTTCCCATAATATATGGTCTAAAAAGAAAAAAAAAACCTGTATTTTCTCAAATTTTCTTGCAAGGTACTTGCTGAATTTTCACAGGTTTTCATGAATTCCAAAATTTTGTTCACAGATAACATGGCTTAATTTTTTCATGGCAGTCATGAGGGAAAATAACAAAACTAAATTGAAGCTTATATATGACATTTCACGAGGCTCAATTAGCATTTTTTGCTTTGCCATGGTGATGGGAAGTAGGTGGAACTTCAGGGCTTCATTTAATTGTGAGCTGTTATTTACCAGTTTTCATTTACTCAAAGAATATCTGAAATGTTTCATTGTTAGCTAATATTAAATGGATTGGGAACAGGGGAGTAGTGATGGGGGGGATAAGGAAAGTGATACACTGTGAATCCCTGAGTGGTGCTACATAATAGCACCCGCTGTTTTGGTTGATGACATGCCACATAAACAAGGAAAACAGCTATCAGCTTTGTTTTAAAACTGCCTTCCCATGCTATTACCAGGGAGCAGCCCATCCGTAGTTCTGTGCTGGGATCACTGAGCTGGCAGCACATGTCAGGCAGCTGCCTGGTTTCCCACTTCAGTTTTGTTTCTCTCAACCAAAGGTAAGCAGAACTACATAACTCATCATATGAACAGTCAAGACACCCTTAAGCTGTGCAGGTCTGGAGCACTCTTCCTTGGAGCACCCTGGCAGAATCAGCAACTGGGCAAGGGAAGCAATCAGGACATAGCAAATTGAAGGGAGTTGTATATAAAGAAGGGCCTATATGTTTAGATCAGGGATTGGCAACCTTTGGCACATGGCCTGTCAGGAAAATCCGCTGGCGGGCCGGGATGGTTTGTTTACCTGCAGTGTCCACCAGTTGGGCCAATTGCAGCTCCCACTGGCCGCGGTTCACCCTTCCAGGCCAAAGGGGGCTGTTGGAAGCAGCGCGGGCCGAGGGATGTGCAGGCTGGGGCTGTTTGCAGAACATTCTGGGAAATGAGAGCAGGATTGTACAGAGCCTTGTAGTTGAGCAATAACTTCTTAAACTCAGGGCTTGTCTACATCAGAAAGTTGCAGCGCTGGTGAGGGAGTTACAGCGCTGCAACTTAGGAGGTGTACACATCTGCAGGGCACCACCAGCGCTGCAACTCCCTGTTTGCAGCGCTGGCCGTACTCCCATTTTGTCTCGGGTGTAGAGGATCCAGCGCTGGTGATCCAGCGCTGGTAATCAAATATAGACACTTACCAGCGCTTTTCTTGACCTCCGTGGAATAAGCAGGTATCCCAGCATACCTGAGGAAGCCTCTGGTAATCAAGCTGGTCTCCTTCCCCGGCTTGCTCTCGCGTTCCCCGAACCCCGAGCAAGCAGGTCTCCTTCCCTGCGGTTTGCAGGGTGGTTCGGGGAACGCGAGAGCAAACCGCAGCGAAGCTGGTCTCCTTTCCCGGTTGCTCTCTCGTTCCCCGAACCCCCGAGCAAGCAGGTCTCCTTCCCTGCGGTTTGCAGGGTGGTTCGGGGAACGCAAGAGCAAACCGCGGCGAAGCTGGTCTCCTTTCCCGGTTTGCTCTCTCGTTCCCCGAACCCCCGAGCAAGCAGGTCTCGTTCCCTGCGGTTTGCAGGGTGGTTCGGGGAACGCGAGAGCAAACCGGGAAAGGAGACCAGCTTCGCCGCGGTTTGCTCTCGCGTTCCCCGAGCAAGCAGGTCTCCTTCCCTGCGGTTTGCAGGGCGGTTCGGGGAACGCGAGAGCAAACCGCGGCGAAGCTGGTCTCCTTCCCCGGTTTGCTCTCGCGTTCCCGAACCCCGAGCAAGCAGGTCTCCTTCCCTGCGGTTTGCAGGGGGGTTCGGGGAACGCGAGAGCAAACCGCGGCGAAGCTGGTCTCCTTCCCCGTTTGCTCTCTCGTTCCCCGAACCCCCGAGCAAGCAGGTCTCCTTCCCTGCGGTTTGCAGGGTGGTTCGGGGAACGCAAGAGCAAACCGCGGCGAAGCTGGTCTCCTTTCCTGGTTTGCTCTCTCGTTCCCCGAACCCCCGAGCAAGCAGGTCTCCTTCCCTGCGGTTTGCAGGGTGGGTTCGGGGAACGCGAGAGCAAACCGCGGCGAAGCTGGTCTCCTTTCCCGGTTTGCTCTCGCGTTCCCCGAACCCCCGAGCAAGCAGGTCTCCTTCCCTGCGGTTTGCAGGGTGGTTCGGGGAACGCGAGAGCAAACCGCGGCGAAGCTGGTCTCCTTTCCCGGTTTGCTGTAAGTGTGGCCACTCTGCAGCGCTGGCCCTATACAGCTGTACTAATACAGCTGTAACAACCAGCGCTGCAAAATTTTAGATGTAGATATAGCCTCAGTATGGAAAGCAAGGGAGAGAAGTGGCATTAGCTGCTGTATTTTAGGTGGAGTGGAGAGGATCAAGATGGAAAATGGAGATTGTAACAGTCCGGTGTGGGGGCTCGGCCCTCTCAGGCGCAGCTGGGAGCCAGTCTGCCTCGCTACCCGAGTTTGGGTGAGCTGTCGACGTAGCTGGGTGAGTCAGGAAACAGTCAGGAGCTCAGGCCCTCAGGCAGGGGCTGAGCAAACAACAGTACATAAGCCCAGGCCCTGGGGCAGGGCGGAGCAACAAGCAGTTCAAGGCTCAGGCCCTTAGGCAGGGACTGAGCAAACCAACCATATATAAGCCCCGGCCCTTGGGCAGGGCGGGGTAACAAGCTGTTCAGGGCTCAGGCCCTTAGGCAGGGACTGAGCAAACAAACAGTTCAAGGTCTAGAAGAAAGGCCTCCTCAAGCCAGTGAGAGGGGGAGTCTGCCACCCCTGGAAGGGTGGCAGGGGGGACGCAGGCCCTCCCACTCCACTGCGTCCCAGCCCGGGGCCCTAACAACAGCAGGCAGTCTGCTGTTGTGTCAGTGGGGATCCTGGCCGCAACACACATTGGTTCGGGGTCTCCTGGAGCCAGACTAGGGTCGCCTACCCCCGGGCCACTTCCAATCTCCCCCCCGTTGGTACCTGCGGATCACCTGCGTCTTCCGCAATGTCCCACACCATGGGCTCCTCAGGATACTGAGCGTTGGGTAAGCGGGACTGGTCCTCGGGATACTGCACACGGGGTGGTTCAGGCGGCTTCTCAGGCTACCGGCGAGGGGAAGGCTCAGCCAGTCCTACTCCCGGTAGCGAGCCCGGGGCCGGCTCGGCCAGTCCTCCTCCCGGTAGCGAGCCCGGGGCCGGCTCGGCCAGTCCTCCTCCCGGTAGCGAGCCCAGGGCTGGCTCGGCCCAGCAGGCACTAGGGCGCCAGCGTCTGTCCTCTCTGGTGGCCAGCGGTCAACTGAACGCTGGGGCCGGGCCTTTATACTTCCTGTCCCGCCCCTTGACTTCCGGGGGACAGTAACAGGCGGCGGTGGCTCCGCCCACTTCGGCATCTGTTCTGGCTCGGCCATCTCAGGCGTGGCTGGGAGCCAGTCCACCTCGCTACAGAGATATTGCAGAGAAGGTTACAAGGAGTGAGAAGGAAGATGTGGGCAAATGATTTGCCCATACAGTCACGGGATGAATTGGATTTTTTACATATACTACAGTGGAGATGGGAAAATTCAGGCACTTGGCATCTTGCATGAGTGGGGAGGGGGAAGAGGAGCAGCTAAAAATTACTCCAAGCCTAGGGTCATGGTGTTGATAGCAACGCAATGAAGCAATGTAGTATGTTTCTGATGCACTGTCACCTTAATATGGGAAAAGGAGCGTAACATCAGCATGCTCCTTCAGTCTGAGACTGTTAAACAAAATGCTGGTTTCCAGCAATTCTAATAATATCTTAAGGTCATTTTTTAAAATGGGAGTAACTTGTTATACTTCCTAGTTTAAATGACTTTTCCATCATCCTTTTAGCTAAGCATTTTCTTTTGCTTCAGGCAAATCAATGAAAAATTATATACTGAAATATAAAATTTTGTTTATGTACATTCACAGGAGACTAGTTTAAAACACACTTGATTTGGCAGCCTATACAATCAAATGGTTATCATAAGGGTTATGATCTTTTGTTCCTTAGATGGTGCATTCTGCTTATTATTGAATAGAACCTAATTTTCTCCAAACTAACCATCTCAGGATGATTTTTAAAGTGTTCAAATAAAAGAATCTCTCAGAATGTCATCAAAGTTCCTTTAAGAATTGAGTTCTAATTATGTATGCAAGAATAAAACAGTTTGCTGGTGTTTCTCCCCCCCCTTTGTAATATATAGAATGTCAGCAAAGTGTTTACTTTAAATTAAGACATAAATAGAAAACAAAAAACTGCAACATATTTTTATAAAAGGTTTTTTCATGGAATGCTTCAGCTGTGAGTCTATTGTAAATTTTAAACCCATGAAAAATGGTGGGGTTTTTTTTAGTATGATTTAAATCAACAATCTCAGTAGTTCTTTGGAGGAGAAAATTAATGCTTTAGTAATTTGAGTAGCTTAGTACAAGTGAAAGAAAGACCTCAAGAAAGTCGGAGATATAGAAATTGCAGTGAATGAGCAGATTTGGACATGCTTTTGACATGGAGAGGTAGAATGGGGCAAATTCCTAGAAAGGTTTGAAAACCAGGTGAGCAATTTTTGATGGCGTTTGGAGATAGCTATTCAGTTATGACAGTAATGGAAGATGGAATGTTTCATAATCACACTTCCTTGAGTATTTATCTAAGTGGTAAGTATTAGTGTTATGGTCTTAATAAAATAAATCTGAGAACATCCCTACAGAATTGCAATTTCTAGTTGTCTTTTAAAAGAAAGCCACTAGAAAATTGTTCACCCGAAAATTCAGGGGAAGAAATTAATATCAGAACATAAAATAGTAATATCAGACCAGGCTTTTCTTTTCGGAGGTACTGAACTCCAAATTCCATTGACTTTCATACATACAATGGGTGCTCAGTACTCCTCAGAATTGGGCCAGTAATCCACAAGTAGGCTTATTGCTCCTGTTTGCACTGCAAATACTATTCCCAGAATGTGCTGATGTCATTGGTGATGTTACATGTAACGAGAAGTCCCGGTTTGGAAAGAAGGTTCATAAAAAAATTGTTCACCTCAATCATATTAATTTCATGGGCTGTACTATCTCAAAGGATGTGTTTCCAAAATAGCCAAGGAACTAAATTACCACATAAAACCATTTATTTCTGAGGTGACATTACTAGTAGTGAAACGTTCTATATAATTTTAAAATAAGAAATTATTGCAAATGAATTATCAGTGCCCTCTTTTAATTTGCTTTAGTCTTTAATCTGACATAGAAGATTGTGCAAACCAGTGGTAGGTGAATCTCAGAAGGTTTGGAGTTCTGGCTTGAGGGACAGGTGAAGGTTTGGGTCAGTTCATCCAGCCTTAGTACAAATCTGTGAAGAGTTTCCTGATGGGGTAGCTCAGTATTTCTGTGTGTTGTTTAAAGCTTGCAAGCCTAAGATGGTCTTAATTAAGCCATGGAGACTTTCAGAGAGAGAAGAAAATTAAAGCCGAGAAAATAATGAAGAAAGCTCTTAAACTGCTGAGATTAATCCAGTAGAAATGAGAGCTCTCATAGTTCACTGTTAATGATTTCAGGGCTAAAGTACGTCAAAAATAAAAGCAGTCTGAAGTCTGGCTATCAATCCAAAGAGGTAATGGGCACATCACTACAATGCGGAACATTCGATTTCTAGATCTAGCCAATACTGTACTACAAGCCTCTGCCACTTTATGTCAAAATCACACTCTTACAAAGTTGTTTCATTTTTCTAATGTAAGATTTCAGTTCCTGATTTGCTCTCCTAATACTTACATAGATCTTTACATTTTCAAACCATTCTATAAATGTTTGACTAATCCCATAACTGGAAATGTAAGACTAAGGGCCAGTGCTTCCATTAAGGCGGCCTAGGCAATCGCCTAGGGCACCAGGATTATTGGGGGGGTGGCATTTTGCCGGGGGGGAGGGGGCAGCAGGCAGCTCTGGTTGACCTGCCGCAGTCGTGCCTGCGGAGGGTCCGCTGGTCCCGCAGCTCCAGTGGAGCTGCTGCAGGCATTTCTGCGGATGGTCCGCTGCTCCCCCGGCTCCGGTGGACCTCCAGCAGGCACGACTGCGGCAGCTCCACCGGAGCCTCGGACCAGGGGACCCTCCGCAGGCACGACTGCGGCAGGTCCACCGGAGCCACAGGACCAGCGTGCGGGGCGGCGAAATGGCCATGCGCCTAGGGCGCTAAAAATACTAGCACTGGTCCTGGTAAGACTGAGTGAGTATTAATTGCATTACACAATTAAACATATACAGAGATTAAGGCTAAGAGTGGTCATGGATTCTGGGTTTTGTGTGGCCAGCTTGAAGCCTTTCATCTGATATATAGTGGTGCTGAACATCTGCAACTCCTGTTGAAGACAATAGCAGCTGCAGGTGTTCATCACTTTTGAAAATCAAACCCAGATGGTAACAAATAGGCTATTCACCAGTGAAGGCCAAAATAGTGGTCACTTATGAAAGTGGCTGTAAGTGACTTCCCAAGGCCACAAAGCACATTCACATCAGAACCAAAATTAAAACACTGGTGTCCAAACTCCCAGGCTCATGGTTAATCTACTAGACCACAGTGCTTTCCAAAGCTGCAGAGCCCTGGCCATGTGGCTATTATGCAGGGGGGTTTCCATGGAAGGAGGGAGCACAGTACAGATGCACTGTTCACTGCTTTCCCCATATCTGCATATGGATATCTACATATGGCATATACTATTGTGGAAAAAAGCATATGGTTCAGTGTTTGTGGGAGCCAAAAATACCACATTCATCTTCTTCCTCAAAAGTGGTAATTTACCTTAGTGTATTGTAAAAATAAATTTGCTTTTCTCATGTAGTGCCTTGAGGATCTTGTCCTATCTCAGATCTGAGAGAATAAGTATAAAAGTCTTCCTATTCAAGATTTTGTATTTCTACTCTTAAAGGGGATTTTGTATGCCTTTTCAGTGCAAAGTGGGTCATCTTCAACTGCATGCTGTTAAGCTTTTGCAATCCAATTTTCAAGAAAATTAACCAGCTCTTACTTACAAAGATCATCTGGGAGCCCAGTTAGCCTGAGGTTTTCTACTCGAATCTAGTTCTCAAACATTTCCACCTTGTTTTATAAGAGTTGATTTTATTTTCTTTAATTATTCATTCTTTTGGAGACATTGTACTAAAACAGTCCTGCTCATTGGCGTGGGTACTCGTAGTATTCTCCATTTTCAATAAGTGACACACTTTTTTGTTTTTTTTCCACTTCATATACCATGGGCCTAATCCTTGATTAGTAAGAAATAAGGATTGAGTTAGGGTTGCAAAACTGGTCCCAATACTATACTAACTAGGAAAGTAACTGGTCAATTTAGGGACCGTACTGGCTATACCCAGTTGTCTACTTCCATCTATCATTTAATGACCCTGAGGATCTGTACATCCTAGGCAATTTCTGCATGCTTAGCTTCCTGGTTCTGGAGGTCAGGGAAGTGTAAGTTTTTGGTATTTCCTTCTTTTAGGTACAGTAAGAATTAGAAATGGTTAACAGTAAATATAACACTAAGTTCACAATCTTCTGTGAATAAAATAGTTATGCATTTTAAGACCAACAGCTGGCTTGTTCCTACTTCGTAGTTACTTGCAGAGATGGACCCACAGTCCAAACTTCAATCCAAATCTGAACTTCCCAAAGTTGGAGGCAGGTGGCTGAATTTGGGGGTTTTGGTTCACATCCTCCTGTTATGTTTTCGGATAAAGTGACTTTTCATTTGCAACTCTTCTTATTTGGAAAACAAAGCTTGTGATGTAAGCAACAAGCAAGTTTAATTTTTGGATGGACACAAGAATAAATCAGCATGAAGAACATCTCCATTTGAGGTATCTATCCAATTTTTGCTCAGATGGTACGAGTGTAAAATATCACCATAAACAGATATTTTAATTATTTTGACTATTTAGTATGAATATTAGAAAAATACATAAATTCTTGCACATAGAGGGAGAAGTTTCCCCTTTCCTTTCTTTATCCCTTCCACTGCTCCATCCCACAAAACAAATGCATAAAAACATTACAATTGACATATTGGTTCAAAAAATGGTGCCTGCAGTCAGTGTGATAGCCGGTTTCTGACAGTGGTTCTTTACAGGGAAAGGTATTAGATCATATAGGGCCAAATTCATGGAGCTCCAGTAAAGTGAATGGAATTGTATCAGGGATGAAAAGCATTTACTAATACTAACTGCACAGTAGCAGTATGTGAGGTTATTGCAGGTTTTGCCCCTCTTGTACTTGGATTAGGTTATATCTGTAGTAACTGGTGGGAAATCTTTACTTTTTAAGACCTTCTTCTGTATTTTAGCTAATACATTCAATTGTGCAGTGTACTTTGGATTGATTCTTTTTGTCCATGTTCAACTCTTGTATAAGTCCATTAATTTCCAGTGGAATTTACCTGAGGAGTTTTTAGCCCCTAGTATCCAGAAATGTGCACTTCAAATATGGTGATTGGCTTAGATTACGGAATGTTCAGTATTTCTAAGTCAAAAATGAAAAAAAGGAATATGATTTTTAAAAACCCAAAGGAACTTGGGAGTGTTAACCCAGGAAAAGAGAAACTACCAAAAAAATTGATAAGACAGTCATTGGAATGCACCTAGAATACTATCTGCCATGCTAGCCACTATCCTATGAAAGAGAGGATATTATTGCTTTGCAATGTTTACAGCATATGGTAGCTGGGATGAGGCTAGATAGTGTAGGGTTGTGAGTAATGTGAAAAGATTGAGCCAAATTATAGCAGCCCATGTACATGCAAGCTCCCCTCCACCCTCAGTGCTCCAGCAAAATTCAATCCTATTCGAAAATTTCAAAGCCTTTTGTAAAGGTTTGTTAAATGAAAAAGTGGGAGAATAACTCCCATCTAATTTATTTGAATTAATCTGATTTTCTATTCCTGAACTGCCCATAAAAGGAGAGTATATCTGTTATCTTTAATCAGGGGTGAAAGTAACTTAACGAACTTACTGGTACACAGGGCGGCCGGGGTCCTGAGCATGGTGGGGCAAGTGGAAGGGGCGGGGCTGGGGCCAGACTCCCCCAGCCAGCCCTTCAGTGCAGCGTGGCAGCGATTTAAATGGCCCGGGGCTCCCAGCCACCACCATTAGCGCTACCCTAGAGCTCTGGCAGTGATTTAAAGGGTCAGAGCCCCAGGCCCTTTAAATCACCGCCACTACCCCGGGGCTCCCGGCCATCGCCGGCACAGTCGGCTGTATACCGGCTCTTACCAGTATGCCATACTGGACTATACTCTACTTTCACCTCTGTCTTTAATATATGTGCTCAAAGTCATTCCCAAAGTCTACTCTATGAATAGATCATAGCTTGTTTGCGGCAAGTATTTGCTACATCAAACTGGAGTTATGGCTGCAACTTTTGATTAGAGACATAGTTCGACGGGTATATTTCTGTTCACTGGCTAGATTAACATAACCCTTAAAATCAGATTTCTCATATAAATGCTCAATGTTATGAGTTCAACATTTTGTTTTCTAAGAAATCCAATATTCACTTAACACTTGTTTGTTTCACAGTAAACTTGTTTACTACAATATTTATTAAAAATTAACACAAGAATTGTAAACACAAGCCAAGTAAACTTAATAATTTTGGGGAAAATTTTGAAGTATTGGTCCAGCTCAAGTTAGCTATGTGGCTTTTGAGGATAGTTAGTGCCTTCTAACCACAAGCCATACTCATATTAGTAGTCCTCATCCACACCAGCAGGCACACTGAATTCAGTCGCACCCTTGTGCTAATAAGGGATTCAGGGTAGGGATTCTATCCAATTTTCATTGAAATCAATGGAAGTTTTGCCACTAATTTCAACAGATGCATGGCCAGGACCTCAGTGAGGGGCTGGCAAAACTGAAACTCACCACAGTGTTTGTAGAGACTTCGCAACATGAGGAAGTTTCATAGAGGAGTCTTTTCCTACTGATTTTTCTGTCTTCTACCTACCTAATTAGCAAAAGAGCTTTGCTACTGGGGAAAAAAAGGAGAAGCTTTAAATCCCTCAAAGCCACCTATATTAAGTATTTGACACCATTGTTTTCTTAAGTATTGACAGGAGTAAAAACAGCTTCTAGGTACGCTTCTAGCCACTCTCATTGTTCCTAATTAGTTTGTTCCCAAAAGATGGATATAACCTGTTCCAACAATTGGACGCCATAAAATCTCATTTTGGTATTAAAAACCATACTGAATTTAGCTCGTTATTTTAATGTTTTTTTTCATTAGTAATCTATAATAGAAAAAAATGTAGGTTTTCAAATGTGATCATTGGCTTAGGTTATGCAGTGTTCAGGATTTCTAAGTCAAAAACAAAAAAAAAGGAATCTAATTTTTAAAAAACCCAAAGGAATTTGGGAGTATGAATGCAGGAAAAAAGAAACTACAAAAAATTGACAAGACAATTGTTGGAATGCACCTAGAATACTATCTGCCATGCTAGCCACCGTCCTAGGAAAAAGAGGATATTATTGGTTTGCAATGTTTACAGCATATGATAGCTACGATGAGACTAGATGGTGCACGGATGGGAGTAATATGAAAAGGGTAATAATATGAAAAGGCTGAGCCAAATTATAGCAGCCCATGTACATGCAAGCTCCCCTCCACCCTCAGTGGTCCAGTAGAAATTCAGCTAACCTGAGGCTGTCTGCTCCCTGAAAACACCGGGGAAGTGAGTGCTACTAACATTGTGTGAACAGCCAAGAGAGATGGGTGGCATGGCTGGGCACTTCTCCCCCTGCTCAGTGGACAATGGCTGGTTGCGCTGGGCTGGATTAATACTATACTTTAAGCTTTTTACCCTTCGCTCACCTGCAGGTATTATGCTGGCTTCCATAAACAATATCTTCAGTCACTGACACTAGGGCAATGCGCCACCTCCTTTTGTTCTACTCCCTCAGCATGGTTCCACCATTAGAAACCCTAATTAGGCCCTACATAAGTTGATCTAAGTCACACTTGGCCAAAAAAAAAAAAAGAGGGATGCTGAAGACTCAAAGAGAAATTGTCAGCCTTAGTGAAGCATTGAGAAATCATGGGATATAATCTGAAAATAGGAAGCTAGGCTTAATTAGGGAACTACTTCATATGAAAGATAATAAACATATGGTGTAAGCTACCAGTGAATGCAACTGCAATAAAAAAGGATTTGTTAATTCAAGGGACTTCTAGTTGTGTCTGGAAAGAGAGGGTGTTAAGTGTATTGGTGAAAAAGCAGGTGAGTGGGATTAATATCCACTAAACAAAGAAAGCATGGTCTTCTTCATTTTCCTGAAATAGCTTGTATTTTTATAATTATCAAGTAATGTGTTGGTATTTTTGTTTGTGCATGTTTCTCTTTCTCCACGTTAATGCATGTGTGTGTAAAAAGACATAGTGTGGATATTTATTTTTAGCGTCTGAGCCTTGGGTTTTTTCAACTCTTACTAACCAGTTTTCTAAAAAATACAAATTAAATGTTACTCAAATGTTTCTGGGAAAATGCAGAGTTGCTTTCAAATATGCTTAGAATGTATTAGAAACATCTTAGTCCCCTTGCAATTGAAGTATATTGTGGCAGTATGTTGTAACAGAGGGAACCAAGAGCACAGTGCCTTCAAAGATATTAAAAATATTCAAAACGAATTTGTTTCCCAGATGCTGTTAAAAGTGATTCATTCATAAGCTGGATCTTAAGGATGATTCAGTAACTGACCAACTGGTGTCAACTATTCCGGCGTTGTTGTTTTTTTAAACAAGAGTAGCTGTCTGTGAAAAGCCTATAGTATGGGAAGTAGGGACAGATTTCATCATAAGCCCCCAACAGGGTCTGGATACCTGACAAGACTGTACATAAATATAAATAAATATGATACATTAAAAGGCAATGTGGGTCAATACCGATATACATAAAGGGATATACATAAAGCTCCAGACCCCAGATCATGCCCTATATTAGAAGATTGCACCTTCTCAACATATAAGCTAAAAGCAAAATGTCATGACTTTTTTGTCCACTGCTTCAGCTGTGTTTTCAGTGGAGAATTTACTATGTCCCATCATCTCAAGATTATATTATGAGATGCCCAGTAAATCTGAGCTCATTCACTGGGGAGGGAAATAGAACAGCAGACAGCCCTTGGAGCAATAGGCCCATTAACATTTGAGGGTTTTAATCCTAAGAGTAAAATGTTTAATTTGCCTTGTTGGATAACATGGAACCAGTGCACTCCCGGAAGTTGGTGCCAATGACTAATGTATGGGAAGGCTTATAGGAGGTGAAGCTGTATAGCAGTGTTGTTCTGCAGTAGTATAATTGCCACTTATAAACTGATGTTTTTTTAAAATCCCAAATAAAGTGTATTTCATTTATCAAGCCTAGAGGCCAAGAAGACATGAATCCATGTGGTTAAATCTATGTTTAGTAGAGTCCCTGCCTATTTTTAATCCCTGAAACCTAGTTTGTTTGTTTTTTTAAATGGCACATGTGTTCCCCACTCTTCTAGTCTGCCTAGGGCATACCAGGTCAATCAATAAAACTGCCAGTGAGCAAGCACAATTCTTCAGGCCTTTCTTTTCACACACCCCCCCCCCAATATCTCCTTATTAGCCGTCCTGATCTTCAGCTGTCTCTGGACAGACAGCATGAGGAGGAACCACTGAGATTTGGTAATATAGGCATGTCCAGTGTATTGAAGGTAAAGATGCCACACAACTCTATCAGTTCTCTCAGTGACTACCTATACATGTGATACAGTGATGTTGACAGAATTGCTATATAACTCTGAATATGAGGGCACTTGGAGCTTGTGAGTAATTCCAGCTGTGAGGGAAAGCAAATAAACAGCTGACTTGAAAAATTCTATTGCATGCATTCTTAGATTAGGGATGAGGCAAAAGAAAAATAAGATGAAGTACATTTTGTAGAACTCAAAAATGTATGTCTGGCTAATAGTTTAGGAATTAGTGAGAAGGCAAAGCAAAGGAGGGATAAAAAGATAACAGACCTCAAACCCATATTGAGTAAAATGGTAGAAGCATGCATAATAAGTCTGTTGAACTGGAGGTAAAGCTTTTCAGAGAACGGTAGGAATACTATTCGATTAAAACAGACAAGATTGAAGAGAAAAATTAGAGAAGTTATAAAACTCAAGAACACACAATTTGCACAAGATGAGCAGAAGAAAGGCTAGGGAATGTCTTGATTCTTTGGTGTGGGATTATATTGAGCCTTCAGAGAGAAATAAGGTAAATATTTTGATTGATACATCAGAAAGCTTAGTAGATAAGGACAACAAAGGTAGTCATGTTGTTATAGCCCTCCAGGGCAGTTAGGAAATCTTTTGCTACTGATAAGAAAAGGTCTATGTGGAAGGCCAGAAGTTTGATCATGGAGGATTTTAATTACTGAGATTTTGATTGTGATAACTATGTTATTAAAAAATGTTTCTGCAGCTAGAACAGGATTGCTCTCCAACACTATTTGTAGAATAATCTATGTGGTCAGAGGCTATTGAGGAACTAATCCTGTGGATGAGGCAAGTATAATTAATAAAGAATGAGCATGTAGGATCTAGTGATCATAATTTTACCTGAAGTATGCATCTAAGAATAAATAAAAAAGGAAATACACAAGTTTTATATTGTCAGTCAGTTAATGTTGAGGGAATATTGAAATGCCCTAAAGAGTATTTTACAGTAAGTCCTCACTTAAAGTTGTCCCGGTTAACATTGTTTCGTTGTTACATTGCTGATCAATTAGAGAACATGCTCATTTAAAGTTGTGCAATGCTCCCTTATAATGTTGTTTGGCAGCTGCCTGCTTTGTTCACTGTTTGCAGGAAGAGCAGCCCATTGGAGCTAGCTGGTAGGGGCTTGGAACCAGGGTGGACTGGCAGCCCCCCATCAGCTCCCCGCTCCCCTAAGTTCCCTGTGAGGCAGCCACCCAGCAGGCTACCAATTGCCAGAAGTTCAGCCCTCCACTGCCATGTGCTGCTCCTGCCCTCTGCCTTAGAGCTGCTCCTGGGAGCCTTCTGCTTGCTGTGCAGGGTGGGGGTGGGGAAGAGAGGGGCTAATATCAGGGTGTCACCCCTCCCCTGCTATTGCCCCCTCCCCTTTTATTAGAAGGAGAGAAAAAAGAAGTCAGTTATAACCCAGGTGGGAATAAAAAAACAAAAACTGTTTCCCAAGCTTCTACATGAGACCCAGTCAAGTAATATCTCAAGAGGTGCTTCTAACTGAGGTTGGTGGGGAAAGAATAATCTCTTAAGTGCCTTTCTCATGAGCCCACACAAATACAAACTTACATGAAAAAAAACAGCTTCTTTTTGGCTTCATTTGAAACTTCTTGTCAATGAAATTTTTGCCCTTAGCTTTAATGAGGCCAGGTCAGGCTTATGCCTTTTTAAGATGGTTTTGGCCTTTACCTATAAAATTGAGAACAGCTGAAACCATGTTGATGTCTTGATGGATACTATTTTGTAATCATTCAGTACATGATTTATTAAAAAAATACTATGGCACAATCTAAAACTACCATACTAACACTAATGTAAGATGTAGAACTTAGGGCCATTATTGCAGAATACTTGTGAGGGTAGGAGGAGAGATTGTGTTTTGAAAATATATCCCTCTTCTACTTTCAGATGTATAGTCTGCAGGAGCCATCTTTCTGGAAAAAGAAAGGGGTCTACTGTTGGTGATTAGGACTCTAAAGGCCCATGGGAGTTTCACAAACAAAAGTCTTGCAGGATTTGGCCTCAAGTTACTTCTCTGACAATTCAATTTTCAATTTGCAGAAAGTTATTTCCTTTTGGTGGGGTGCACAGGTCTTTGGGTTAGGCTTTTATCAACCCTGAGAAGTTAATCCAAGAATGTCAGTACTTCTAGAGGGAAAGATCCATGTTTATAATAACAGCTTCCCATTGGCGTTGCTAGATGAATCAATGTGTCCTCCAATATTTCTTCCTCATCAGTCAGATCTGATATATCATAGACTGATCTTCCCACACAGATGTACAATAGATTTATCTCCTTAGAAGATATAATCAAGCAACTAATCAGGCTATTCTAATGATATTCTGCCATTCTGAAAGAATCCCACCAACTCTCTGCCTATGCTAGAATTTAGATCACATGAAAAAGAGCTGGGGCAACTGTAGGAATTCTGGTCTATTATGTCTCTTGCTATTTACCAAGGACAAAGTCAGCAGGCTGGTTTCAAGGCAAGCACGTTCACAATGCAGGTCTATGCCATTTACAGTGTTGTCATGTTTCATAAATTGAGGTCCCTTTATAAATATCCATCAAAAGACTTGTGTATACTGGTGTTCCTTGTGAACCTCCACCAATCCATTCCAATAGGGCATTTACTTTTATGATTTTTCCTTTGAAGCTCTTAATTTCAATCAAGTTCACCTTTGTGTATGCCATTATATCAGCACAAAGTCCTTGATACTTGTGTCATTTTAATAAAACTGCTGGATATTTTACCTTTTAAGCATTATGAAGTCACTCAGCTGTATGGATGGATGCTTTTTCTTATTTGTAATGAGGTGCACTGGTCCATGACACTGGGGGTTTTGCTCCATGTAGCCTTGGAGATGGACCACATTTGTCAGTCAGTGGCAGAGAAGGTGTGGTTCCATTCCTGATAAACCTCCAGTTTTTCATCTGCCTCTTCAGCTGCAAGCAGGCAGGGAGATCAGCTCCTTCCTGCTGCAGAGCAAATTTGAAGAAGAAACCTTCCCTGCTCCCCTCCCCCAAATGACTTAAATGTCAAGGTTCTCAGGGTCTGCCTTGATCAGCAGAGAAGATTCCCTTTCTTCCCACAGTCACTGGGAATCTCCATGCCCCTCACTCACCTGCATGGAGTGTAGCATGGTGGAGAAAGCTAAAAGATGGAAAGCTGGAAGTTGCACCATCCCCACTCATTGAGTGCCTACATGGAGATCTGTGCCTGTTCTGTGGAGACCCAAAGTTTTCTCAAAGGCTAGGGCTGGAACAGTGTCCTGCAACCTCCCTCCCTCCCTGCACAGAGGACACACAACTGTTTGCGGTCACAATTTAAAGGTTCTGCTGGTAAGCAGTGGGGTTCAGGGCAGGGCGTATAAATTCTTGCAGAAATCTGGAGGGGTGCCCACCCGTGTTGCCTCTGCCTCCCTGAGTAGAAAAACTTCCAGAAACCAGCGGCTTCACCTCAGCAGCAAAATCCCTGAGACTGACAAAGGCAGTGGCCCTGGCATCAGGCATGAAGAGCAGATCCCTCTTCTCCCCCTGCCCCACAAGGGGGAAACTAATTTCAAGCAAAGCTTTGGAGGGCCATGGAAGCTTCCCACCCAGCTGCTGTAGCCCATGCTCACAGCCCTGACAAGAGACTGGGGAGTACCTCCACTGTAGCTTTTACTTTAAAAAAACCCAAAAGGCAACTTTCTAGCATTCACAGTAGCCAGAGAATAGCTTGAAAATTTGACCCAAGTGTACCATAAAGGCTCAAACAACCCAACAACCCAAAATGTTTTTTTTAATCTCATGATTTTTTTGCTGCCTGATTGATAAGTTTTGAACAGTTGATAATACAAATTATAATAGTACCTCAGGACATCAACTGGGATCAGCGTCGCATTGCACTAGGTACCGTAAAGACATAGAATAAGATACAGGCCATGCTGCAAACAGGTTACAGCCTAAATATGTGATTACACTTGGAAAAGTATAACACGGAAAATGTTTAAGGAAAAAAATTAGTCTTCCTCCTGACATTTTCTCTCTATTAATTGCAACTTTTTATTAAGAAAGCTGATGTTACTTGAACCTCTGCTAATGATCTGCATTGTGTGCTGCTTTTAACTATTGCTTTAAAGAGAGGCTTTTTTGTTTTAATCTTCCTTTTCTTTCCATTTAAAGCTACTTTTTTGGCTCATAAGTTAGGGCTCTCTTTGTAAGTGTAAGAACATTGCTCTGGCATTTACTAAGTGTGACAAAGGTTATAGCCTTTGGAAGAAAATAGGTCAATTAAACATATTCAAGTGTTCAACTTTATAACCTTATTAGCCATGTTTTCACATTTCTTTAAATCTTTATTCATTCACCACCGGTATGGTCACTCCTGTTTTCAGTTATTGAACTGACCTTTGGTTTTACAAACATCAGTAAATCAACCATTAAAATGCAATGAAAATTTGTAACATCAATTCATCATGAAACTCATAGAGACAATCTGGAGAACTATACGGTAATAATCCTATACCCTGAATGTGTGTGTCAATATATTATGCTCATGTCAATTTATAGAAATGGCATACATATTCCTCAGGAGTCAAGAAGTTCCAAGCTGTGGGAGGTAGAGTTAAATGTATTCCCCCTAATTAAAACATTTTAAGGATTTTCTTGTTTATGAATAAAAGACTAAATTGCACTTCATAAAGGCAACACTGGCAATCTTTAGCAGTAATGGCAGAATTAGTCTTGTGGATTTCCCAAGATTGGAAATGGAATATATCTTTTTTTCCACTTGTAGGTCCTTAGTTCTAACCAGGTATAGGCCAGTGATGACCACAAGTTGTTAGCATCTCAGCATAGTTAAGTAGTCAGATAGGAAAGGGTAAAGTTTGTCACAACTTTCGTCAAGTTCAGGTTGTTTGCTCTTGTCATAGCATTCTTTCTCAAATCTGAACCTTAGAGTCCAGGAATGAGATACTAGCATGAATTTCCCTAAGTTTAATTACCAGCTTAGATCTGATAGGCTGCCACCACCCAAAAATATAGTGTTTTGGGGCACTCTGACCTCCCCAACCTTCCCTGGGGACCCCAAGAACCCAGATCCCTTGGGTTCTTAAAACAAGGAGAAATAAACCATTCCCCCACCTTCCCCCCTCAGAACTTCCCTCCCTGGGCTATCCTGAGATACTGATCTAACCTCGTAAATCACCATACAGAGAAGCATCTCCCTTCCCTTCCACAAAGAGGCAAACAGATTCAAGGAAAACAGAGAGAGATTTTATCACTCTGTCCTCCCGTCTCCCCCACCTGTCCTGGTGAGTTATCCCAATCCCCTGAGATAAAAACAAGGGAAACCAAAAAAAAAAAAAAATCAATCAGGTTCTCTAAAAAGAAATCTTTCAATAAAAGAAAGGAAAAAGTAAAGAATTATCTCTGTAACTTCAAGATGTAAATATTACAGGGTCTTATAGCTTACAGACCACCAGAAAGAGACTTTCCCACCAGTACTAATACAAATCAAAATATTCCCAGCAACTATACATATAAAAGTTAACCAGCCAGATCCACAATTGCAAATAGCGTAAAAACAATAAAAAAGCCTAAACCGCCTGTTTTTACTTACTATATGAAAAGAAACGTAGAGAGCCTGTAGTAATGTCTGGTCTCTCTCAGACCCTCCGAGAGAAGAACAAAGAACTCACACCCAAACTTCCTTCCACCCGAATTTAAAAGTATCTTGTCTTCTGATTGGTCTTCTGGTCAGGTGTCCAGTTTCCTGCTTGTAACCCTTTACAGGTGTAAGAGACATTAACCCTTAACACTCTGTTTATGACAGCTCTGAATCCCATTAAACTCTGTGAGTCACAATCCTCCCACCATTCTTTTTTTAACGTCATGATTGAAGTGGAAACCATAAAGAAGTGACTAATGCCTGATGAAACAGTTTTTAAAATAATCTGCTGAAATTGGAGCAATACTGATTATATTATACCCTGTATCATCTGCTCTGTTTATCCCTTAGCTGAAATCATAGTCTTGTGTTAGTGACATCCTAATCACCTCCACTACGTATAATTAGTGCCATAACAATTAATTGTGGTGTCACAACTGAGTTTTACAATTTCAAGTGGAGAGTAATAGACAGCAGGATCGGATGAATATTAAGATATGTTTTCAACAAAAGTCCTCTGTAAAAAAGGAAAAGAATACAGAAATTACTTTAAGAATCTCATATGTTTTACTAATAGTTAAGCCTCATATTTTCACTTGTGAAATACGTGGTAGGGTACTATATTTACATATGGGTAGATAGAATGAGTTGCCCAAGGCCTCAGAGTAATCTGCTGGCTCAGTTGGGAATAAACCCTCAAGTTTGTGACTCCTGCTCCAGTGCTGTAGTACCACTTTGGGTTGCCACTAGTTGCAAGATTTGCAGGATTGTCCCATTTCTTCAGCATTTCTACATTCGTGTTTTTGTTTGTTGTCTGATTTGTTTTTTTGGGTGGGTTGTTTGTTCTTTTTGGGGGACACTTGATAGGTTGGATTGATTGATTGATTAATAGCAAAAAGCTAGTTATGAATAAATGATTTGGTGATTGATGGAAAAAATTGTCTAGTGACTTATTCACAGAATATTATCTGGCCATTTATCAAACAATCCACATATTGCAAACATGTATGTGTTAATAGTTTGTTTACAGAAAATTGCTAATACTAGTCAGAAGTTATTCACAATGAATAAATTGACTAGCTCTGTTTTATAATTGCTATCTGTATTACAGTAGCATCTAGAGGTCCCAACTAAGATGGGGCACCACTGAGCTTGGAGATGTGTCTAGTAAGACACACATATAGCTCTGAAGAGTTTGTCCGCAAATTACACTTGGGGCCGTAAAACATTGTCTCATAAAGACATTTCACAGTGTGTTGTTGCTTTGACCACCTTACAGAATTTTGGACACAAGATCATCATGGTACATTATGACCACTTGATGGAGTGCCACAGGCAACTCCGGAATACTCAAGTTTGTTAAGTCTGACAAACGTGTCACAAAATGAAAACTCTTTCAATATTTTTCCATGGATCATGAGCAACTCAAACATAACAATTGAGTCAAATCCTCAGTATCACAGCAGAATAGTTTTCTGTGGCTTAATTTTATATTAAATTGAATGAAACATTCTTTAAAAACATTTGACAAGTGTCTGTTTTGAAAACACATAAATCCAGCGACAAAATATAACAGCTTAAGTCTCTTTATGAATAATGCTAGTAAATACAAGAAATGTATGTAGTCAAATAATTTGTCTCCTGCTATCAGTAGCATTTTTTGGCATTCAGTATCTGCACTGCCCTGCATACATTGTGTGATATTTTTCCTTTTATTCCAGTACTTAGATGGATTATGCATCAACCATCAACAATCTGTTTATGAAAGAGGGAACACTCTGGGAATTGTCAGTAAGATCTTTAGCATATCAGGGCATACTAATGAATGTTTGCCATTCAGTAAAACTGCTGCGGTCTGCAAAAGGAGGTACTTGATATAGTTAGTTTTTTTTCTTGAAAAAGAACTTGTTGGGGGGGGGAGAAATGCCATATTTATTTGAGAATAATATTAAAAAATATGAGGGAGGAGGGGGAAAATGCATATAAAAGAGGAAGAAAAGCACTCTCTCTCATATTCATACACACATCCTAATAGCTCATAAAATATTATGGTATCCTGGAAGTGTAAAAAGCTAACAAGTGTTCATGTTTCAGAACATAAACCTCCATTCGATATCTCTCTCTATTCACTTTATTTTTTTTATTTATGTTTGCTTTGATACATTAGTATATGTTCTTAAAATGTGTTCCCAGCCTCACAATTCTTACGTGAGAGAATTTAAGAGGAATGCTTAAAAGGCAGTAGTGGGAGCTGCAGATAAATGTTTAAATTATAAGAAATATTTGCAGCATGTTTTACAGCTTGCTGATATAGTTGCTGTAGTTTCTTCCCAAAGACTCAGTGTCTATAATTTCAAACATCTGCATAACCCGTTTATTTGATTGTTGGTTCTGAAACAGTGATTGGTTTCTTTGTTTGTTTTTCACAAGAAGGGGGAAACGTCTTGACCTTTCTTATTTCAATCCAGATCTAAATTTAATCCCTAATAATCCCTACTAGTTCTGTAGAGATTTATTGCATGGCTAAAAGACAAGCTTAATATTAACATATTACATGCAAAACAGCATGAAATAGTGGCCGAACTGTGAAGCCTGTCCTTACTTAAAGTTACATTGGCTGGGGAAATGAATACATCACTGATTTTCTAGCATAGGTCATTTAACAGCATGAAGTACATAAATAAGATAATAGCCCCAGAAGAGGTGCAGTCACCTTTTCTGCTCTTCTCTGGTGAAAGTCTGTACAACTGACACAAAGTATGTGCAAAGTTTTTCAGATGGGACTTAATATATTTTCATGACAGTGTTCTGGTAGTATATTTGAAGGACCAGGTTTTTATATTAGATGGAATTCTATTATCTTTCTAGTTTTGTGATTGCTGTGTAATGATATGGCCATTCTGACACTGAATTTAGCTGTGAGGGGGCTAATGTGCTGTAGCTGGGAACACAAATGTGGTCACCTAATATTAAAGAGACTTTCAACTGGGAGTCACAGCATGATGTGAAAGGCCAATTTGTGAACTTTTATGTATATTCTTACCTACAAAGGAGCAGTTCTCTAACATGTAAAGGGACACTGGCAAGATAAAATCATTTTTGTAAATATCCTTTGCTATGTTATTAACAACACTTGACATTACAGACGGTGGCAGAATGTTAAGAATCGAATGTTTTCACCACTGATGTTTACTTTCTGCAAGGCTTGAATAGTGAAACTAGACTGGTCAGTTTAACTGTGTTGACCTAGGCCAGGTTCTCCAGAGGACTAACTCATGGGTTCTCCACCTGGTGCTTCTTACTGGGATTCAGGATATCATTGTAACATCTTCCCCCCCACACCTTTTTTTTTTCCAGCTTTGAGAGCACTCCCACATTTTTAATTTTTTTTTTGTTCTTTTTGAAACATGGGTCATGGTATAGAAAAGGTTCAGAACTGCTGTAGTAAGATAATGCTAATAAGTTTGGGTTTCCACTAGTTCAGGGAAATATTAAAATGGAAATAACAATCATTGAATATTTCTACTGCTATCATGATTTGTAACATCTGCTTTTACAAAACCTAAATTAGGCTTTTAGTCAATTTACCAGTATCCTTCTCTACGTTCATAGCATGATTAGACCCATTACATATACACCAAATTAGATTCTTCTACAGCTTCTTCTGTTAGCTGAAATAATGCAACTTTATCCAAATGTTCTTTAGAACTCTGAGTTCATTTGACTTTAAGGTGTTTTATGTCCATACCATTATTATTTATAGTGTTTATTCACATTAGAGAATTGTAGATGACACCCTACTGCTGTGTGGGGGAGAAAAAGCTTCTGCTCAATTCCATGTTCAAATAGAATATCTCAGAGATTTTTTCCAAAAATCTGTGAACTTTATTTGAACTTGAAAACTGGGAAGACTCAGGAGGTTTAGCCCTGATGTATTCCATACACAGTAGACACATGCATCTTAGGGAAAAAAAGTAACCACTTTCCTGTAAGTGACTTATCTTTACAAAGATACCTTTCTCCCTTGGAACTAAAAGAACAATTTAAAAAAAAATGCTAGAAAAAATATTTAAAGACAGTGTAAAGGTAGTAAATAAATATTTATAAATTCAAGACATTTTCCAGAACATTGTAATTCTAAATAAGTGTGCAAGTCCTGAAATGCAGGTTAACAATATGCCATGTGAAAGTAATAAAACTGGAAGATTGCACCAGCAATTTCAGTATCCCTCATCAGAGAGCTTTGTGTTCTGACTCATACACCAACCTTAACTATGAACCATTACTTCCACCAATGTGCCACTTCTAACTTTCAAATACACTCCCACATATTCCAGAGAAAATTCAAAATACTGACTTGAGCACTATAGACCATACCCAACGTATGGGGATCCTCCCTGCCATCATGGTTCATGCCACAAACCACATCTCAACTTTTTGCACATACTATGTACAATTCTGTCTTCTCAATCACCCTTCTTTTGGTTGAATTCTCCACTCTACCTTTTCATGCTCCCAATACTGGCTAGAGGTTACATTCTTCAAATACAGGCCCAACTTCTTCCATATCTACCTTGAACATACCAATGATGAGAGACTCCAGTAAAATTATACCCTCATAATGTAGATCTGTGATTCCTTCTTTATAGTACTTGATATTAGCTGGAATGGTAGAGGAAGATTATATCATACAACAAATTAAGGTAACTGACCTAGTATGTAATAGAAAACACTAATTTTTTTAGGTGACTCATCTTTGTTTAGATTAATTTATAAAACTGTGATGGAGCTTGGCACTGATTTTTATTATTTGTTTATTTTTATGTTGCTGCTGGTCATAACACAATAAACTTCAAACAGGATATTTTTTAGCCGTTTTAAAAGAGGAAAAACCAGCCACACAATCAGATTTAATTCACCTAGGAGGATAGTGTTCTAGGATTTACAGAACAATTTACAAATTACCTATAGTTTTATTAGGATAATTGGTTTTCCAGATGGCATCAGACCATTGGTCCATCAAGCTCCTATATACTGTAACTGCCAGCACTTAAAAAGACGTTTTTGCCATTGTCTGATTAAGCTGGGATGCTGGGGGCTACTAAGTTTCACGCCACCACATGGTTTTGTGTACATCCTGCTGAAAAAGATCACTTATAGCATAGCACTTCACAAGCTTTAGCAACTTGATTGTCATGACCTTTATGGGAGGTAGACAATTCCAATGTTATAGATTTTTATAAGCATTTTTGTCTCCATGTAACATGTAAGGAAGTGAGGCACAGAAGTTTGTTCAAAACAGCATGTATAGAGTCAGGGCCAGCTCTAGGGGTTTTGCCACCCCAAGCTGCCAAAAAAAAAAAACAAAAAAAAACCCGCGATCGTGATCTGTGACAATTCAGCGGGAGGTCCTTTGCTCCGAGTGGGAGTGAGGGACCCTCCGCTGAATTGCCGCCGAATACCTGAAAGTGCCGCCCCGCTTCGGAGTTGCCGCCCCAAGCACCTGCTTGATAAGCTGGTGCCTGGAGCCGGCCCTGTGTAGAGTTAGGCCTTGGCTACACTGGCTCTTTACAGCACTGCAACTTTCTCGCTCAGAGGTGTGAAAAAAACACCTCCCTAAGCACTGCAAGATACAGCGCTGTAAAGAGCCAGTGTAAACAGTGCCGTAGCGCTGGGAGCGTGGCTCCCAGCGCTGCAAGCTAATCCCTGTGAGGAGGTGGAGTACATGCAGCGCTGGGAGAGCTCTCTACAGCACTGGTGCTGCAACCACACTCGCACTTCAAAGCGCTGCCGCGGGAGCGCTTTAAAGTTTCGAGTGTAGCCAAGCCCTTAGGCACCAACACTCTATTGTCAGCAGTTGCTTGAGGGGCACTGCTCCCTGCAACTGTGAATATGATCTAGAGTCCTCCCAGAAATCTAGGAGGACTTAATAATGTTTTTTCAAATTCCAAAGCCAAATGCTAGTGAGTATGAATAACCTGTGATGTTCAGGAAAGTCTCTTCGAGCAATCAGGTTGCACTAGATGTAATTTTTTTCAAGGATGTTTGCAAGGAAGAGAACTAGAATCTTTACTTTAAAAAAGAGGACGAGTTAGGATTTTCCTTTACCTTTTATAATAAGGTGGGGGCAGCAGTCCTTGTTCACCAGAAAAGGCCTACTCTAGTTATAACCCAGATTCAGGTCCTTTCTGCTAAGTGAACTATGTCATTCTGGCATAACTCTGAAATTGAAGAAATGCAGAATTCAGCGATGCTATCTGTGACCCAGCTGTAATTAGGTAATATACATCCCTCAAAATTTACCTGCCAGACAGCCCTCCATTGCATTAATATTTATTCTCTGTAGTTTGGAATGAGGAGCTTGGCTTCTTGAATTTAAATAATTGCATGTGACACGCATGATATAGCACAGCTAAAAAAGTATCCTTTGTGATCTAATGGACCCAGATTGTGGCACTCAGACATAATGTCCCTGTCCCTGGTGTAAATCCATTGACTTCAGTGCCCTTACACCTTGAATACTGGGATATACAGGAACTCAGTCTTAGATGTTCACAGTGATTCCTTCTGGCTTTATAATCTTGGAATCCTGCAGACACGTATTAGGCATCTGTGTAGTCCTACTGACATCAGTGAGACTAGCTTGTCTCACATTTGGGCCCTAACTGAACAGTTCTCTATTTGGCAGTTTCACTCTACCTATTAAACAATTTTCTAGTTATCTGCTGACATGTTTTGGTTTCCGGTGTCTAACATTTTCTAGCTGAACAGTTTCTCACTTAAAAACATGTATCAGGCTGCCAGGTAGCTTTTTTTTTTTTTTTTGACATAGACTGGCTTCTTTCTGGGATATTTTAAAAATAGACTTGCTTAAAAAACACGAGCATATCAGTAATTACTTTTCAGAATCTGTTCTTATCTATATTTTGCTTTTGACTTCCTATTCAGTTTAATCTGGAGTGTCTCTAATGTTAACAATTTTGTAATGATTTCAGTAGAAGTCTGTGGGGACCCAGTTATGGTGTCATTACAATCTGAGATTTGAATGGGGAAAAATATGTAAGGATACAAGTCCACAGACAATCTATTATGATGCCAATTTGATACCACCATCGTTCTGGCAGAGAGATTTCAACATAAGCCTTTGAAGAGCCTGCAATGAATTGTAGAAATAAAAAGGTGTCAATACAAATTATATTGCCATTAGAAAAATGATTAAACACTAAAAAGGGTTGTAGAAGGAAAATGATGGCTCAGGCTTCCCCTAGATCACAGAAATTCTTAGTATCCCATCATCCTTAACTCAGATCTTGGGCACTTTTGTCAAAAGGGTTATTTGGAGATGGATATGTAGGATTGCTATCTTGCTGTCCTTGCTCCTGCCAGGACTAATAGGTGGGGATTTGCCCTTCTGTGTATTTTCTTCTTTCTTGTCTCTCTGATATCCTGTGTTGAATATGGCTACAACAGTACAACATTGGAAGAGATCAAATTTTATTTTCTTCTTGGAATTTCCCGTGCTATGACATTATTGTTCCTAGTTCAGGGAACATCATTTCCAAGTGGGTGCTTGTCATACAAGTTCAAAAAGTACTGAATTCTTTAAGCAGTACTTCAATGGGTAAATTACAGGATTTGGAGATCAGTTCACCAGTCATGCCTAATTTGCCTATTGTGGTCCTGTTTACTTTGTTGTAATAGGGATTATATGTGATACACAAGGAAGCACTAGTAACTTCTATTTTGTCCTGGATAAGCATGTGTGACCCAGTCTTAGGCTAAATACTGCTACTGATTTTTAGAATTCAGCTGCATTGCAGGATCACTGTGCAATTTAAGATATGGCCCTGTATGTGTACTGTGAATCTGGGCACCCATGGGGTAGGGACAAATGTGCACTCTGTCCTGGTACTGATCTGCACATAGGGGCCTGAGCCAACCTGTGTAGACCCACAATCCATGGGCAATGGGGACTGATGGGGTTGTGGAGAGGTAAGTGTGGTGCTCTGCACTGTTTTATTTCATTTTGTTGAGTGATTGGGGAACCACAAAGTGAAGGAAACTCCCCTAGATTCTGCAGCTAAGCTCCTTTGCCTGCTGGTTCTGCCTGTGCTACCCTGTCACCCACCTGCCTCTGTCTTAGTCATCTAATGGATGGTCCACTTTGTGCAATAAGTTTGTACTCATGTTTGTTAGATACACAGCTATTTTACAAAAGAAAAAATATATATTTTAAACAGCTCTTTATTATATAAGATGATCTGCAAGGGTGGAAGATGGGGAGAGAAAAAGATTGAGAGGAAAAATTTCAGAGGTTAGTGTGATGGGCTTCTCCAAGATACAGCCTGGGACTATGGGACCAGTGTGCCCCCTGGACTCACTCCAGCCTGGGCTGTCTCTTACAATGCCTTGCTAATGACCAGCAGCAAACCCCTCCAGCTGCTGTTATCACTCAGCACAACAGCTTGTGGAGCCCCACAGCCAGCTATATTGCATGAATGTTCCCAGAGCCACTCATGAATCACACAGAGAAAGACACCAGAGCCAAATCCCCCCCAGCTCCTAGCACTGTACCTCAGGAATATACTGTCTTGCACTGCTCAAGGTGGACAGTGAAAATTTATTAATTGGGTCACCACTTCAGCAGTGGAAAGCCTTTGCAAACCTGAGCAGATTTGCCCCACACTTCATACAAACTCACTGGTAAAGATAAACAATTAAACAAATTTATTAACTATAAAAAGTAGATTATAAGTGATACTAAGTGATAGACAAAAAGTCAGAGTTAGTTATCAAAAGAAATTAAATATAAGCACACAGTCTAAACTCTCAACCCTATTAGACTGGGTAGCAACTATATTAAGTGGTTTTTTTCACCCCACTGGATATTGCAGTCCTTAATATACAGGTTTGTTCCTTAAACCTGGGCCAGTCTCATTTGTTGGAGTCCTGTCTTCTTCTCAGTGTCTTGGTTGCTTGGATCATATGTGGGGGCAGGAGAAGGGCCCAGGATGTGTCCACTCTGTCTGTTTTATGCTCTCAGTCCATGTGTTTGGAAAACACAAGTCCAGGAATGACTGGGGGCATTGCTGAGACTCCAGGCAAAGTTGAGCAATTCCCCTGGTGTGGCCTCATGCAGATGAGTCATAGAATTGTAGCTCCCTTGCTGGACAGTGGCTGTTGATGGGTTGTTTCACACCCTGCCCAGGCACTGGTTACTTTCCTCGCTGTTTTAGTGACAACCATACAACACAATTCTCATAACTTCATATGCATTAATGATACACATATATGGATAGAGAAATGATTTTCAACAGGTCATAACCTTTCCCCTGATAGTTTACAAGGCATGCTTAATATGTAAGACCACGATTATATGAACATGAGGAATATGGGGGTTATAATAAGCTCCCTCAAGGTTAGGGATGCCACAGTTAGGATGAAGGGAGAATTGTAGGGTCCCACTTTTATATTTTCTCTCAGGCCACGTAAATCCTGACTGCAGAATAATTGCAACCTGAGCCTGCAAATTGGAGGCTATCTATGTATAAGAAGGCCTTGCCTGTGTAAGCACTTCAGTATTGACCCATTGTTCTTGAACTATTGCATACTCCTATTTCTCCATCTCAACTGAACATTTTATGGATGGGGAAGAAAAGTCACAACCTTTTTACTTAAAAAAAAATAAAAAATCTGGCATCCATTGGTATTGCTCCCTGCCATAAGGCGAAGGTATAAAAATCTATAACCCTGAGCTATGTCATGTGGTTGGAGACAAGAAATAGACGTCATATAGGAGTGTTAGTTGGTCTTTATTATATGGTGCCAGACGAAAACTTGAACATTGGCAAAAATGTAGCAAAACCACCCACCTGAATCTCTCAGTCTGGGAGAGAACCTGGCAGAGAACCGCAGGAGGTGGTTGCAGCTCTTCCAAGTTTTCCTGGGATCAGAGAAATGAGAGAGGTTGGAATCTTCCATGCTGTTCCATTGGCAAGCCCAAATGCATTAAAGATCTACAGCAGACTAGCGGGAGAACGTGAAGGGAACTACAAATTGTAGGACACAATCATTACAAAATTTCAAGAATATTGTGATCCATGCAAAATTATTGCTTGGAAGAGGCTTTTTATTTTATTTATTTTTTTATGTATTTATGTAGGCAAGCCAGCAACTGCCAGATGAGACCATTGCCCATTATGTAATAGACATATGTATTATATGCATTGTATATGTAATAAAGCTAAGTCATAATAACGAACAGATAACAGACTAATCAGAGACTGATTTATTTGTTCTATAAATGAACAAGGTCAAAGTAAGGTTATTATTAGAAATGGATTTTACTTTGCAGAACTGGATATTTGGAAGGCTAGTGAAGACTAAGGTTTTCACAGGCAGTAAAATCACTGAAGTGCTTTGCATCTATTTACTACATACCTAAGCACAGAGAGACTACAAGGGCAGTCAAATGGCAGAAGCCAGGTTTGCTACCTATAAATCCAAAAGCAGTTCACAATGTGAAGGTGTCCAGTAGAAGGGATGTTGTGTCATTCTTGCAATAAAAGAAATTTGCAAGAATGTGCTGCTTTTAGCACAGATGGCAAAGACATAAGGCAAAATGCATTCATGAACATTCAGCTGGAGGACAAAGATCTGATGATGAAGTAAAGGTGTAGTTCTTAATACACCTATAAAGCATGTGTCTGCTACAGACTGATTTGTGAAACTGAAAATATGTGAATACGTTAAAGATTTGGGATCTGAGTCTGTACAAGTGTGAGCATTGCCCCATGAGATGAGGTCATATGATCAGAAAGCTACTAAGATTCAGAAACAGCAATTACTGACAAATGTCCAGTAAGAGGCAAAATAGTCCTGTCCTCTGTCAAGGGAGTTAATTTAGTCTACCCTAACCTACATCCTAGATGTCCATTTGTTTTATTAATTGGCTGTATGAGTTTGTGGCTGTTGGGGTCGATGTTGCACAATATTGGCATTTCATTTACAAAAAATAAAAAGGAAAATGCAACATTAACCCCTGGAGTTGATGGACATACTCATATGACAAGAGTATTGATCTTTATAGCCTCTCACCTGAAATGGAGTTCAGTGTCTCTTATCAGCACCCGTGTGTGTCCAATCTTTTAACATGGGGCATACATGTTTTGCTCATACTAGAATATATCTTATTTTTACATCTAATTCCAAATCCTTCCCACTGGGTTAGGAACTACTTAGGTATTTTCATTAAAAAAGCTTACCATATGCTCTCACGTAAGAGGTAAAGAACTGTATGCAGAAACACCTCGAACAATCTTCCTTTAAGAGATGTGTTGAGGCTATGCAATTTGGATTGTAAGCACATTAAGAATGATCCCATAATTTCCACAGAGAGTGTTGTGTACCAATTTTAGATGAATTACGTCACTGTTACACTGTTTAATAGTCTTTTGTTCTTTATGATTGTATAGCTACCTAGCAAAAATCTATAACATATGACTCTGTTCTACAGACCATTAATTTATAATCATTTTATCTATGTCAGCTACTATAATTATGGTGCAGTTCAGTCTGTACAACTTGACAGTATTTTGGCAGAAGCATCTAGTGTGGCTTTTTTATTATTATTTGTATTTACATGTCATTTCTGGTTCTATTTTAGTTTTCATTGAACTCACAATTATTCTTATTTGTGTTCCAGTATATAAAACTGGCCGTTATTTGCTCTTTCTTGACTAGTGAATTGAACACATTCTAATATCTTACACCTTTTCAAGAAAAAATTACACGCAAACACAAAATCCATTATACACAAACAATGAATTTAATGACGTTCCACTGGAGCTGAAGTAATTTTACACTATTGAATGCTGAGCTCCATTATTTAATCATCTTTATTTATCTTGTTTTTAAATTACAATCTGAACATTTCTGTCAGACTTTAGTCCTAACTCTTGTCTTCATTGTGCCAGGTCTGTACTGGTGTAACTCCTTGACTTCAGCAGATGTCAGAAGTAGAACAGGTCTGTGTGGCCAGATTTTCAGAAGAGCACAGCTGGTGCCAGATTTGCAAAAGAGCACAATATGCTGCATGGCCAGCTCTCATCTGGTTGTTTTGTGAGTCTAGCCCTTCATTTATCTGTTTTTATTAAAAAAATAATTAAATGTCCAGAAACAAAATAAAACATTTTATCTCATGCTGAACAAAATATTTCAACCAGGAATAAAATTTTGTCAACTTTTTTGCTTTGTCAAAAATTCCAAAAAAATGTAGTTTGGTTTTGGTTGAACCTTTTTTTCCCCCTATTTTTTTTCCAGAATTACCAGTTAACTGAAAAATCAGTTATTCATCTAGCTCTAAGTATGACTGCATACAGCATGGGAATAGTAGAGTGTAGCTTCTTCCATTCATTCCCTCCTTAATGCACTCAAGCTATTACAACCATTATATTTAGCCCTCATTGGGGTTGGAGAAGATTGTATAAGAGACCTCCAAGTACAATCCAAATGTAAGCAGAAGTAATGTCACTTTTCCTTTTGAGGTCAATAGATCTGATGATAGGGGCCAATGTGCTGCTGTAGATGTTGTCTTAAGATGAGATCTAAAAGTAGGCCCTCACTGCTTATGGTCATTGGTGATCTCAGGAAGCTTTGAAAAAGAGCTGGGGTGATTAACCCTGGTGTCCTTGACAAATTGGATGATTACTGGAGCTAAGTCAACACGGGGGGGTGGGGGAGGAATTTATTTTTAGACTTGGCCCCATTTGCTACCTTTTTCCTATTCATTTTCCACAAATATGTTGAGTGTTCAAGAATTACTAGTGTGACATGTGACTTTTTCAGCTAGACTATTTGCTGGATGCATCTTTGAATCGTATGTTGACTGTAAAGTTTGCTTTTTACTCCGTTGCTTGGTAAATCATCTGTTGTTTCTGTTCCTTGTCTGGAAGACATATGGAATTAAGCAACATTGTGAGCGCTAGAAAATACATTCATATATGCAATTAACACCATTCTGATTAGGTAAATAAGTGATGGCACAAATTGTATGTGACAAAATCTGCATCTTAAATCATCTGCTGACCACACTTAATTTGATGAAGATATCATTTCAAATAACGAACGGCTGATACTAACGCTGCTTACAGACATTTTGAGTACAGAAAAATATTGAAATACATCATCTAATAAGTTATTCACTCAGTTTTAATAATTACTGACCTGATTCTCCATTTACATAGGTTTAAAACTAGTAGGAGAGAAGAATTAGGCCCTGCATTTTTCACCTCCTAAAACTGCCTATGTAGTTTCATTGGAAACTTTCTATACACCCCTTCTTAAAAATGTTTGTACAATACTGGTGACGTAGAATGGCTGCTGCATTCCAGCCCAGAGGTGGCTGCCTTTTAGTGGCATGTGAATTTATACCCATATATGTACATAGTGGGCATCACAGCAAACTGGATGGTTCTTTCTTACACAGAGTAGTGGCAAAAAGAAAAAGAAGCAACAGTAACAAACCTGCCAATGGTTAGATATAAGGCAAAAAAATCGAGTAAAATATACTCAGTATTGGTTAAGGACTGTCAATTAAAACATGCAGAGGACTAGCACCTGTGTGACAGAGAATGCAGAAAGAAACTGGGGATACCATACAGACTTTTCAAAGACAATTCTGCAAATTGAAATGTCATTAAATTGTGATTCCTACTGGATAAAAAAAAGGACAAATTTAATTTAAGAGGCTCAGAAAAATGAGAAAATTGTAATATATTGCACTTCTATGAGACTTTACCGAAAAGCCCCTTACATACCCTTGCCTGAGAGCACAAGAAGAGCAGGGATGCACGCATCACCTAGTAGTCTCCCACTAGAATGCATAGGGCGCACAACAGCTGCAGAGGAATGTATGTGTGTACATCTCAAAGAACAACAATTACTGTCTTGTCCTGTCTTTCTAACAATGGCAGGTTCTTTTAATTGAAACATTCTTTTAAGGCATATTTCCCTGATGTTACTGATACATAATTTCAACCTTAATTCAAGTGTATTTTCAGGTTTAACTGAAATATTTTTTGTTTTAGAATTTTATTGCTGGTTCCAACAAATCTGCGTACAATAGTTTTATACCCAAACAGCTCCCTTCAGCTAATCAGTTTCAGACCAAGCCAACTTGGAATTTATACTAATCAAATCAAATACTGTCTTAAAAGCAACCCCAAAAGACAGTCATTTTTGTCTTGTTACCTTCTTTTCTGAATAGAGCAATTTTATAATTCATTTCCACCTTCAGATTGTATACAGTAGGCAGCCTGCATCAAAGAAATATTTGTATGCCAGTTTACATTGTCATATATTAGACATTAAGACATCTGTAATGATGCCAAATTGCAAAAAAGTAAAAATCTGTTATATTTATTGAGGCTTCTGCATTTACAGGGAAAATAAAAGTATTAAAGTAGTACATTATTTGGACACACAGAAGATTTATCTTAAACTTAGGAAGCATCCAACACTCTTATTGATTCTGTTGATGACTCCATTCATTAAATTCCCCCTAAATGTTCTGTGGTTGCAAAGTCGTCATGTGCCATTAACCGTTATGGAAAATGTCAGCCTGCAATGATTCAACAACATGAAGAATGTTCATCAAAGCAAGGGCAAACAGAAAGAAGCACTAAATTCAGGAAAATGAAGCTAAAGTAAAGCCAAATTCTTGACTTAATTAACAAAAACAGGAGGATCTGTGTGGTTCAGCCATTCACCCTGCAGTACCTAGCTATTGACTCTTGTATGATTAAGTGTAAATGGGTGAGTCAGCTTCACTAAAAGTACTAGTTCCTCAAAGCTTTCCTCACAACTCAAAATGAACTTTTCTAAAGCTTTCTTCCCCTTTCTCCTCTCTCCTTCCTGCCCCGTGGCACATGCAATCTACCAGCACACACAATAATTACTAGATGTTATTGTGATTTACTAATAGACCCATTTGTTCTACTAGTATTGTTGAGATTTCAATTTTTAAAAAATCAACACTATTTCAAATCTAAAGAATTGTTATCCCACATTACTAGTTACAGTTTTAGATGCAAATCATTAGACGAAAATAACCTCCTCCAGTGATGATATCTTGGTTTGAAGAATAATTATTTATTATTTAAGCATTCAGATTTATTAACTGTGTCTAATTTGAAATTGTGATTGTGTAAAATTTGGAACCAAACAAAACTAAGAGGGTGCTCAAGCACAGAGTATATCAATAGATGATAGGAAAATAAGCAGACGTCCCACAACCTCTTGCTCTTAACAAGTACAGCTATGTGTGAACCAGAATTTCCATGTAGCAGGAAATGCTGTGATTTTTAAATTTGCTTTAGTTCCAAATCCAAATTAAAACTAAGAATTTCAAAATGTCCCAAGGAACTAAATTAAAAAAAGTCATTTCAGGTCAGTCAAAACATTTTAATTTTGACACCTGAATTAAAATGTAAATTATATAATAAAAATAAAGAACATTGGCAACAAAGTCATTTCAAAATGAAAAGTCAAAATGTTCCATAAGATAATGTCAGCATCATTGAAACACTTGTTTCAAATTTTTTGAAAATGAAAGTTTGTCAAAATCAACATGTTCCCATGGAAAGTTTTGATTTCAACAAAACAGCATTTTCTATTAGAGAAATATTCTGCTGAAAAAATTTCAGGCAGCATTATATACAAGAGTACTCTGTCTGCATATAAATAGTGTCATTGATAAGATGCCAGTAGATGTGCTTTACAATATATAGTGTATTTCTCAGGTTTTGTGCGACCAGTAAAATGTGTTGCTGTGTGTACTGTAAATATCTTCTTTTGTGCAGCTCTTTACATCAACTCTTAACACTTTCCAAATCCAGACACCATTTCCCAACCCAGCTGTCCCATTTCCTCATTAACATCCTCCCCCCCCACATACAAGCCCTCATTAGGAGAAACCTAGGATAAGGGTTGAATATTGCACCATGACTCAAAGGTCACCACACCCGACTCTTGATTGGACCAAAGGAAAGCAAATTCCAAAGCCTTCCTCAGGAAGCGCCAACTGCCATTTATACCAGGAAAGAACAGTTATCTTGAGCACCTCATATTATCTCAACTATCATAGGAATACAACATGGTTGCTGCTTCTTTTGCCTTATCCTTGCTCCTCATGCTTATTTCTTCTCCCACTTTCTTTCACTCGGTCTACTCCTGTTCTCTGCCAGCTCCTTCCACACACCTGGGCTCTGTTCAGTGTGGCTGAGGAGAAGGGGATTAAAGGTACCTTTAGGCCACCTCTGTGCTCCTACAGGCCAGTCATCTCAGCTATCATGGCAGCACAAGACCACTTCCTTATATTAACAATTTAAAAAAATCCTTCTAGAAATTGGTAAAGCATTTGGAAACTTGGTTTCCTGAATTCACAGTGGAAAGTCTCTCTGTTAATCAAGTCCACACAGCTGTGCTCATGTTTTCAACCAGACAGCATTAACTTAGTGTGGGATCCACTGGAATTGAGTTGCATCATGATTGTTCCCTGATTCTACCGCCTCTGTTGCCAGGCTACATCACTGTTTTGCATGGTGTCCTGTATGCACAGCGTTGTCGTAAGGGTGGCCAGTGTTGGTGCACGTCGGAGGGTGATTATTGCACAATCAGTATTGTGACAGGACCCCCTTTTCATGTCATTAATGTGTGTTTTGGATTTTCTCTGCCTGATAAGGAATGGGGGGATCATATGGCTCCATGTAGCATTTTTCCAAATGTGATATGTTTTCAGGAAATGACTCAGACTGTGAATCAGAACATGATTCTTTTCTAAAATGCATCAGGCCATGCTGGGGGAAGTGATTTTTTCCAACACAAAACCTACCCTCAGTGCATTTGTGACACACAGCTCATAGTATGAATCAAAGGAAAGGGGGAAAAGACCATTGCTACATCTAATGCAACAGAGCCCCCATTTAAATAACTTCTGGTTTAACCAATCTTCCTAGCTGGTTGATTTAGTACAGTCATGTTCCCCGAAAAGAAACATGCATCATATTTAGCTCACCCATTTATCTCAAACTCAGTATTTTTGAAGATTTCAAACCTCTCCAAAACCCTTTAGTAAAACAGGGTTTTATTGTAATTAGGAAACCCTTTCCACTCCTATAGTACCTTTCATCACTGGAACTCAAAGCACATTACAAAGGCGTAAGTCATAGCATCTCCACCCCATTTCTTATTACATCAATTTCTTAAATAGGTAAACTGAGGCACAAAGGTGCAGTGTGCCTTGAGGGAGCCCAGCTACTTTCAGGATCAGGGTGCTAGATCACTTGTCCATGGTGACACTGGTAGTTAATGATGGCTGAGAAGTTTTTAAAAAATAAAAATAAAAAAATCCCTGAATTCCAGTCTCTTAGCCACCAACTCCTTTTTTTCTGCATGGCAAAATATTCTTGAAACTGAGATTTGAATACAGTGAGAGCTACTTTTCATATTTTTTTAGTATGTTTTTTGTATAGGATTAGTTTTAATACAAGCCATCTGACCTTGTTAAGTAATATTGCAGTTGTTCTCATGTAAACCAACTTTACTGATCTCAGATGGTCCACTCAATACAAAACTAATTATATTGTCACATACTGATTAATAATGCCAGCATTTTTGCCATAGTTTCAGACTTGCATTGTTAATTAATTTAACACTGATATCAAAATGCTATTTTGTTTGTGTACTGCTAGTGAAACTATTGACAATACTTCCATCCCAAGTCAATATTAGACTGTGAATGTGTCTATGGTTGGTAGTTATGATTAAATATGAACACTTCCTCTATGCTTTTAAAATTGCTCTTTCCTGTTGAATAGATCCTCTCTCAGTTATTGCTGGGACTAATCTTGGTTCTGGTTTGAACTGCAACAGTGATGATGACAAAGATACATTTAATCAGTTATTAGGAGTCAGCTTGGTAAAAAGTACTTAGCCTTCAATGTGTTTTCCTCACTGAACGCCACATTTGCATTTTTGAAACAATTAGATATTTTAAATAAGTTGACTTATGCATGAATAGTCATCAAAGTGTCCACTATTTGATGAACAGCATAACAGTATAATTTCATCTGAGTGCATCCAGCAGTTTGGCTACAGATGTTTTTCTGTACACAAGGATCACCTCTATACTTGTCTGAAATTGCCCTTATATTTAAGGAAAGCAGCAAGAAAGAACATAAGTAAAGTCACCCAAAGAAAGCACAGTGTGTGCATCTCTTCCACAAACCTTTATCTACACACAAGCCTGTGCTAGTCTAGTTAATCAGTGTGTACTTCGGTGTGGACATTCTCTAATTTCAGTGTAAACTGGGCTTGTTTCAACCTACCTTAAATTTATTCCTAATCAAGTTAGCTAGACTGAAGTAAGCCTGATTTAAACTGACGTTAGTATGTCCAAACACAGGTTTGCATCAGTTAAATTAAAGCCGTGTAAATTCACATCCTAAGTTAAAGCAATGCAACCATATATATAGACAAACCCTAAGGGCAACTCTAATTACAATTAAAAGTCAGCGGCGGGCCTGTGCTGGCTGATTTGGGTTCATGGGGCTCAGGCTAAGGGGTTGTTTAACTGCAATATAGACATTAGGGCTCGGGCTGCAGCCTGAGCTCTGGGACCCTCCCACCTCTCAGGGAATTAAGCCGGGTCTCCAGCCTGAGTGCAAATGTTTACACTGCACTTAAACAGCCCCCTACCCCAACCCACACAAGGTCAAAGCAGCTGGCACAGGCCAACTGGTGGTTTTTAATTGCAGCAAATACCCTAAGAGCACAAAGGGTTTTGTATGCAGACAAAATCTAGAGATGCATGACAGAGAAAACAAAAGGCAGCACAGTTTTTGGTGGTGGTGGTGGGTTTTTTTTTTCTCCCCCCGCCCCATAGTTGCATAAGCCATAAGCCCAAGCCACAAAGATCTGTTCTGGATGTGAACTTTCCCAGGATCCAGGGTACTGGAATTTGATTCAGGCCCATCTCTTTGTTAAAAGTATTACTTCAAATAGTGCATACTGACAGCGTTCAAAAACCATATTAATGTTGGATTTCATAATGGAAAGCAGATGAAAAGGCATTTGTCTCTGTTTGTAGTATATGTGTGTGTGCACATTCACTCAGCATGTGGGTTCTGCAGAAACTATTTCTATATCAAAGTGAAGTTTAATGAGTACTGCGGTTGTGTCACCTCCCAGTAAACAAAGCACAAGAAGCAAGTTTACAGGGGGTATAAAATGTCTGAAGTGCTGGAGGCCCCAAGCAATCCTTTAAGGTTGAGGTGTATATTTGTATGTGGTTGGGGGAAGGGGGTTTCTTTGTTTTTTACCCTGGAGATTGATAAATGTGCCTGCTGAAACATAGGACAAACAATGAAACTGTGACTCCATGTACCTCACAATGCTATTCATAGTGCTAGTTTCAGTGAATCCTAATGACTTTCTGTGGTATTGTTCCCTTTCATTTAAAAAAAAAAAAAAAAGGAGCATTAGAAACTGCATTGTATTATATGTTTTCATTCCCCTCTAGTCACTCCTAAAACTGAAAAACACAGCAAAAGCAGACATATAATTTCTGGCTACTTCAGTCTGCTGGGTGTGTTATAGAGCCAGAGGCATTATATCTATAGTGGGACAAAATTTTGTCACAGAACCTCAAACTGACCTGCAGTTTGAGGTTTGATGTGTTTGTGTACCTCTCAATCTATGCTCATGGGGCTGTGTAGCTAAAAGATTCCATTATTTGCCTTATGCTAGTTGAAAAAATAAAATTACCCACTATATCCCTGGACAATTAGTCTGTTCTGGACCTTGGGCAGAGAGTGCATGGTGCACACACAGTTCTGTTTTTGAACCCACAGATCAGCTAACATGTTAATGTGGAGATTTGACACCCTTATCTTTACATTAAGGCCTTGGCTACATTGGCACTTTACAGCGCTGCAACTTTCGCGCTTAGGGGTGTGAAAAAACACCCCCCGAGCTCTGCAAGATACAGAGCTGTAAAGCCTCAGTGTAATCAGTGCCGCAGCGTTGGGAGCGCGGCTCGCAGCGCTGCAAGCTACACCCGTAGAGGATGTGGTTTACGTGCAGCGCTGGGAGAGCTCTCTCCCAGCGCTGGCGCTCCGACCACACTCACACTTCAAAAAATTTCAAGTGTAGCCATACCCTAAGTTGAAAATAGTAATAGCAGCTATAAATTATTTAGACTTTTATTTTTTAGTTCCATTCACAATATTATCTCAAAAGAGGACTGGTAGATAGATTTAATATTAGGCAACATTTATCTCTATAGTAATTCCATTGATTTCAGTTTTATACCCATAATTCATCTGATCCCTTTTGTTTTAAAATTTGTGTGTGTATATATAAAAAATCAGAAAGGTTTAAGATGTGTTTTTCCATGCAATTCTCCTCTAGCTCTTGAGATATTATTAATTAAACTAAAACAAGTTGTACATGTTTGATGATTAAAAGATTGAAATGTAGATAGTAAAAGGCCAGAAACTTCCAGTGCCTTTATATGAACAAACCAGCAATCAGCGCTGAAGATCAAAGATGACTTCTGAGTCTTCTCATTATTGACATGGCGCTCAAGAATCAGAAGGTCAGTTTGGGCCTTCTGTTTATTTTTCGTACCTTAAAAATAAATTTACCGTACAGTAATATATCAATGTTATTTGCAGTGTTCTTGTAGCCAGTGTTGGTCCAAGGACATGATAGAGAAAAGGTGGGTGAGGTAATATCTTTTATTGGTCCAAATTCTATTGGTGGAGAGGACAAGTCTTGAAGTTTCACTGCACTCTTCCTCAGGTCTGGAGAAGGTAACCAAGGATTTCAGACACATTGTAGACCATTAAACAGAAGTGGGCACTTAACACCTCTGCAGTCATAAGACAAAGGTGGTTAGTAGGCCACAGAATGTGTTACAAATTGTTGTAATGAGCCATAACTCCATGATTTTTAGTGTCCAGCAGAGTTGTGAATTTAAGTACCAAGGGTTGTTTTTGAAGATGTTGGCCAGGTTTCCTTTGAGGAAGAGGTCGAAGAGATCAGATGTGGAGTGATTACTTTTGTGTTTAAAAAAAAAAAAAAGTATTACTGTGTTTATCTTTTTGAGAGCATAACGATTCTGATTTCACCAACAAGGTGATTTGTGGGTGCATTTGATGCACTGGATGAAGAACACTACATGTTGTGATAGGCATGTGTGGGATCTTGAAAGGTATTCATCGTTGTAGCAGTGGAGATATGCATCCTTATGCTTGGCAATCTGTTCTAGCTTGTATTTAGCTGTGACACTCTGATTACCTTCTCCAGACCTGAGGAAGAGCTCCATGAAGCTCAAAAGCTTGTCCCCTCCACCAACAGAAGTTGGTCCAATAAAAAAAATTATCCCTCCCACCTTGCCTCTCTATAGTGATGTTATGCAAGACATAGATGCAGCAGGAACACCATTCTTTATAACTACCTGCTCCCTACTAATTCTTATCATGGGAACTATTTTTTCCAGCAAACCTTCTGGGGACTGACCTTTTACACTTGGCAGAACTAATGTCATAATGAGGTATTTTGCAATTGGCTGCTGCTTGTGGCATCTCCATGGCTTCCAGCTGAAAAGCATTCTTAAACTCAGTTATGTTTTCCCTTTTCTATCCCTGAAGAGCATCAAACATTCTCACACTCACCTAAATGCAAAGAAAAGTTTTAAATAAAAACAAAAACAAAAAAAGCAGTTGGGACGGGTGGCGGATTTTAAAAAATTCTCATACTGCGTGGGAAATTCAAATTTCAATAGGATTGTGTTAGTGCCTGGAAAACAGAAAGTGCCACTTACAATGAACAGGAAATGAAGCTGACCATTTTAGTTCTGAAGTCCAGGCCAAATGAAATCCAAGTAATGATAAGTCCATGAGCTTTGCTTACAAAATCATGAGATTTTTAAAAATAATGTTAAGTCTTAGCTAATTTTATAAGGGATGGGAGACAAATTATCTCACTTGCAGGATTTTAGGGTGCTGTTGATATGAGTAAAGGTGGGTGATTCTTACAATGAGATATTTATCTTAATGGCATCACTTTAAGAGCATTCTAAAATAAGTCATGATGGTAACTATCTGCCTATCATAAAATGTGAATGGATGGTCCCATAGTCTCAAGCTGATGTCAACTAAATACTCGTACCAGTGTCTATCATTATACTCATGCAGATAACCTAGAGACGACATAAACTCTCAGGTGCTTTGACTTTTCATAAATAGCAGCAGACATGAATGATGCTGTCATTCTGACTATCATAAAACATGAATTGATAGTCCCATGTGAGTGCTGTGGGGACATACAATCAGGCATTATAGATGATGCTGGCAAGATGGGGAATTGGGAGAGGTAGATCATGGGAGATTTTACCTTTCTTATGTGCATGCTCACAGATTTCAGAATCATGCCAAGACAGCTATCCAGTTTTCTCCCCGCCTCCTTACTGCACACTAATAAACTAGGCTATTAAAACTCTATTTTTTTAATTACTAATGAGTTAGTCTCATTTGTCAGATGTTGGAAAATGAGACCACAACAGTAATGGCTATTTTTCAAAGCTCCTTTTTTTTGTGTGAACAAATAGCTAAGTGGTCTTTGCCTCCCAGGGGGTGTGCAGTCAGGAAAAGGTAGAATTAGGCAATTAAGAGACAGAAGAAAGCAGTGAAAAAGTAAGAGAGAGTCCTTTGAAAATGAGCTTGAGGTAATGAGCTCCTCCCAGCTGTTCTGTGGGGTTCCACTTAATTGAGGCAAGGGATGCAGTTTCAGGGTAAACCAGTGGAAGGTGCTTGATTAAAACATACTGGCTAATTACAGTTCCCCAAAGAAAGAAGAGAGAAGCTTGCTCATTCTGTTGCTCTTCAGACCAAGCACCAGCTACCGTGCCTCCCTTCCTTTTCCCCCGAGTAGGCGCAAAATGGTCCTGCAGAAGAGATCTCTCACTATTTGAGGAGGAGAGGCCTATTGCTGTTTGTAAGTTTAAAATCTGCTTTAAGTTAGCTTTGGTTTGTAATGTAGCCCTTTTTTTCCTAGTTTAACATGTGCTACCAGAGTCCCTAAACATTGTGGGGTCTCCAAACATTGCAGACAAAGAATGAGTGAGGAGTATGGTATTTTCATTTAGTCTTTAATATTGTGTTGGTATTTGGACCTCTGAGTCCCAATGAGAATTCACTATCATGCTGTGCCCTTCTTCCTTGTTACACACACCCCTTTGTGAACTGGGGGATTCCCTCCTCATATTCGTAATCTGAGATGGAAATGTTGCCAGAAGTCTGGAACTCCCTGCCCTTCTCTGAGGACAAAGGGTTCCCTCTTGGAGAACATGACCTGTTTCATCTTCAGGGGTCAGTTGATTTTGTCCCTTCCTCCCTCAGAGATCTACAGACATTGTGTTGTTGGCTTCTTTCCACATAAGCTATCCTTGTGTGGAGCAAGCCTCCTACTGTGACCCCTACCCACATCCCCACATCCATTCAGTCTTCTGGATGGTAGCAGTCTGTTTTCCCAGGATGGAGCCACATGGCCGAAATGTAGTGAATTGAAGGAGCAGTGAGTTGTCTGCTACCTCTTCATAACTTTAGTAGCAGACACAGCCCACTGATCCTAAGTATACAAGGCAACAACAAAGTGTATGTTGGGAGTTGTTTCTTTCCCTCTTTTGCTATGGTAGCAATTTTGCATAACAGCAGCAGTCATTGCCCTTTCTGAATTGGGTTTGTTAAAAGGCTCATTTAGGATTTGATAATTTAATGTCATTATAACCTACACTGGCGCAATGTATGTGTCTTTCTCCCATCATAGGGCTGGGCTACATAAGAGTCTTCTATTACTGCTCACTAAGGGAATTAATTACTCCTTTAGATGAAGTAATAGTCAGTTACTTCTAGTGCAGAAGGTGCTGGATTGAAAGAAAGGGGTTATATTGTTAGCAGTATTGCCTGAATTCCACAGTATAACTTCTGATATCATTTTGGGACTATCAAACACTTAAGTGTTTGATACTAGCTATTTAAGAAGAATATTGACCAATCTAGATGCTAAATTTAAGAAAGCAGAGAGCAATATGCAGCTAAGTGTTATAAATGTATCAGTTATATTTAGTATTTTCTTTGCTCATCTCTTCTTGTTCTATGGTACTTTATTACTGTTGATTTTTTCCCTTGTATGTATCCAGGGTATATTTAAGAGGTGCATATGTCTCTGCAACAGGAAAAGGCAATCAAATAGATATTTATCAGCCAATTATATTCTAGAAATGTTTTCTTTCTAACCTATTTTCATCTGACCCATTTTCTCTTTCTCACCACTTCTTTTCACCATCCAAATTCAAATGGACTGTCAAGATGGTTCAAATACTTCAGATTATTCTGCAAACAAGTTATATCTCATTGTGAAAAGGAGCAAACTCAGCCCACTTCCTTCTGCATGCTCTTTGACAATAGATGCCTGTTTAATCGGCAGAAAGAGGAATTTCATTTTTTCCCCTAAGGAAAATCTTCTGTATGTTCTCTATGTTGTAAGCTTGCCCAAAATCTTTTTTTTTAATGAAGAATTTTGTTTTTGCTTTAACTGTTATGTGAAGAACTGAATCAATACGAGATAAGACCTCAGAGACTTTTTCCTGTTGTTGAACTACTGGATAAGCCAATGTCATTTGTATACCTTGATTTACATGCTATCTTACCCTCTGCTTTCCACAACAATCTGTGGACGTACTGGAGCATTAACTCTACAGTAAACTATGGTTACACACTAGTGGATAGATAGACCTGCGCTGCCGATAGTCCTTATTTATTAATTTGCTTTCAGTTAGGCTTTATTCTTTTTAACTGAATGTATATGCCTACCTAATGTTACACTGTTATAACCACTAAACAACACCAAGCAGACCTAAGCATGGGCCACTAGCAGACTGTCTCTCGTGGGCTGATTTCTTTTCCAGCTGTTCTACAGGTGTTCATTCTTTTCATTGCAATGACAAGGTGGAGGCCTATAAAAGCAGCTGCTTTTCCTGCTTTCTAGCATACAGTAGGTGGAGGAGGAAAGGAAAATAGGAGCTGTTCTCGTGACCAGAGTCACCAAAGAGAAGTGCCCAAGGGAGGCAGCTGGAGGGTTTGTCAAGGGGGGCAAAAGGACCAGGTGGCTGGGCAATGTCCAAAGGAGAAGAAAACCAGGACTGGAAAGCATTTTCAGGGTAAGAAGAGCATACAGCAGGGAAATATAATTGGACAGATGAGGGCTAGCTGTCAGGGAAATATGGATGGGGGGCATGGGTGATGGGAATGTCATGAAAAACAAAACAAAAAACCACAATGTGGTTAACTTATTTTTCCATCGGGTGAAATACTCACTGTGTCAAAGTTAAACGCATCAGCACACTTCTCTGCTGTTACCACTCTCTGAAACAATTACTCATGAGGACATTATACAATTGTGAATGGGAGGGAGATGTGCCTGTGAAGATGTGAACAATAGGGATGTATTCATGGGAAACTCTATACTGAGATATAGTTCACAACAGGAAAACTTTGAGACTACCTGACATATTATTTGTATTATTTTATCCATCATAATGAAAGATGGGTAAATAGAAATGATAAATTATGTGCATAACTTGATTGCTAGTTGTGACTTCTCTCCTTCCAAACTGGGAAAGAGGTAGATGGCAGATTCCCTTTCTCAGGCTAATATAGAATTGTCCATATCCTATCTCCTCAGCTGTTATCTTAGCATGTCTTTTTCAGAGGACTCACTCTCCTACATAGAGCAAAACTTCACCATTGGCCACAGAGAAACAAGCTCTAGAGTTGAAACAGTAGTTCAGCCTCCTGGTCCATTCATTCGCTGGCCTCTCTGCTTTAAGTGCTGAGAATAGGTATGAATTATAGTGGTGTTTTTGTACTGTAAGCATATGTCCAGTGGGAAATGGACTGAGCTCCCCATATGTTACACATGGTACTGTGAGTAATGGTCATAACTTTTGGTCAGTTCCAGTCTGGGCTAGAAGCACATTTACAAGAAAATACTAGACATGCACCTGAGGAAGTGGGTATTCACCCACGAAAGCTCATGCTCCAAAACGTCTGTTAGTCTATAAGGTGCCACAGGATTCTTTGCTGCTTTTTAAGAAAATACTAGACTGTTTTTGTAGGGGAAGTACAACCTTCTGTAACATTGGTTCTCAGACTTTTATATTGGTGACTCCTTTCACACAGCAAGCCTACGAGTGTGACTCCCCCACACTTATAAATTAAAAACAGTTTTTTAATATTTAACACTATTATAAATGCTGGAGATAAAGCAGGCTCTGCTGTGGAAGCTGAAAGGTCATAACCCTCCATGTAATAACCTCAGGGGGTCATGACCCCAAGTTTGAGAACCCCTGTTCTAGACTGGTCCCTTAGCACTGCATAGATTGTTGTGAGACCTTATGCTCTGACGGTAGCAGCGGCTTTTGCAGCTCTTGTACTATGAACAGAAGGTTTTCTACATCTTTATATTTTCTGGAGGCCGGGAAGAAAATAAAAATGATGCACCGCAAAATCAAGCCTTGTAAATAAATGTCCAGTCCGTGATGATACATAATACATTAGTATCACAATCAGAGGCTATAAATGAAGAGAGAAAGCACAAGATGGGTTAGGCCCTTGGGAGTAATGCTATGCAGCTCCTGCAATACATTCATAGTCTCTAGTTCTTAGAAGTGCCCTTGCTGACGTTCTTTTGCCTGGAGACACTAGTCCATAAGCAAGGAATGTTTCTGCCTCTTAGTGAAGACTAGAAAGTAAAAAAAATACACCAAAGTGGGAGGCTATGTACATAGATAGTAATCCTCCTCAGTCCATCCTCAATACCAAGTATTTCTTCTTTGAGTAGATAGAGATGTATATTCCACTTAGGTGTGTGCACACCCAATGCACCGGAGCTGGAGAAATTCGTCTAGCAGTTGAGGGGAAACACTCATGCTTTCTGGCTATGGCCTCTCCTCTGGCTACATGAGGCAGCGTTGCCCTGAACCTCCCCCAGTTTCTTCTAACTTCCCGTGATTGGAGTTGGAGCTCTGTGTGGTTTTAACTTCACGACCTCTCAACTAGTTTAGTTTTGTCTTGTTGTATTCAGTTATTAGTGGCATTTAGTGTTAGTTAGATAGTGTTAGTTGTATTAGTTTAGTTTTCTTTGGTGATGCTCTCACTGGGGTTTAAACATTGTACTTCGTGTGGGGGAGAAATCCCCAATGGTGATCTCCACATATGGTGCTTTTTCTGTGTCGACGAGGCCTACATTAAAGTGTTGTGTGTTCTGCAGAGTGTTCAAGGAATGGACTCAAATAGCTTGTAACCTTCGCCTGGAACAGCAACTGCTCAAACAAGCCCTTCAGTCTGTTTTGGCACTGAGACCCTTGTCTGGTTGGAGTTCGCCTTCGGGTTCTGAGAGTGCTCCCACTTTGCATTCCAGAGGAGATGCCTCTCCAGAGAAACAGAGGAGCCTTTCCTCATCAACTGTGTTGAGGAAAAGGCCGATTGAGACCACTCCAAGTCTTGGAGGGGACTCTTCTGCCTCCCCTGGGAAAAACATAGACCAACACTGAGTAGGTACCGAGTAGGGAGGTTAGAAACCCTATGCTATTGACTCCATTCCAGCCCCTGGGCATCCATTGAGTCTGGTTTCCATGTTGGCAGTGTACCAGGCAGCTACAGACCCACCTCTGCCTTCTAGTCCCAACCTCTTCTTTGGTCCAGGACTTTGCCAGGGTTGCTTCATCTATAGTCCTGTCAAGTGAATGAGCTGCTGAATCCTCATGTCTGTCAGCACTGCACCCCAATGTTCCCCTTCAACAGGTTGTGGAAGCAGGACCAGTACCAGGATTGGTACGGGGAGCCTTGGTACCGGGAATCTTCTCGGGACCACAGCAGTCAGCACAGAAAATATTACCATGGTGGCTTTCACCACCCTTTACAGTACCATCAGACACTCCGGTACCACTGCTGACTTCAGGATTGGTGCCACTTCCAGTACCAGCATGCTCAGTATGGACAATACTGCTTCCAGTAATTTCACTGTTTCCTATCTCGTTCTGGGCGATGGACGAGTCAGAACAGTTACTCACTCCCTCTGGTCTTTGCCCTTATCCCCAGGATCCTGAGGCTACTCAGCATCTGAGTTGGGGTCATTATCTTCCCATTCTCCATGGCCTGACCAGCATCAAGGTCCATTGTTGGCCTGTTATGGGTATTGGGTTTGGCACTCCTCTTGTGGTTGGGGATGGAGGCCTCTGGCCCAGCACCTAATGGACACCATTGCCTTATCCATGCCAGTGATCTGCATGGGATATATGTGGGATGTTCCTTAGTTGTGGAGGCCCATTCTTTGTCTTGCTCAAAGGTGAGATTGCCATCCAGGTCCACCACAGGCCCAGGCGCAGTGGGCCATTTTCCCCGTGGAGCCTCCAAAATCATCCAGTCTGGGTCTGTCAGCCTTGAAACAGGAGCTGGCTTTGGCCCAGTTAAGGATCTAGTCTTCAACTCCAAATGATTTCATGTGTCCCAGTTCATCCTTCCTTTAGTACTGAAGGATTTTAAGGTATATCAAAACTTTTTGTGACACACAGCTGCTTCCCTCATCCAGTCAGAATTATTGCAAGAGAACATCTACAAATGAGTGGATAGCCTGCAGCCATCTGCTCCTGGGAGAGTCGCCCTGCCTATCAATGTTGCGCTCCTTGAATTAATTAAGGCCCTCTGGAGCATACCGACTTTGGCACTGCATGCAGCTAAGTGTGTAGAAAAGTATTATTTCATTTCCATGCAGGGATTTGAGGGATTTTACTCCCATCCAGCCCCAAATTTGATAGCTGTATCTACACTGAACAACAGAGTCCAGCAGAGCAGATTTAAGTCCATCCCCAAGGATAGGGTCTCTAAACAGAATGACCTCATGGGCTGGAAGATTTACACCTCCTATTCTTTACTGATGTGAATTGCTAATCATATATGATTTTGGTAACTGGGCAGTTATAGCAAAGTTTGCAGATAACTGCCCAAGGACTCATGAGAGGAATTTTTGAACATTTGTCACTGGTGACGAAGATGTCCTGGCATTCTGCGCTTGGCATTGCAGTCACCTCAACCACATGATGGCCTCTGCAGTCACCATGAGGAGAGCTTCCTGGCTGCAGAATGCAGGCATTGCCCCCAATGTCCACCAAGCCATTAAGGATTTGCCATTCAACAGCCAAACAGTGCTCTCAGACAAAACTGATGAGACAATACACTCCATCAAGGACTCCAGGGCTACCCTGCAGTCCTTGAGTGCATGCTCACCAAAGGTGTCACTACAGTGTTCAACAGCAGCAGTATCATCTGCAGCACACATTTGATCAGCCTGTCCCACCTCTGAGGCAGCAGGGCTACTGCAGAACGTGGCATAGATCCTATAAGAGGAAGCAATCAGGCTCAGGATTCAGTCAGTTCAAATGCCCTCCCTTGGTGTCCATCCCCCACCCCCACCAGTACCACCACCAAAGTGTCCATTTTGACTCCTTGTCCAGAGCACTGTTCCAGTCATTGATATTCCTTCCTCATATCCTCCCTTTGAGGACATTGCCCTGCTTTCACAGTGCCTGGGGCTTGATCATGACTGAGAGCTGGGTCCTAAGCACCATCAGATTGGGTTATGCCATACCACCTCCTAATCCCTCTTCAGGGATCTCCCTCATGAGTTACTGTTCATGAAGCAGGTCTGCTCTCTACTGGCTTTGGGAGCAGTGAAGGGGGTTCTTCCTGTACACTGGGATCATGGCTTCTACTCCCAGTACTTTCTGATACCCAAATTCAAGAGGGGGCTAAGACCCATCCTCAACCTTCTTTGCCTCAACAAATATACAAGGTACCTGAGATTCCACTCTATCAACTGTTCTCCCTGAGTTGTCTGAGAATGACTGGTTTGCTGCTCTGGACCTTCAGGAAGCCTACTTTCATGTACTGAGCCACAGAAAGTTCCGTTGATTTGTCATAGTGGAGCACTACTTTAAGTACGCTATGCTTCTGTTCAACATCTTTGTCAACGGGGTTTTTACCAAATGCGTGGTCGTTGTCATGACATATCTTGAGAAGAAGGGAATTCATGTCTTCCCATATTGAGACAACTGGTTACTGAGGGGCAGATCAAGAGAGGAAGTTCTTGCTAATGTCAGCATCACACTGTGCTTGCTTTACTGCTGGGTCTCATCCTAAACACTGGGATGTCAGCCTTGACTCCCATTCAGAAAATAAAGTTCATTGGGGCCCTGTTGAATTCCACAATGACAAAAGCATTTCTGCTGACCAACTATTTTCGGACAATTCACCACATTTACCTCCATCTGCAGCTCATTCTCATGGCATGGCTGCTGCATGGCTAAATGAGGAGGAAGAGCAATGTTCCATGGCTATCCAACAAGTCTTCCTTATAGCAAAATGGAAGCAGTTTTCAGTGTGGTGATTAGCCTGTGGAATTCAACCAATGCTGGCCTCTATTCAGGACAATTTGGAGTATCTTCTGCACTTTGAGTTGTTGGGGATCACATTTAGTTCATTGAAATTGCATCTGGCAGTGATATCGATATTTTATTATCGTCCCCACCCCCATTCAGGGAAGATCAGTCTTCTCCAATGCCACGGTAGCAAGATTCTTAAAAGGGCCCCTTCCTGTAGATCCTCTGGTCTGAGATTCAGTTCCTCTGTGGGACTTCAACTTGGTCCTAGCAGCCTTAATGGGACCTCTGTTTGAGTCCTGGCATCTTATCCCTTTCCACTTTTGTGTCAGAAAACTGCATTCCTGGTAACAATAACATCCACAAGGAGAGGGTGTGAGTTGCAGGCTCTGAAGGAAGAGACTCCTACACAATTTTCCAAAGACAAAGTGACTTTATGACTGCATCCAACATTTTTGTCTAAAGTAGTTTCTCAGTTTCATTTGAATCGGGCGGTATATTCTTTCTTAAGCAGCATTCATCTCCAGAGGAGCAGAGTGTCCATACATTAGATCTCAGGCAATGTCTAGCCTTTTATCCGGACAGGACTAAACCATTTTGTGCTTTGCCTTGTTTGTTTGTGTCATATGCAGATCGCATGAAAGGTCAAATGGTCTCTTCACAGTTGATGTCTAAATAGGTAACATCCTGTGTCAAGATTGCGTATTAAATAGCTTCAGCTACACCCCCTCAGGAGGTGAGAGCTCATTTTATGAGGGTGCATGCAACGTCCATAGCATTTCTATGTGACGTTTCCATATTAGACATTTGTCTGGCTGCTACGTGGTCATCAGTACATATGTTCATGAACCATTGTGTCATAACTGCTTCTTCCAGGGTGGATGCAAACATTGGTAGAGTGGTCCTGCAGGCCTTGTTTAGGTAAACTCCAAGCCCCACCTCCTGCAGAGGGTACTGCTTGTGAGTCACCTAAGTGGAATATATGACTACATCTACTCAAAGAAGAAACAATTACTTAATGTAACTGTGATTCTTTGAGATATGATGCAGACATGTATTCCATTATACCCTCACCCCCTCCCTGGTCCTCTCTGCATTGGATTCTTGTTTCCAGGTGTTTGGTGTGAAGGAACTGAGGGAAGGTCAGGGCAGTGTCACCTAATGTAGCCAGGGGAAGGGCTACAGCCAGAATGCACAAGTGTCACCCCTCTACGGGTACTGCTAGGAAAATTTCTCTAACTCCATTGCATGGGCATGCCCACATCTTCATGGAATACATGTCTGCATCACATCTCGAAGAACCACAGTTACAATAAGTAACTGTTTCTCATCTTCTTCACTGAGATGCTCTCAAAGCCATAAGCACTTGGTCTCAGTGAGTTCTGTACAAATATACACACTATTTCCTCTCCTACTGCTACCCCAATACATCCTCTAGTGGAAAATATAGTGGCTCTGTGTATGTTTTCTAATTTGAAAAGTGTATTCTTTATGGGACACAGTCAGATACAAGTCAATTTATAATTTGTCTGGCCGCCACAGTATATGTTAAATTGGGGTGGGCAAACTATGGTCTGCGGGCTGGATCCGCCAGCCATTTTAATCCAGCCCTTGAGCTCCCACTAGGGAGTGGGGTCTGGGGTTTGCCACGCTCTGGTGCTCCAGCTGGTGAGTAGAGTCAGAGGCTGCTCCACATGGTTCTTGGAAGCAGCAGCATGCACCTCCGGCTTTTATGTGTAAGGGCAGCTAGGGAGCTCCGCTCTGCATGCTGCCCCCTCCCCAAGTGCCACCCACGCAGCTCCCATTGGATGGAAACCACAGCCAATGGGAGCTTCAGGGGTGGTGCCTGCAGACGGGGCAGCATGCAGAGCCACCTGGCTGCACCTCCGTGTAGAAGCCGGAGAAGGGATATGACACTGCTTCTGGAAACCACTTGGGATAAGCACTGCCCGGAGCCTGCACCTCTCCCCATGCCCCAACCCTCTGCCCCAGCCCTGATCCCCTGCCTGCCCTCCAAACCACTCAATCCTAGCCCGGAGCACCCTCCTGGACCCCAAACCTCTCAACCCAAGCCCCACCCCAGAGCCTGCACCCCCAACCAGAACCCTCACCCCCTCCCACACTCCAACCCCAATTTTGTGAGCGTTCATGGCCCACCATACAATTTCTATTCCCAGATGTGACCCTTGAGCCAAAAAGTTTGCCCACTCCTATGTTTAACCAAGCTGTGTTTTCTCTAGACTCTTTGGTATGTCTACTTTGCAATAAAATATCTGTAGCTGGCTTGGTAAGCTAACTTGGGCTCACAGGGCTAGGGCTGCAGGCTTATAAAACTGCAGTGTTTGGGCTCAGGCTGGAGCCAACATCTCAGAGCACGGGCTCCAGCCCAAGCCTGATCATCTACACAGTGATTTTATAGCCCCACATGCCTGAGTCAGCTGTCTCAGGCCAGTTGTTGCAGTGTAGACATACCCTTTTTGATTAATTTGGGCTTCAATCCTGCAAAAATGAAACTCATGCCTAACTTTAAGTGCAGTAGTAGACCCATTGACCTCAATGACACTGTTCACATGCTTAAAATGGAGCATGTGCATAAGTGCTAGCAGGAATGAAGCCATAATTAGACTTTCAAACTCTCATCATTTACCAGCATGTAATTTGCAGTCCTTTTCTTCCATGTTGTTGCACCACCTCTGTGTTTGAATATATTCTGACAAAATTGTGATTTCAGGCTCCTGACTCCGTAAGAGTGTCTGCAAAATTTTGGCCTGGTCTACACTGAGAGTGGGGGGAGGTGGGAGATCGATCTAAGTTATGCAACTTCAGCTGTGAGAATACTGTAGCTGAAGTCAATGTACTTAGATTGACTTACCATGGTGAGTCAACTACTGCTGTTCCCTTGTCGACTCTGCCTGCGCCTCTCATGGAGGTGGAGTACAAGAGTTGACGGGAGAGTGCTTGGGGGTGGATTTATCACGTCTAGACTAGATGTGATAAATCAACCCCACTGGATCGATTGCTGCCCACCAATCTGGCAGGTAGTGTAGACATACCCTTTGTTTCCTCATGATATTTCACAAAATGGGCTTTGTGCCTAAAACCATAAAATTAAAATTTCCACATACTTGAAATCAAATTTCAGAAATCTGAAAACAGTGATTTTTGCTTGAGAGTAAGACTAACTTGAAATAAAAATCAGCACATTTTTCAAGTAGAAAAATTTCACATTTCAATAAGTATTCAGGGAATTCGATAATTTTAATGAAGTCAAAATAAAACCTGAAAACCACAAATATCAAGATTTTAAAATTTTGTAGGCAGTATATATTACTCTGTGAGTGAGTTAAAACATAATAGACCCAGTCTTTGACTTCTTTCACCTGAAACTGTTCTTCTGTGTGTTTAAATACAGAAATGTAATGTGTTAATTAGCCTCTTTTGAGATAACTATATCAATAGTATTTTATGTTGTCAGAATTTTCTCTTATGTATATTTAAGAAAGAGGGGAATTTTTAAGTACATGGGAAAATTGGTGAAACAACCCATGGCTCCACTCCTACTATTGGATTCATGGTGGCAGACCCCTGTGGACTCTCATAAGAATTCCAGGACATAAAGGCTGTGCAGGTTTTGGATAACACATTTTGAAGTAGAATTTAGAACGTTGACACAACTTGTCCCTGTCATTCTGAGACCATTCAAAGAATCAGCTGATGAAATGATGGAACTAAATAACTGCTGTTTTGATCAGGCTGTTTTTAGCAGTAGTGGTGTGGATGTGTGGATGCGTATCTGGCTTTCACCATGATGGAAAACATATTTATACAAAATCCCAGTATATCAAAAAGATGTTGATCATAAAAGAGGACTACTTATTCATAATGCAATAAAAATAGATAAAAGTCAGCCTTTACACAATTTCAGAAGCAAATGCTGCATTATCGGAGTAAACATTTCTTAAAAATGTATAAACACTCGTCAGGCTCCTTTTTAGATAGGCATCGTTATCTGTTACTCTCTAGTTTTGGCATTGTGCATAACTGAGATTCTATATCAGTACTTGCCTCCACACACCTTCCTTAAATATATACACACACACATTTTTAATGTCACTTTAGAGTCAACTCAATACAAAGGTTTTTTACTCTATCATTACTATCATTTTATATACAATCATAGGCTCAGGGTGATATGGGAAATGCAAGACATGTCTTTTGTTTTTTTTGGCATTTCTGATCCTGTTCAATTTTAAGCTCTTGTAATGAGCTCAGATACTGTAGCTCAAATTCCCTTGAAGTCTTTGTGAAACCTGTAGAGCTCAATCTCTTTGAAATCTGACATGAAAATCCAGGTGTTCTAGGCAAGAGGACAATTCCGTTGCTGTTGTTCCTTGCTTTACTTTCTGAATTAGATCTCAGGGCTGTTGTAAAGAATAATGATTAAATGTCTGGTTTATATTTGAGAATGCCACATGGCAAAGTATCAATAAATAGCTGCAAAGTGAATTCCAAGCAAATCTACTATTCATTTTTTGTGGAAAGTTTCATGAAATTTTCTGTCATTACATTCTTCTGTTTGTCGTCCCTCCCACCCTCCAAATTTAGTGTTTGCAAAATTTCATGAAAACAGTCATTTGGCTATGAAAATATGCAAAATAGTCAAATTTAATCTTTCTATAGCAAGAACAAATTGTGCTCAAAAGTTGTAACCATTTTCTGTTGAAAACAGGCTTGTTTACCACATTTTTCTGCTGAAAGTTGGGTAAAGCTGATAATGAAGTGTGAAAACTCTGGACATTTCTAATTTCATTGTATTTTGTACTCTATTCATTCTACTGAATATTTTTGCACCTCTTGCTGACTTTGTTTCTTACTCACGCCTTGGACCTCATCTTACTAGGTGTTTTCTCTTGGTCATAATTTTATTACTCTCCAATCTGAAAAATATATTTCCATTGACTCTCACATATATGCGTATATAGCATAATTCACTTTAACATCAAAACAAAATCTAAGTAGTGTGCAGTTCATATGAAAAGTGTAGAATGGAGGGGGGAAGTGAGTAACCAGTTGTTAGACCTGGAATTGCTACTTTGACTGTTTCTGATACTGTGCTATGAAAATATTTGTGTGCTTTTAATTCTAGAATCTGAGGCCAAAGATGTAAAAAAAGTGTAAAAATCATAAAAACATTGACATACGTGGATATCTAAAGGTTCTCTGTTTGATAGAGAATTTCTTTGCTTTTCTTTAGGAATATGAAAATTACCCATCCCCTTTAAAGGGTACACATTTGAAAGCCTTACTGGTTCACACAGGAATGGAATGTAGTATGTAATACAGCTCATGTGTGATGAAGAGTGCTGCTTGCTGCCATTCAAATTTATGTGCTCTAATTTCTATAAACACATAGTTGCACATGCAAAACATGGACTTAGGTGTGGAAATTGCTGTTCAACATGCAAAACGCCATTAGATGCCTAATCACTTGAGCTGAGATTTACAAAAAGGCCTAAAAGCATTAGTCATCCAGCATCCTTCGTCTCTCTTGACAATACCGGCTTTGATTTGTATCTCAAATCCAAATTTTGTGTGAGCAAAACCTTGACCATGGAAAAACTGCGCCTTCAAAAAGTTCTACCTGCAAATTTAGTAAGTTTTTGACCTATAATTAATCCTGCTTAAACTTTAAAAACCCTTGCTTCCATTAACCAATATCTCCTTTTTGCCATGCTGCCTTACGATTGTATGCCATTCACAAAATCAAACAATATTTCATGGAAGTACCTTTCCATGCTAGAAAGTCAGCTATTCCGTTATTATGACAAATCCCAATGTGTTATCTCTTAAAGTTAGTATTTCTTGGAAAGACGCTGCATCTTGTGAAGTAAAAGGATTAAATCTCCACCATGTGTGGACAATGTAATACCCCACCACCCTGTGCCAATTTTGGCAATCACAATAGCAATGATATTTCTGTAGGATGAAATAGGGCCATCTCAGTTACATTGGTGCAACCTCTTAGGGCGCCTTTGTCAGTTAATGTAGTAGAATTTCAAGCTGTCATTGAGAATTTGGCCAGGATCTCTGCCAAGATGTATACTGGAGAACTGGTTGTTTGTAATGCCAATGGGATTGCGCTGGTATTATGTTCTCTGGAGAATAGGAATCTTTAAAATCTGCATAGGAGCCTTGTTAGGATTCTCTCCAGCTGTAGTTTGACAAAGTTCCATAGAATAAGTGTTTGCTTATCAAAAAAACTGAAAATGTTTAAAGAATGCTTATCTATGTTTCTTCTCAGTTTACTGTCCACATTGGCACAACAGTTGGAAGGATTCCAATTTTAGGAAACTGTGTGTTTCAGACTTGCTTTGGCAGTGAATTTTCTGTTGCTACTTTTTGAGCTTTGGAACAAAAACTCGTTCTCACCTAAGGAGTTACAAAATGAGAAACAGATGATGGATCTGTGTGAAGTTTTTCTATTTCCCATCTTATGTTACAATGGCAATATGTGACTGTCAGCAAAACAAGGACTTTTGGAAATAATGGCAAATTGTATAGCTGCCATCATCTTCATTCATTTTCTGAGGCACCACTCAATTTCTGATCTTTAAAATATTGGGCCAACCTAGGCTAAATTCACCACTGGTATAAGATGTGGACGTGCTTATGTTAGAAAAAAATAGGTCTTTATGTGTTCAATAAGTGCCAGATCATATGAACAAGCCCTGTGATGATGCTCCCACTGAACCCCAGGTAAAAGCTGTGAGGAAGAGTCTTCAGGTTTTTTTTTCTTTTGCATTTTGCATCTAGTTGTGCTGGTGAGGGAAGTCCTCCAGCATGACAGAGTAGAAAATTGCTTACCTGGGAATGGTAGGCTGGCTCTCATGAAAGGGCAGTATGGCACTGGTTTGAATTCAGAACTTTTATAAGCATTATTAATCATCTCCTTTGCTATGGATCTGTTTATTCAATCCTATGCTACTGATATTCCATTGAAATCGATTGCCTTACTTGATATTTCAGCAGTGTAAGGTGTAGGTGTTTATTTGCTAGACATGAGCAGTGTTCTTGACAGCAGTTAATTGGTTAAGTGATGAGGAAGCAATAATGACAGTGTTTTTGATTCCACTAGAGTAAATTCTTCCTTATCTGCACAAAATATTGGCATTTCTCTCTCTCCTCAGCAAAGATTTAAAAGCTGAGCGAGTTGCCATGTTACTTAAAACTTCATTATTTTTTACAAAATATACTCCAGAACATTTACTGGAACATTATCAAGTACTATCATAAATAATTAAATTGAACTATAATTGTCAAAATAAATGAATAAAACACATCTGGAAAGCTTTGGCTTTTTGCTCCTTAATTTACAAGATTGGTAATTCACAATGGGTCTTCTTGACATTAGTATGAATAAGCAAGAGCTAGTATATGGTACATGATTCCTTACCAAGTGGCCTGGCATGCACTAATGCTATTGCCACTTTTGAGAGAGCCAGAACCCGGTAAAACATGCATCTGGCATGGAGAAAAGCTTTTGACTGATAGAAGCAAAGAAACAGAAATATGTACACAAATATAAAACAAATAGGTGGTGAAAGATGCCAGAATTTCTGCACTGTAATTCAGATTGCAGCATGTGTTTAAAAATGTGTGTCCAACAATACAAATTGCCAACCTTCAAACATTTCCAGAAAACAGCCCGAAGTTCAGACAATGAAGACTTAAAACATTCAACGAGAACTGTCCATATGCCAAATCAATTGGATATTGTAATATAAACTGAAGGTTGTCCTCTCTATAACTTTGTTTCATACACTTCTACCCCAATATAACACTACTCGATATAACACGAGTTCAGGTATAACATGGTAAAGCAGTGCTCGGGCGGGGGCGGGGCTGTGCACTCTGGTGGATCAAACCAAGCTCGATATAATACACTTTCACCTATAACGCGGTAAGATTTTTTGGTTCCTGAGGACAGCGTTGTATCAAGGTAGAGGTGTATTTTGAATGTCAATTCAGAGACCAAAAATATCCAACCCTCTAATAAATGATTAATACAAATGTAAATAACTATGGTTATGTCTACGCTAGCACTTTCATTGGTTAAGGTTGTGAAAAAGCACACTCCTGACTGACATAAGTTTCACTGACAGAAGCACATGTGTGGACAGTGCTGTCAGTGGGAGATGCTCTCCCGCCAACATAACTACTGCCAGTTGTTGGGAGTGGTTTAATTATACCAAAGGGAGAGCTGTCTCCTGTGAGCACAGAGCTGCTACACGCAGGGGTGAAAGTAACTCCAAAGACTTACTGGTACGTCCCTGCCCCTTTTGCCTCCCCTCTCGGCAGTAAATGGCTGTAAGGTCTCTAGTGTAGACATAGCCTAAGTAAAGTACTAGTAGCCAGCCACTTCTGCCATATTCTATGATATTCAGTAGTAAAGATTTCTTTTCTTGTGGGCTCCACTATTAAAAAAAAATAACAAATAGGGTAACTAGGCTTTAGAGCCATAAACTTGCCTTGAAACATAAACTTCATGTCAATAGAATAAGTAGATGTTGAAGTAACAGAATGAAGACAGTACATCCATGGCCTAAGACAGAAAAAGCAAATGATTAAACTATTTTTATACTCACTTAACAAAATCAGAAATGACTCACTGATAATTCCAAGCTAATTGCCTGAATTTTAATTCTATTTCTGGCACCATCTCCCATTGTGCTTTTTGGTAATGAATTTGAAATCCAAGTTTCCAGAGCATCAGCTGTACAGATGTGGTGGAGCTCTATAGATATGCACTCTTCTTGTACACAGGACGATGGAGTCTATTTTCAGATATGAACTTTTTGTGCCAAAGCCAGCTCAAATTTGAACAGAGCTGTGTCAGGCTAAAGTGTTTAGGCAGCCATACTCATTTTAGATGCCAAATTTGCCTTCCTGACAACATCAAATTGGACTTGGGAAAACCTGTTGAAACTCGTGCCATGGCCGCTGGAAAATTCCCTGTAATGAGCAACGCATGGAATAGGCCGTTGGTGCCTGATACATAGTGGTTCTTTAACAAGGAATAGATCTGATATTTTTGTGTCCTCCCCCTCCTCATCAAGTACCAATAAATACCTGTGGCTCAAAAGCTTCTCAACTTTGGTGATCACAAGTGCCATTTTAAGGTCACCCCAACTGACTGCTGTAGTCAATGGGAAAGAGTGTGGTATGCTACTTCTGCTCTTGCTGGAACCCATTTTTCGGATCCCAACCTCTGAACTAGTCTAACTCTCCTTTCCCATGGTAACTCACATGCTCAGAAACATAGAGCAGAACAGTGAAATAGTAGAATGGCACTTCTGTTGAAAGGCCATCACTGCTCTGTTAAGATAGGAATGAGATTCTATGTATTGTTCCAGCCCCCTGTTTTTTTTTCTTTGCACAGTGAGTCTCAGACTCACTTGCTACCATTTCCTTTAGCAGGAGAGGAGAGAAGGGCCAGTTGGAGGATATGTACTTATCTAGGCTAAAGCAAAGTGTGTTGTAATATTTCTAGGGAGGGTACTGGGAATAATTTTTGGGCAAACTAAGCTGTTTGTTCCCTGTGAGGACATTCTTTACTAGGCAGTCAGATCTTAATTTGCCTATAGGCTCCATGCCTCTATGTGGGGGCTGAGGAGATAGACCCATGCAACAGCATAACCACTTGATAGGCAAATTTTCAAAACTTGGGTGTCAATGAATCTGGCCAGCCAGAGCTATGCAGGTGCGCCCTATGCTGTTACATCTGTTATTGCTAATAAGATACGCATTAATATGTGCAAAAAGTAACCTGTACAAAGTATGACTGGCTGCTGCAACATCCTGTGATGGCCATACCTGCGCGGGTGACTTGTGCTGCTGGTGATGATGGTGCTAGTTCAAGCAGTCCTGTGGGTAGCAGTTCTAAAACAAAGCTTAATTGCATGACAAGGCAGGTGAACTCAGACATGAGGCCTCTGGAGGTTGCTTCCAGGACACAAAAGCCCTCAGAAGGAGAGGATGTGGAAGTCAGTAAATGGCTGGCAATCACTTGACTGTGGAGATCCAGAAAAAGTGGAGAAGGGCATCTTTGTGTGTAAAAAGGACAATCTGTCTGGCCAAAGGACACAGCCAAAGTGAAGGACAATCATGGCTAGCTCAGCTGGTGGCCATAAATAGAGTGAATCTTCATGCTTTAGACACCATATTGATGAGTAGCCATAAGCAATTTAAGTAATTTATATATCAATGTGCCTCTGTTGTTGACTTTTGAACTACAATGGCTTGCCCTTTGGTTAATGGGAACCAGATGGGACACAACTTCCTGGGCATCAAGTTTACATCTGCCTGACCTATGACTAGTCTACATATGCTTGTCAGCCTGGATGGGTTCCTTACAATACCAACAATAGATCATGGAAGCTTCTCCCCAGCTAATACCAAAAAGACCCAGCCCATTTGCCTCACCCATTCCATGCTTGCACAGATTTTACACATGGCCACTCCAGTTGAAATTCCAATCTGATCTCCATGCTTTGGATACTTGTGTGCCTTCCAGCTTTTGAAACTGTAGTTCTTGACACCACTTTGTGCCTCAGTTTCCTCTTCTGTAAAATTGGGGTAATCATATTTACTAAACACTTCCAAGGATTGACTGTTTCTGAAGCACTTTGAACAATTCTACAGTATATATGTGCTAAGTGCTGTTTCATGTTACAGACTTCATCAATCAGAGGCAGAAGCTGAAAGGTTGTGTATTTATTCTGCTCTTCAATGGGAACAGCAAAATTAGATACGCTCTATTGTAATGAAACTATTTGATGGCAATTTTGCTTCTGGAATTTTGATGTGCTGCTGCCACATGCAATAATTCAGCCATCTTAAATGTTCTACCTAGCTTTACCAGGGCCATAGAGCTGATGAGCTCCTCTGTTTTTTAAATATATATATATGAAAATAATACAGAGCTGTTTGAAAGGCTAGACAAATTTGTTGCATTATGGAATCTTTACTGTCCGCAGAAATGTTTTGCTAGGGAGGTCCATATTGCTGGATCTTGTTTACATTCTCCCCAGTTACACCCTTAGGACAAATGACACACACTCATGAATTTTAAGGAGAGCTCTCTCTCCCTTAGCAGGAGGGACAAAGCAAAGACACAGTCACACCACATGAAGTTATAATCATTTCTCTGCCTAGAGATCCTGCGTGACTGAGTTCCTAGTATCAGCAAGCAGTATATTAGCATGTGTTGCTAAGCAGTACACGTAGGCAAATTGTGTGCAGAGCGGGGCAGTGAGGATTCAGCACAGAAGATTAAACAATCGGTCTTTCGTGAGCTATTTCAAATACCCTTGGCCCAGCAAATATTAGAGATTATTTAACCTTTTTTGCTATTCTTTAATAACAGTTGTTTATAACTTCTCATGTTCACTTTTTGTTATCTGTATTTTTTATATTCTGGAGGACTATTTTCAGCTATCTCTGTGAACCAAGCTAGCTGTCAAGAGTACTATATTGGAGCTGGCCCTGAGGAATCCAAGTCTATATACTGTGCTTGGTTCCTTACCTTCCTAACACGGAGGAGTTTGAGAATACTTTAGAGGCTATATTCTTGCCTCCTCAGACGGGAGAAGAGAGTAGGACTATATCAAGGAGGGGTGGCTGTAATTTTTTGGTTAAATTTATTCTAGCAAAAATAAATAAATCATTTTGTAAGTTTGAAATTTACTTTTTTGCATTCATCTTTTGGTGGTATTCTTCCCCCCACCCTTTTTTTGCTACATAAGTGGAGAAAAGCATCTAAAAAGATTTTTTAAAATGTGAATAGTGAGAGACAGTCTCTTACTTCATACTTTTAAAAAAATGTTTCCCTTCTTATCCAAGGGAAAGAAGAAAAAAATGAAGTGGGAACAATCACTTCATTGCACATCATCCCCACAGAGCGACTGAGCATGCTCCCTTCTGGGGGTTCCAGAGACTGAGTAGGACTTTCCGTGTGCTTGCTTCTCCCTGCTGCTGGGAGCCCCTGTAGTGCTGGTCTCAGTCTGGCTTGTGCTTTCAGTGCTCCTGCAGCAGTTGCCCTGGCAGCATGGAGAAGGAGAAAGCTGCATGATTTGAATGCAAACAGGGGAAGAATTAAGGGTGTGGGAGGAAATAGGATCAGGAGTTGGTGTGATAGGAGCTGGGGAGGGAAGTGGGCGTAGGGGTAAGAGCTGGGGTAAGGGGAGTCGGAGCAGGAGCAGACATGGGCGGAACACAGGGTGGGGGCTTAGGAACAAGAGATTGGGGGAGGAGTCGGAGCCACTGAGCAGAGAGGATAGGGACAGTAGGGGGACCTATGGACAGGAGCTGGGGAGAAGGGCAGAGGGAAAGGGGCATACTGCTAAATACTACAGGAGCGACAGATGCAGGATTTAGCAGGGGAGGGGAGGATGGATTGGAGTCAATAAAGATAGCAGCAGAAGAGGGCAGAGAGGAAGGGGACAGGGAGAGGCTCTGGGAGAAAGGGCAATAAGGGCTGTAACCACTAGAGAACCAGGGGCGGCTCCAGGTCCCAGCACGCCAAGTGTGTGCTTGGGACGGCATGCTGCAGGGGGCGCTTTGCCGGTCGCCAGGAGGGCGGCAGGCAGGGTGCCTTCGGCGGCATGCCTGCGGAGGGTCCACTGGTCCCATGGCTTCGGTGGACCTCCCACATGCCTGTGGGCAGTCTACCAGAGCCGCGGGACCGGCGAGCGGCAGAGCGCCCCCCACGGCATGACGCCATGCTTGGGGCAGCGAAATGTGTAGAGCCGCCCCTGTAGAGAACACTTCTCTACAGAATCTCTCATTTGAACCCATTATTCCTGAGTCTCAATAGTCCTGTTCTGTGCAGTAAATAGCTGTGAAACCTCATGTAGCAGCTCCATGTAGAAGACTAGATGGACGGATATTAGAGGCAGGATGAGTAGCACTACCTATTATTAAGGTTGCCCAATGTTCCTAGTACATAAGACCCTGTTTTCAGTTGCTTATAACTTTGCCACACTTTAACCATTTGCTCTGATATTTTCCATGGAGGGTATCTGCCTCAGGCTCAAGTTTCTGTGAAACATTTCAGCCAGAATGTTCGACAGGTTTCAAGTACAAGGCAAGGTAACTATACATATTCATTTCTGGCAACCTTTTCTTTGAGAAGCTGTAGTATCCCCATGCTTTGAAGAAGGGACTTGAAATTTGGCTGAGGGTGGCCTTTGTGTCAATGTTGTGCTTTTTGCTGTCCCTGTGGAAATCCAATTTTGGCCAAGTTATAAACAGTTTGCACATGCTCATTAGAGACTTGATAGAATTTCACAACCTAATTCCTTGAAGATTCAATCTGCACTGAGCAAGCAGGGTTTGCAAGGGGCTGAGCTGTACTGCAATTGAAATTCCCAACTGCTCCAGGTTGTTCTGGGTCTCTTGTGATCTCAGTGGCCCCCTGCTGGGCGCTGGCAGCCTGAAGGATAAAAATGCCTGATTTGAATGCAGAGAAGACAAGAGGCAGACCCTGGGCCAGGGTGAGTAAATTGGAAAAAGGAGCCTGGGAAGGAAGGCTGGGACAGGAGGGTGGCAGGAAGATTGGGATTGTTTGCACAAAGAGATGGAACTAGGATCTGGGGGAAAAGACTGGGACTAGCTGAGCAAGTAGATTTACAGTAGGAGTATGGGGGTAGAGGGTGGGTGTGGAGTGGGAGTGAAAATGGAGAAAGATCTGATGAGGAACCAGGTGCATGGGGCCTGGGACTGGCTAGGCAAAGTGTCTCAGACAAAGAACTGGGTTTGGAGGAGGGACACTGAGATTAGAGAAGAAGTCAGAGAAAGTGGACTGGGAGCTGGGGACAGGGGATGAGGAACATGCACATGATAGGAGGCAAGTGAGGGTGGAGAAAAGATCAGACAAAGATCAGAAGAGCAGGAACTGGGACTGGATGGGCAAGGAGATGGGGGGCAATGTGCTGCCCAACCCTAATTCAGCCTCCTTGTGCATGTGCATTAAAATGGTCTTTAATTAAATTATCACATATTGTTTTTTCCAAAGGACCCACTTCCTCATTCAGTGTACAGGAGGGATGATTCTCCGTGAATAAACTAGGACTGTGTAGTGAAGGAGACTGTTATCTGTATGACCTGTAGTAAGAAGAGAGCCTGAAACATAAGCCATTGTATCAGAAGCCTGGTATGAGGCAGGACCTGCTCACAAAGTCTGGCAAGAACAGGGCTAATATTGCAGAAATACACATTCCTAAGAAGTGCTTAGCACAAAGTACTCACGCAAACACTTCCCAATATCAATTGGCACCAAAACATCTCAATATCAAGCATGATACAAAAACTTTCTTCAAGAATAACAGGAACACGCTGACCCCTCCTAAAAGATAAGGTCAGGATGACAGTACATAATAAAAATGTTTTAATCGACCCAACATGTACAAGGTGATGGGTGATAACTAGCCACGTCGGGGGCAGTAACTATATCATAGGCAGTATGTAACTTGTTTGTATCAGGGTATAAAGATGTATGTCAAAGGGAGTATCTTTGTCTAGCTGAGGGGGAAATGGAAACTCCTGCCTTTCACTAAGCTGCATCCATTGTCATGGGCATATATGTCTTAGTATCCTCGTAGAGTCTGCCAGGTGCTATTACCATGTTTTGTCCACAATAAACCTGGCCTGGTGCCTTTGTACCTTAACAGACCTCATAGTCATTGGGCGATTTGCTCGAGGTCTGCTGTGCCAGCTGGCACACAGGGAAAACACACACAGGCAGCCAAACATCTAATAGCAGGACCCATTTGTTGCAGAAGTTGGAAGCTGTGTAGTAAATGAGGCAGGGAATTGTAGGAAGAGAAAGTATGGTGTCACTGGTAAGGTAGTCAAATGTCACCCTGGAGAATTGATGTTAAGGGACTAGCCATGAGTAGTCTTGCCTAATGGTCAGGGTGGGAAGCTGGCCTAATGGCTGGAGCAGAGATAACCAGGCCTCGTGGTCAAAGCCTAATCAGGAGCTGAGTTACCAAATCCAGGGAGTGAGTTGGGCCAGGAATCAGGAGCCAAGGGTCAGAGCTAGAGTATCAGCCAGAACTGAGACAGGAGCCAGGTGCAGGAAACAGGAGCAAGGGGAAAGAAACCAGGAGTGGGAGCCAAGAACAAGGAGCAGGAGACAGGAGAAAGTATCAGGAGCATAGAAATAGCTGAGAGAGGAGCAGGAACAGGACCAGAAACACAGCAGCAGAAATGGAATGCTGTTGAGCAGCCAGGACTTGGGACTGCTGCAGGATATAAGAATGTGCCTGCTGGAGTCTTCAGACAGGCAGTAGGCCAGGTTCATTAGCTGAATCATCTCAGGGCAGTGAGCTGGATCTAGTTCCGCTCTGGGTCCCTGACAATGGGATTCTATCCCTGCCTCTGCAACAGAATTTGTGTGATGCTGGGCAAGTAACTTAAACCAAACTTTTCATGGATGGTTATTAATTGTGTGTTCTTCAAATGTACTCTGCATTTTCACAACCAACCGGGTGCAGCCAGAATAGTGGGACTTCCTAGTAGCAGTGTCTTTAGAGCACTCTCGCAACCTTTCCACTCCCAGCATTCAAGCACATCAGAGCATGGACATAAAGTGGGCATTGCAGCCATTGCTGCCTCAGTCCCTTCCAATTGCAGTAGTGATAGGATGTGAACCTCTCCAGATCTTAGATCCATAGTTTGATAACTGCCATTGTAGATTAGTCATTGGTAGAAGTTTGTATCGTTTGTTTTAGAATAATGTATAGTGTGCTAGTTTAAGTAGAGCACTTACCAGATCTGACATGGTGGATCCTAGGACAACACCCCTCTTAGAGGGTAATATATTTTCTGATGTTATTAGGCCTTATGGCATTCACACCATGACTCCATATGCCAGGCTAAGAATGAGACTACTTCAAAACTGGCTGTTAAAGAACTTCAAACCTAGTTTGGACAGTATGCTAAAAATAGTCACCATTACAAGGAAAATTTTTCTTTCTCTACTGTGGTGACTGAAACCACAGAATGTCTTCAAAGGAATATTGTTCAACCCTCCTCCTCCTCTGTTAATAATAACCATAGATGTGTCTAAGATAAACTGGGGAGCAGTCTCCACAACGTTTTCATCTGAGATCTTTGGAACTACAGAGAATCCTTATTATACATAAACATATTAGTACTGAGGGTGATCCGTCTGGCTCCCAAAATGCTTCTTCCACAGATATAGAATGGTCATGGACAACATATCTCCAGGATATTCTTTGAACAAAAAGGGAGAAGCTTGATTGTCTCAACTGCGTCACAAGGTAGTAAAACTTTGGGACTTGTGTATCCAATACAGCTTTGACCCGATTACCTTACATGTCACAGGAGAACACAGTGTGGTTGCGGATTGTCTGAGAAGATATTCCTCAAAGACGCACAAGTGGTCTCTAAAGGACTCAGTGATTCAAATCATTTCCAACCATTAGCGGTTTCTAGACATAAATCTATTCACCACCAGATTCAATATGTAATATCCTCATTTTTGCTCAAGAGTGGGCTCAGAGAGTCAATCACAAACACAGTCCTCCTAGATTGAGGAACAGGTTTGATGTATGCATTTTCCACCATTGCCTCTAATCCTCAAAGTTCTAAAGAAGATGATTTTAGTTTCTTCAGCATGGCCAAAGCAACAGAGGTACACCGAGTTACCCCATTTATCCAATGGCAAATACAAGATGCTCCCATTATCACAGGACTTACTGTCCCAATAGAAAGGGAGCATTTTTCACCCAGTCCTTCTGTCATTACATCTGACAGCTTGGGCAATAGGACTTTGACATATTTAGAAAAATTGTGCTCCCTCGAGGTGTAGCAAATTCTAAGTAATGCTCAGCCCCATCTATAAGAAAAAGTTAAAACTTTAAATGGAAAAGATTTATTTGGGCAACTGTTAAGAATGTTGACCCAGTGTCAGTCCTATACAATTTATGTTAGAATAGTTGTTACACTTAAAACAGTGGGCTTGTCTCTCTCCTCCGTCAGAGTCCACTTATCAGCAATACTCATGTTAATGGAAAATCCATTTTCTTGCTCAAATTGTTGAAAACCTTTTAAAGAGGGCTTATGAAATCTCCATTCCTTAGTACAGGATCCAATTTCTCCATGGAATCTGAATTTAATTCTAATGCAATTTGTCTTCTCCCGTTTGAACCTCTACTGTTTCATTTTTCTTTGAAGACAACTTTCATAATACACCTAGCGTTAGTGCACTCCATGTATTGATGATGAACACCCACTCATTTACTTTTCGTAAAGACAAGGTTCTTAAACCACACTCTAAATTCCTTCTTTAAATGATTTCAGAGTTTCATGCAGATAAAAGTATTAATTTATCTTTATTTTTCCCAAAACCTCAAAGGGAAATCTAGGTTACGTTCCTTAGATGTAAAGGGAACACTCTTGTATTACATGGACAGAAATCAAAAATCTTTACATGCTGTTATTTAGAAGTCAGACTGTGTCAGCACAGTCCCTGTTTATATAGGTTAGACTCTCTATTGAAGAGTGCCATTTTGTGATGTGCGAGGTCTTGAACCTACAGCTAGAAGTCCCTAGATAGCTGCTACATCCTGGCCTTCACCCAATGTCTGCTAAAAGCTAAGGCTGAGAAGCTAGTATGACTGTAACCTCAGCCAAGGCTCCACCCACAGGAGCACTGATTAGAGGATCATCTGGCTCCACTGGTTGGTCCAACCATGGTATTTAAGTCAGAAGGAGGCACAGGAAGTTTGTCTGAGCTACAAGTTGATTTCCTGTTGTGGCTTCATTGGACCCTGCATGTGCCTGTCTCCTGCACCTAAACCTGATTCCTGCTTGCCTCCTGCCTGACACCTGGCTTCATGTATGTTTCCATCATGCTTCTATTCTGTACTTAATCCTCTCCTCCAATTTCTGCCCTTACACCTTGCCGCCAGTCTTGACCCTGACTCTAGTTTGACCCTTGGCTCTGGCATTTTGGATTTGACCTTGGCTCTGACCCTTAGATTTGACTCCTCGTTCTGACTCTGGCTTGATCCCTGACTCCAATTCTTGGCTTTGTTCCCCAACCTGGACCCCTGCTCTGCCCATTAGATATGACTCCTGCTCCAACTACTAGGCCAGACTACCTATATCCCAGTCCATAACACATACTCTCCTCCTGTTCCTCTTGCAGCCCATTCTACTAGAAAAGTTGCTTAAGTAGCATACTGTAAACATATTCTCCTTATTGAAATATGCAAGGCTGTTGCTTCTCTGTGGAGTTCAGCTCACACTTTTTTACAAAACATGATGCACTGGATCTGGCATCCAGGTCTGATATACAGTGTGGCAGAGTGGTGCTCCAGTCATTGTTTAATTAAGACTCTGCTCCCTCCTTCCAATTTATGGTACTGCTTGCCAAGCTATCTCAAGACAGAGTATGCAGAGGATGCTTGAAGAAGAAATGAAGTTTACTTACCTGTAACTGGAATTCTCTGTGATGGACTCTGCATATTTGCAGTCCCTGCCTGCCTTCCCCATACCTGCAGAGCCCTAATTTCAGTGTTACTTGGTATTCTGCTTTAGTGGTGGAAGGAAGTGAGGCCGCAATGGGTACCTTGCCCCCTTTATGGCCATGCTCTCAAAATGTGCTCTAATGCTGGGGGCAGAAGTGTGAGTGGGGGTTGAGCACTTTAATGGGCACTGCTTACCTGAAGGTTCCACCGTCCTGGCTGCACCTAGTTGGCATGTCCCAGGAGCACTATAAAATGCTTCATATTCTGAAAAAATCAGGCTCTAAACTTCTCAGATGGGGAACCCAAAATTAGTTGACACTTTTGACATTAATCTCTCTCTTCCTTCATTCTCCAGTGTAAAATTGGGATGATAATATCAAATCACTCCAGAGAGGTTTTGTCAAGAAAATAAACATTAAGAACTCAGACACTACAGTGAAAGCAACATAGAAAAGCCCACGAGAAAGTTAATTCTGCATTCAGTGCAGGGTCTGACTGGTGTATAGTAAATAATACATGGGGCCACACACTGGATGATGAGGATAAGGAATATTGAATAGCTACCCTTCAGTGAGCAGTGTCCATCCTGTGCGCTGAATGAAGGAGTCCTGGGAAAAAACTAATATGTGATCATTAATACCCTACCTGAACCGTGGGATAATCTTCACATAATTGTGGCTGAGTTGCAGACAAGACATGGAAAATCACAGAAAAGTAATATTGAACCTTCATTAATAGCAGTAATTTGGAAAAGCCACAGTAGATCTATTTGTTTAAGAAAAAATTGCTGGAATGATAAACATGGCTACCACTCTGAAACCTGTCAACTATTATGTGATGCCTGCGGTTTTTTTTTTTGACAATTTGATGCAACTACAGGGCCATAACCATGGTGGGGCGAGCAGGACAGCTTTTCAGTGCGCAAAGCTGGGCGATGGGTGAAAGAGGAGGGGCAGGGAAATGATGGGAAAAAAGAGTAGGGGGTAGAGTCCTTCAGTGGGCATGGTATTGCCACTCTTACTTCTGCATTGCTGCTGGTGGCAGCACTACCTTCAGAGCTGGGAGCCTAGCCAGCAGCACCGTTTTCCGGAGAAAATAACATATTTCAACAATACTGAGAGACTACCGTTGGAATTAGATTCTCCTAATGTGGTTGAGTTTGAGGATAGACTGGTCCCTAGTGAGAAGAGGTCATAGGGCTTTTCCCACATTATAACTCCTTATTCCATGAATTCACCAAACACTCTGCCTCTACAGATGAAAAGGTCTGCAACGACTGCATTTAGCATAGAAGGCTGTAATACCGCTTTATTTTAAGGATTGGCTATCGATGACTTATAAAGCTCTGATCTTACATTTATAAGCCTGCTACAGATAATGTACAGGAATGTCTGAATACCTTACAAATTATTTACAATATATTTACAGCACAGAGCAGCTAAAACACATCAACTACCACTGCAAATATTTCTTCCTTTACTTTCTTTTAAGCAATGCTCACTTCATTAGAAATGGCTCAGATAGGTTCATAATGAAATGGGCAATGCTGGAAATTTAAAAAAATAAAATCCATTTGCAGGGGTTGTTGCATTAATAATAAAACTGCGTGTACCATAGTCTGACTGTTAGAGCTAGTCAGTAAGTTGGTCTGTGTGGAAGAAAGACTCATGCAAATTAAGGGCAGTGAAACTTTGGAAACTGAAGGTTTTGCAAGGCTTGGACCTGAGAGGGAAGTGTGTCCTCTGAACCGTTTTGGACGTTTACAGCCTTGGCTGGAGTTCACAAACCATTTTCTTCTCTAATGTTTCCCTGTCTCTCCCCCACACCCCAAAAGGTTACTCAATTAAAAAAAAACAAAACATTTTCTGTCGAAAGAGGTTACTCTGCATACTTGTTTTGAAAGAGAGGACCCATACAGACCAAAGCTAGGCTAGCACATTTGGTTGACTTATATACAGTGGAAGCTACTAAAAAAAAAAAATCAGTGCTGGCTAATTGTTACCATACAGTCATTGCTGATTATCTCCTGCTATGCATTCAGAGAGTAGCTGGAGTATATTTTCTGTTCTCTCACCTACGCCCCTCCCAACAGTGTCTATTAACCAGAACACAAACTTCTTGAGTGCAAGAAAAACTTTGAAAACAATTATGTACAAATGGGTTTTAATATAGATAAATAAGTTTTCCTATCCCTAGTGTAACCTTCATTGGGGGTGACAGGGATTTGTACTTGCAGTTTGCATGGAGTTTGTAGGTTTGATGAATGCATTAACTCATAGCCCTCGTCCAGACTAACCCGCGGCATCGGCGGGTTAAAATCGATTGCTCGGGGATCGATATATCGCGTCTAGTCTGGACGCGGTGTATCGATCCCCGAGCGCGCTTACATCGATTCCGGAACTCCATCAATCCGAACGGAGTTCCAGAATCGACACGGAGAGCCGCGGACATCGATGCGGCGCCGTCCAGACTGGTGAGTACCTCGATTTTAGAAATTCGACTTCAGCTACGTTATTCTCGTAGCTGAAGTTGCGTATCTAAAATCGATTTTAATTCCTAGTCTGGACATGGCCTAAGTGAAAGCTCTTTGGGGCAGGGACTTTGTGTGTGTACAGTGTATAGTGCAATGGAGCCCTAACCCCTGAGTGGGGTCTCTAAGTGCTACTGAAGTACAGATGATAATAATAATGTGATTCTTCCTGGTTTGGTGTCAAACCCCGGCAAAACTATGGAGTTTCACCGGATTTACACCCAAAACCACATGGGTTTGTTGGTGTCCATTAACCCATCTACAGTTGAGGAATTGCTGAAAGGAAAAGGTAGGGTATGGAAATCACAGAGCACTCCCTTACCCTTCCCAGAGAAAGTGTTGAAGCTTGTATTTTATCTAGACTGAAGGTCTTTACAAGTCAATAAGTTGCAGACCTCATGTAGTGTATCGTAATTAAAGAAGAGAGAGTGCAGAATTTGCTGTTTCCAGGATGAGTTGCAGTTTTGCTGGCAATATTAATTAGTCTCATTCTGAAGATAATTTAAATATTCTCCTTATATCCATTTTGTATTCAAAGGGCTTGCATGAGAAATCCCAGAGTTAGGGATTTTGCACAGGCCCTAGAGGCCATCAGTGGAAATGAGAAACAGGAATTAAACTATACATAATATAGTGACTAATTGTCATGATAGATGGGACTCCAAAAGATTCAACATTTGGCTTTGATTTAGATACTTCCCTTAAGTCTGTCTAAGCCTCCAGAGTGTTTAGAAGTTTCCTGGAAGTCTCATGATGTTGATCTCCTGAGAGAGTCTGTTAATGCTTCCGGCTTGTGATTCCTCTGGAAATATTGCCTTTCTCATGGTATTTTAGCTCTTTTTGTTCTGTTCCCAGGCAGATCTTGGCAGGGGAGAAGTGTAAAAATGTAAAATAAAGAGGAAAACAAAATATCTAAACATTTCAGCACCTTCAGAAAGTTTGGTTTGGGTTAGGTGGTATTTAGTAAAAATTTGTTTCTAGACATTAGGGATGGCTCTTAACTTGTAGTGGATGGTCTAAGCATCAGTACTGAACTATGAAGATTGCTTTGGGTCAGATGTTCAAGCACAGTTTGGTTAGCTCAGCCCTTTATCCTTCTGAGACTTATATTTATAACTATGCATTTGTAAGGGGACTGTTATCCCCTTATTAACATTCAGTGGGGGTGTTTTCATTGCTAGCTCCCAGCACTAAAAGGGGAGGGATCGATGGCAAATCAGGACCCTGAGACTGACAGTCCCCAGGAACAATGGCAAGAGGCCAATGCTCCAGGTCAGCCTGATTGACAGGGCGGGCAGGCTAATCAAGGGGACGGAAGGCCAGGATGGGTCCCATCCTCCGTGTGAGCTGGAATTGCCTGGGTCAGATGGAGTAGGGGCCCAAGCTAAGCTGCTAGGAGCAGAGCTGCAGCCCAAAAGGCCAGAGCACAGCCCAGAGAGAGCAGACCTGCCCTGGGAGGAGAGCTGCAGCAACCAGAGCCAGAGGGGCCAGACAAGCAGCCCAGGAAGCAAGTGAAAACTCAAAGCAGAGTCACAGAAGCAGCCTGCAGAGCAAACCTGCCCTGGGAGCGGAGCTGTAGCAACTGGAGCCAGAGAGGCCAGAGAAGCAGCCTAGGGAGCTGGAGGCAGAGCAGCAGCAGCAGCCGTGCTGAGGCAGTGTGGAGCTGGGGCTGGAGCAGTCCGGAGCTGGGTGCGGTGAGCAGCTCAGGAGACCAAGGGGGACTCTGGACAGTGGGCTCAGCACAGGGAGACGCCTCAGCCAAGAGGCTCTGCAGGTCACACTTGGAGGGGGATCATAACCGTGACAGAGCGGGGGTGACACTGGGGAGAAGGGTTCTGCCACCCAGAGCCTGAGTGTGTGTGACCACCGCCAGAGCAAGTGTCCAACCTGCAGTGTCCCTGCAGCACAGCCAGGGCCTGAGAAGGAAGCCTGGGACCTACAAGGAACACACTGTGAAGTGCCTGGATATCCAGAAACACGACACTGTGATGGTCCCTGCCACAGAGCGGGGTGATATGTTTTCCTTTAACCTTTCCCAGTTTTCCTTATTCTTTTTTTAAAATTAATTGTTAATAAAATAACTTGTATTTGCTTTAAATTGTATGATGTGATCAGTGGGTCAGGGAGGTGCGCAGTGCAGAGAGAGTACCCTGGAGTGGGGACACCCTAGCCCCTGTCCAGGGTTGGGGGTTGAGCCCCCAGGAATCCTGGGCCCAGCCTTATTGGGGTTCTGAGGACTCTGCCAGACAGGAGAGTGGAAAGGGAGTCCTCAAGGGCAGGAAGGCCTCAGGGTAAAGGAAGTGGGAGCGAGGACTCAGATCCTTTCACTATCCCACTTCACCGGGGAGTGCAGAAACCAGAAAAGTTCCTCACAATAGCGGGACCATTCCCCCACTTGCACGTTACTGCGTGGGAGTCTTTTGGCTGGAACCTTCAACATCTGTCTGCACTTTCTGGACATAAAAGATCTCATGGCACTTTAAATGTCCTGGTGCTGTGCTCTGGTGCCACAGTGATGGGCACAACATAGGAACCTAACTACTGCTGAATAAATACACTTTTTCCACATTATTGTGGTGTGGACCAGTTGACTGCCAGTTTTCTTCTTAGCAGTGGCTGCATTTTAGTGGTTCTGTGTAATATGTTTGGTCTGGGAGGAAAGGAGTTTTACAGAAGTCAAATATTACAATTACCCCAACACGTTTTCTTTCTGCTAAGCATGGTGCAGGTATGCAGCTTTAATTCTGTCTGAAAATTCAGTCAGAGGTTTGAATTTTATGTTGAATTGTAAACTGTAAAGAACAGACAGAGGGATAGTTTTTGCTCCAATTTACACCACTGTAAGTCCAATGGCTTCAATCAATTTACTCCAGCTTTACGGCAGTCTGACTGAAAACAAAGCTTGGCCCTAAAAGCCTAAATTAATACTAAACTTTCTCACCTGCCTTAACACATAGACTGGTTTACTTAATTGATTTTCAGAAATGTCAAATAAATAAAGGATGCAATCACAAGTGCAATTAACAGATTTGAACATTCAATCTTTTTTGTGTTTTGTTTTTTTTTACCTGAATGTTGGAAGGTCCCCAAATATGCAGATCTTCTCAATTTTTCCTACTGTTTCATCTTCTGAAAGAATAGTCAATACATAGCTAGATGCTGGCAAAGCTGCAGCTGTTAGAGCATCACAGCCAACCTCGCAGAATACAGGAGAGCACAGAACAAGAAATATGCATGCTTTCTCTCCTCCAGCCTGGCCAGGCCATCTGTGTATGGACACACAGCATCAAAATTGTGCAGCTGTGCTGATAATGCCCTGCGGGAAGAGATCAGAAAGCTTTCGATGCAGTTTGTTCCTCTGTTGTCAATTCTAACAGGACACAGAAGTGTGAGTGTGTGTAGGGTGTGCCTAGAAGTCAAATACTCTCAAAGTCATTCTTGGACCACTAAAAATCTCTGCATGCAACAGAGAAGATTTTGGCTTTGGGTTGGCCAGAGTTGCACCTGCACTGATTGAATTACTTGTGCAGGTGCTGGGCAATATCACATGTTCTATAAATGACGATTTTGTGTTTGTAGCTTGAAACTGAGTGTTTCACACATCACACTAACAACTAGACTTATTTTACTAAAGCTGCAGTATTATAAAGAAAGCAGCCCTAGTGCCTGAAAAATTCACAAGATAAGAAACCAGCGTTATCAGTTGCAAACTGTATTTGAAAATAAAGGACGCAACCATTCTGTCTTTGGAGCCAGTGATAAAGTTCGTGTTAACTTCAGTGGGAGAAAGAGCAGCCCCAGGATTTTTAAATTAACACTGAAGTTTCTTATGTGGCTCATTTTGTGAGAAAGTGACCTTGCTGGTGAGACCTGCTAAAATCTATTGTCGGAGAATGTGAAGCTGGTTTCATTCTTCTTCTATGCATAAAGGTTTATGGACAAATTCTGCCCTCGGTTATACTTGTGCCCCACCATACCCAGGGAGGAAACCAGTTTTTCAACTAGGCGGAGAAACGTTTTCTTCCAAGCTGAGACAAATTTCAGCTCAGAGAGAGATTTTATCCTCCAGTTATAAGCAATGAATATAGGTAGATAGTTATGCAAATGTACACCCAAGCAGGGCACCATTAAAAACTCGGCATTTATCACTCTGAGTATAAGTGGCAAGAACAGTATTTCCCTATAATGAGGATATGTAAGGAGCAGCTATAACTTACTCAGCTGGTGTAAGATCCCATTGGTCAATGGAGGCAAGCTGGCTCCATCCAGTTCATGCCCCCCCTCTCTTGTTTACATGCACCCTACCCCAGAAGTAGAGAGCATATGCTATAGAAGGTGACCACCCCATCTCTGCCGGCTTTACATAGTCAATGAGTTCCCTATGCAAGTCTCCAGTGGCTACTTCCAGCCACAAAAGGCCACTTTGGGTCATCCAAGCATCTATGTGTCATACATAGATTCTATATCAAAACTGAAGTTGTTCTTTCAGAGCCATAATTAAACAGAAAAAATTCCTAATCACAGCCACTTTAATAGCCCATGTGTGAGAGAACTCTGTCTCTTCAATCCATACTCTAGATTTTGAGTTCTGCAGATATATTTTCTGCCACTTCTGGCATGTTCAATGATAGCAGAAAAATGTATGGTGGTACATTAAAACCTGTAGTGCATAGAGAAGTTTTTTGGGAACTTAATCAGAGCCCTAGGCAAGAAAAGGATGCGTATCATTGATATGTACATTTTGCTTTTGCTGTAGTTAATGAAAATGTTATGCCAGCACTGGTTTCTGTCCCTTATGGGCCATCAGTGCAGAACCAATCCTTTTTATTCTTTGTGTTTGTCTTCTAGTAATGTTACTTAATCTGGAATTGAAAATGTTTGATTTCTGTCATTCCCCCCGGCTACTGTGCTCAAAATGGGCCTTAATTGTTTGCACTTAAAAGCAGGAGAGGGGTGGGGGTTTTCAGTGTTTTATTACATTTTCATTGGGAATCTTTTTTTCTTTTTTTTTTGAAGATTCCCTTTTTTGTTTGGTTGGATTTTTTGTTTGTTTTACGGAGCCTGTTCTGGCAGAATGTTAGGGTTTGAAAGCTAAGCCATTGTCAGACTGAAAGGAATGGCAGGCAGAAAGTCAGGCTGGCAGCAACATCATCACATTCTTTTCAGCTCTGCTTGTCTCACTAATCATCACCAAATTATTGTAGTTCACAGGGGGAAAAAAATCTAAAAAGTTTCCTTTTTTGCACAGCTCTCTAGGGCAGCTTTCAACTAGGTTGATTCTGCTGGTAATGCTGGATGCTGAAGTGCCTTAGTATTCTTGTGTAACAAAATACAGTCCATTCCCAATCTCCTTCCTCTAGTTAATGTTGAAAAAGTGGTATTTAGAGGCCATTTTTGAGATTTCCAATTGACTACCTGGTACATTCCTCAGCTTTGTAAATTTATATATGTATTTTCTTTCCCTGGACACAGTAGATGCCCCTTATGCTTAAAACACTGGTAATTCATTGATCAAAATCCAGAGATGGCAGAAGTAACATTTGAAACATGGGGCTGTGTGTGGTGTGAGATGTTAACCCTGGCTTCAAAACTTCATAACTATTTTCAGATTGAAATTCAGGCTGTTCTGGGCTTGTTTGGGGGGTTTGAATCCCACTGACAATGGCCTAATTGAAAGACTAGCCATTTAGATAAAAGATGGCTTACTCTTAAAATTTCTCATCTCATCGTTCATTCCTTCCTTTTATGTGCTCTTAAGGTACTTCTATACTTGAGAGTGCACTCTAGCTACAGATTTCAGTTCCATTAAGTATGCACAGTAGAAATAAGATGACTGTGATTCTTTATTGTGTTGTCTGTTACAGCAGTAGTTATTGCTAATTAGTGAATACCTATTTCAGCATTGTGAGCTCCTTGTCTGTGATTTTCTCCTTTCCCTGAACTAAAACAATTCTAATTCTAAAGGCTATGTTCACCTCCTGTCCAGAAAGCTAAGACCCATGAACTGACTGCTCTTGAGGTTACAATTCCTGACCTGAATAAGAGAGCAATAAATCAAAGTATGTTCACTGACGTTGAAGCAGGCTCCAATCATGTTGAATCAACATGCCAACTCCAAATTGTAATTTTACTAAAAATAACATACTCTAACTAGTTTGACAGTTGTAGGCATGAAAGATCTAGGCACACTGTCCATCTTGCTTTGTCTCATGAGTTCTGTCAAACCTACATCTACTGTACATAAAAATAATTTAGCAAATCCCTGGTTCATTGCTAGGGATCCAACCCCTGCCCCCCCGAATTGCATCAGAAAATAGAAGCTTTAAAAGTTTATAGACCTTTATAAACTCTGATTTCTTTGCTGGATCTAGAAGTGAGAGAGGGAAATGTTGGATTAATATTTTTCTCTTTCTAGTTCAGTAACTTTCTGGAACTGTGCATAGTTCAAGAGTGCAAAAATAAACTAGTATATGAATTACAGTGTCTGTTATGTCACGTGATACAGTACAACTGCTGCTGCTTCATATTACTGACAAGACTGCCATGAATGACTGTTACCACCATTCATTACTATATTTCTTCCCAGTCCAGACCTGTCCATAGCTGTTGATTTCACAGCAGAAACAGAAGTTTTCTAGGTCCTGATTTAGTAAAGCATGTAAATGAGTAGTCCAATTGATTTCAGTGGACTTCATAGTGGCTTAGAGTTAAGCATGTGCTTTGCAGAATCGGAGCGGTAATGAGGAAAAGCCAAATAAAACATGCTAGTAAATCTTTGGTTAAAAACTGTCAATTACCCCAAACTTGGCTATTTAGTCAGCCATCTCCCTGCCAAGAAAGTCAATGCTGTTAAGTGCTGCACTTTAGTATCAATTAACTGCTACCCCCTCACAAAATGCCCGAGGTTGAACCAAGCATTGGTTCATCAGAATTCAGTACCACTGTTGTTCTGTGGAGAGAGAAAACAGGAATTAGAAGAGACAAGAGCACTGGAAAGCAATATATTTTATTTATACATATTACTGTGTGTTTCCTAACTCTATAGTGAGTTTTCCTACTAACTCACTCTAATTACAGTAACTGGCATGCGGTATGTGATGAAGCCTCATAAGAAGTGGAATTCATACAGCTGTTTGTAGCTGGCACACTGCAGTTTGATTTGCATTTGTTGGCAGTCCTGATTTTTCTTTTTCCTTGATGGAGCAGGGGCGTTCTGAGTTGCTCAAGCCCTGAGCCTGTGGCACAGGAGGATTATTTATTAGAGGGAGTGGAATAGCTTTCTGATTTACCCACAGCTGTGTACACAGAGAGAATGAGTTCACTGGCACCAATAAACTGCTTCCACAGCATGCTCAGAGATCATGAGAAAATCCTCATAAATACCACCCACTCCAGTTCTGAATCATCCACATGTCCCACCCTATCCCATAACTGGTCAAAATTGTTTTGCCTACAAATTGATGGCACCACCTGCTGGAAGCGTATTACCGGTAATTCTTCTTGGTGCTACTAAAGTTCCTGGTTTCGGCCTTAGTATTTTGTTCAGTGGAAGGAGAAGAGAAAAGCTATTGTTCAGTTCTGTCACTACTGTTTTTTTTCAGGGTGCCAAAATCCTTCATCCTATCAGATTTCAGTGATGGTATAATGTATGTGCCAAACACAAGGACAGTTACTTGCTGATAATCACATTATTTCCCCTTTGAGCAACTAACTTAAAAACAAGTCTTCCTGTTCTTGAAATAGGTCTGTCTAGTGAAAGTATCAAAAACAGACACAGCATATCTATGCCTGCTGCCAGTTCTCACACAGGCCAACCTAGGGGCACTGCAGTTCTAGATAGTGCCTGAATAGTGATGTGCTAATGGGGATTACAGGGTTTGCTCTTCTTTACACTAGATTTACACCAGTAGATCACTGAGCAAAATTAGGCCAAATGAGCTTTATGCCATACTCAGAAATACGTATTTTGCTAAGTGAGTTGCAAGAATACTTCCTAAAATGGTGACTCTAAGAAATGTGTTAATTGTTTTTTATGGTAATTTTATCTCCGCATTCACAATATTCTCTATAAGACGTATAGAGAATGCTGCAAATACTAAGCTAAGTGTGTCCAGTTTTCTGTGGCAAAGCTGGCAGTTTTTAAGGGTGGCTACTCCATAATAATACTCAACACTTTGGCCTTGGCTACACTGGCACTTTGCAGCGCTGCAACTTTCTCGCTCAGAGGTGTGAAAAACACACACCCCTGAGCGCTGCAAGATAGAATGCTGTAAAGCGCCAATGTAAACAGTGCCGCAGCGCTGGGAGCATGGCTCCCAGTGCTGCAAGCTAATCCCCATGAGGAGGTGGAGTACGTACAGCGCTGGGAAAGCTCTCTCCCAGCACTGGTGCGCTGCCGCGGCAGCGCTCCCGCAGCAGCGCTTTGAAATTTCGAGTGTAGCCAAGCCCTTTGTATGGCATTTCATGGGCCAGATCTTCAGCTGGTGTAAATCAGCACAGTTGAGAATCTGACTTATGTACTGGAGCTATGCTGATTTCTACCAGCCAAGGATCTAGCTCATGAATCTTGCAATCCTGTGCAAACCTTCATTCTGACAGCTGCCTCCTAGCCTCAGTGTAATATTGCTATTCTTATTTTACAGATGGGAAAATGGAGACAGGGGGAGGTGAGATGATTTGCCTGAGGCCTGTCAGTGAGCAGACACTCACGGTACGTCCAGACTACCCCGCCGTATCGGTGGGTTAAAATCGATTGCTCGGGGATTGATATATCGCATCTAATCTAGACGCGATATATCGATCCTCGAGGCGCTTATATCGATTCCGGAACTCCATCAACCCCAACGGAGTTCCAGAATCGACACGGAGAGCTGCGGACATCGATCCCGCGCCGTCTGGACGGGTGAGTAATTCGATCTTAGATATTCGACTTCAGCTACGTTATTCACGTAGCTGAAGTTGCGTATCTAAGATCGATTTCCCCCCCCTAGTCTGGACGAGCCCTCAGTTAGTGCACTGATGGACACCATTATAAGAACTTGAATAGATGGATTTCAGAGCCAAGGTTACAACATATGAGTTCCTAGCTCCCAGAGCCATCCTCAGTCCACTGTATTTCAGTTCAGTTCAATGAGACCTTATTGACATGACAAGCTATACAAGTGCTACCATTAGATTATATTGCCTCATTATTAACCCCTTCCATGAAAGCATGTAGGTTGCTGGTCAAGTTTTGTTAATAGACTTAGGATGTCTCTCCTATAGTATGTACTATATATAAATTGTTATTGTGTTGTTGCTTTGCAACTTTCTTTGTTGTTGGGAATTTTATACATTAAAAATAATGGATTTTTTCCTCTTTCTAGAGGTCCAGGAAGGAGAAAATAAAGAATTGTTTTATTTCTCAATCCTGATTCCTCCATCTCATGGTCAAGAATCCCTTATTTAATGTCATTCTAAATTGCAGTTTGAGGGTATCCCTCATCATTCCCTCTCTTGTCTCTCTTTTCATTAAACCTAATAGGAGCATTGAGGCTCCGATGAAGAGGAAACCCACAGGGCAAATGACAAAGCATCTGAGCTCTAGGGAGCTTGTTTAGCCTGGTTAACTGGGGGGTGGAGGGCAGGGAGAAGGAAGGAGTTGGCAGTGACAAGTTCAGGACAATACTAATTTTAAGTGTCTGATGGACAAATCTCTAATGGTCCTGTTTGGACCAGCAGCCTGAATTGGGAGGATGGGGTGTTATTAAAGTGATAATGGGGCCTAAGTACATTTTCTGGGGAAGAAAGGCAGCAAATCTTGATGCTTTGGATACAGTGTAGAGGCCAAGCACCCTGGTTTAGTTTGGGATTGCAAAACCAGAACATTAACAGTGAGGATTTGGAGAACATAAACCTGGTCTTGGTGGCTCCTCTAAATGCTCAAACTGTACAAGAGGATGCAGTATTATTATTATTTAAGATTGATATTGCAGTTGCATTAGAGGCCTAGTCAGTGTTGGGGCTATTTTGTACAAGCTGCTGTACATACACACAGGAAAGCATGGTCTGTCCCAGAGAATTCACAAGACAAGTGCCATACAAAGAGCAAAGAGAGAGGGAGGCAAACTAAAATAAACAATTTTCTGTACATTATGTATCAGCACCTACTACAGCCCACTCATCTACCCATTCAAGGCTCTGCCCCTGAACTGCTGTGTGGCCTCAGGCAAACCCCTTCCCAGCTGTGCCTCACTTTTCCCATCTGTAAACTGGCAATAATAGCATTTACTCCCATTAGTGAAATGACTTGAAGCTATGTATGGAAAGCATTATATGAGCATTAAGTAATAATACTTCTATATCAGCACCCACAGCCACCTGCTCTTGGGACTCCATCTCCTCTCCCACACCCACTCCAGACTGTTGAGTAGATGAGGATGTTGATAGCTTCTATTTCCAGAGCCAGTAGTAGCAGATGATGTTAATTAGTTTGAATGTGGGAGTGTGCAACTGGGAGGATGATGTGTTGATGGTGATCCTGGTGTCAACTAATATTAGCAACCACATATTATGAATCTACATCTTTACCTTCAGCTCAACCTACTGCTGCAAGAATGCTGAGAAGGGAGGAGTCTATGACTTTGGTGAACAGTCAAACTAAAACTAATTAAAAGCCTTTCCTACCTGCTTTGCTCAGATTTGGACTGGACTGGACACATGACTTGCCCTTTGGCTGCCTGCAAGACCTAGTATAATGTTCTTTGGAAATACAGAATAGCTACAAACACAGTAAGAGCTGGAATGCTGGCTGGCATGTGCTTGTGCAGTGAACTGGGAACTGAGAACTCCCTTCTGATTCACTTTGCACAGCACCCCATCTACATGAGCATGAATTGGAGCCATTTTTGGATAATACATGCTTCAATAGATTTGTCAGGAAAGGAATAAAAACCCCAAATGCTTTTCTGGATTTGAAAACTTGGGGCACTTCGGTTTCTCTACCAGTCCAAATACTCTCCATTTATATTGTGTACATATTAAAAAAAATAGAGACAGGCAATCAACAGCATTTCTTTTTAAAGCAATCATTTAAAAAGGACTCCTACTAGTGCTGGCTATTACAGTCGGACTGCTTTTATTATATATAAGCATGCAGCAGGATTTTAATGGAATGTGCCTGACATATCTAGGAAATCTGTTTCTCCTCCAATGTATGCCCCCTGAATTGGAATGGATGTCTTATTACAGTGGCCAAGATACATGTATGACCTATGTTGGTGAAGAATGTGCGTTGGGAAGAAGGTTCTTTTCTGTTAAGAGCATTACAGGGCATCAGTGCAGTCCAGACTGAGACATACATGAGGCAATTGGGCCAGAGACTTCAGTAATTCATGGCGGTTCCCAGTTTGGTCTTCTTCTTGGGACAGCCTTGCTGTTTACAAAGTTATTTGCTCCTTCTCAAAGATTGCTTGCTACAATACATTCCCAGGTCATTTAGGCTCACCAGTAGTTTCTCTTCAAATTTTATGTTGATTCAGTCACAAGTAAAAGTGGGCTGTGATCTAGAATCATCTTCTCATAACTGCTGGGCTTCAAATACTTAGTTATATAAAAATTACAAAGGAACACATTCTACTTTCATGTACACCCATCACCATGCTGCCCCACTGAAATATGGGAAGAAATTGGTGTAAGAAGAGAGAATTTAACTCTTAACAGCCAGACTTGTCACAATGCCCTGCACTGCCAGAGAGAGACCTAACTTTGATTCCCATGATCCAGTTTCCAAATCAGGTCACTGCTGCTGTAAATGATTCAGAGACAGCATGCTCAGTTCCTGGGAGGAAGGTTGCTGAAAAGCCACCTCTCTGGTCAGTTAAGAAACAGCACAGACAGTTGCAATTGACAGTGCTGTTGAAATCTTGGGCGGAAATGTAGTGCCTGTAATGGAGGTTTGGAGGAGAGGAGAGGAGAGGAAAAATTGAGACTCCTAAGGCATCTAGTAAGTGTTAACTAAAAAAGATATAATAGGGCCCTGGAAATCTTCAGGCTTTAAAAACTGGTTAAAAAGAAATAAAAAGGTTCTGAGAAGAATCAAGTGAAAACCAAGAAAACCCACTGAAATGCTGAATAGAGGACCACTGAGATTATTTATAGTGAATATTTATTGCACTGATAAGATTTTTTAAAAAAATTCTTTCTCATCAGTCATCTTACATGGAAAAGTCTTCTGCTTCAGTGCTGCACAGAGTCTAGCTGAATGCCTGAGTCCAGGCATTAAAGCTCCAGTAAGCACTGATACGGCACTAAAGCAAAAGCTTTGTCATTGGATATACATACACTTTTTGAATATTTCTGAGATTACTAGTTTAAAAAAACAAGAGGCAATAATGAAGTCCCAGATTCTGTGGTGATCTGTATTTTCTTGCCTCTGTGTTGAAATGTAGCAGGCTTCTAAAAGGTAGCAAGCCAGGCTATGAAATTGCCATAAATCAATTATTGTAGAATAACTTAACCTGCATGGTCCAGATCATAAGTTTTTATGTAAGATAAACTTCCACTTCCATTGACATTTCTGCCCTGAGTGAGGGAGGAATAAGGAGCTGTGTAAGGCCTGGTCTACACTATGCGTTTAAACTGATTTTAGCAGCGTTAAACCGATTTAACGCTGTACCCGTCCACACTATGAGGCCCTTTATATCGATATAAAGGGCTCTTTAAATCTGTTTCTGTACTCCTCCCCGACAAGAGGAGTAGCGCTAAAATCGGCATTACCATATCAGATTAGGGTTAGTGTGGCCGCAAATCGACGGTATTGGCCTCCGGGCGGTATCCCACAGTGCACCACTGTGACCGCTCTGGACAGCAATCTCAGCTCGGATGCAGTGGCCAGGTAAACAGGAAAAGCCCCGTGAAATTTTGATTTTCATTTCCTGTTTGCCCAGCGTGGAGCTCTGATCAGCACAGGTGGCAATGCAGTCCCAAATCCAAAAAGAGCTCCAGCATGGACCATACAGAAGATACTGAATCTGATTGCTGTATGAGGAGACAAATCTGTTCTATCAAAGCTCCGTTACAGAAGACGAAATGCCAAAGCGTTTGAAAAAAAATCTACAGGCTACACAGTACTGCGTGGCAAGCGTAACAGGAAGCCAGAGACTCAAATGGACGCTCATGGAGCGAGGGAGGGGGTACTGAGGACTCCAGCTATCCCACAGTCCCCAGCAGTCTCCGAAAAGTATTTGCATTCTTGGCTGAGCTCCCAATGCCTGTAGGTTCAAACACATTGTCTGGCATGGTTCAGGGAATAGCTCGTCAATTTACTCCCCCCCCCCGCCACGTGAAAGAAAAGGGAAAGAAATCATTTCTTGACTTCTTTCAATGTCACCCTATGAATGCTGCTGGTAGACGCGATGCTGCAGCAGTGAAGAGAAGTATCTGCTCCTCTCCCCCCCCCCCCGGTGGCAGACGGTGCAGTAGGACTGGTAACTGTCCTTCTTATCAACCCCATGAGTGCTCCTGGCTGGCTTCAGATGAGGCTGGCTGGGGGCGCCTGGGTGAAAATAGGAATGACTCCCGGTCATTCCCAGTAGATGGTACAGAACGGCTGGCAACTGGGGGCTGAGCTTCAATCAGCCCCCTCCCTTTCATGTGAAAAGAAAAGATTCTGTACTGCCTGGACTATCATAGCAATGGGATGCTGGGCTCCTCTCCCCACACTGTTTAATGTCCTGCCTGGACTATCATAGCACCAGGAGGCTGCCTCCCCCTCATTTTATGTCACTAAAAACTCAGTGTTTCTTATTCCTGCATTCTTTATTACTTCATGACACAAATGGGGGGGACACTGCCACGGTAGCCCAGGAAGGTTGGGGGAGGAGGGAAGCAACGGGTGGGGTTGTTGCAGGGGCACCCCCCGTGAATGGCATGTAGCTCATCATTTCTGCGGGATCTGACACAGAGCAGCTGTACTCTCTGATACACTGCTTTTCTAGTACATTTGCCCCATATTCTAGGCAAGACTAACTCTATTTTTAGAAACCATAAAGGAGGGATTGACTCGGGGTGTCATTCCCAGTTTTGCTTTTGCGCCCCCGGCCGATCTCAGCCGGGGGACCCATGATAGCAGCAGACAGCACAAAAGGACAGATAACCATCATTTCATTGCCAAATTACACTGGCAGCAGATGGTACAGAACGACTGGTAACCATCTCTGCTATCATGCAAAAGCAAATGAACGCTGCTGTGTAGCGCTGGAGTATCGCCTCTGTCCGCGGCATCCAGTACACATACCGTGACTGTAAAAAAAAAAAAAAAGCTGAACGGGCTCCATGGTTGCCGTGCTATGGCGTCTGCCAGGGCAATCCAGGGGAAAAGGGCGCGAAATGATTGTCTGCCGTTGCTTTCCCGGAGGAAGGCATGACTGACGACATTTACCCAGAACCACCCGCGACAATGATTTTTGCCCCATCAGCCACTGGGCTCTCAACCCAGAATTCTAAGGGGCGGGGGAGACTGCGGGAACTATGGGATAGCTATGGAAATTGACACTAGCCTCGGACCATGGACGCACACCACCGAATTAATGTGCTTAGTGTGGCCGCGTGCACTTGACTTTATACAGTCTGTTTTATAAAACTGGTTTATGTAAAATCGGAATAATCCCATAGTGTAGACGTACCCTAAGAATCAGATATAAAATCAAGGTCCACTTGACCACTGAGGTAAAGGAAAATCCAGCCCCAGTTGTGGGTTCTGAGCACTTAAACATCTGGCCTTACAGACCCGAGCCCAAGCTGTGTTGAGCACCAGCCATTCCTGTTGCCTGAATTGACTTTTAGCACCAAAAGGTCCCATGAACTTTTGAAAACAGTTGCCATATTAACCCCATAATCATGGCCAAATCCCCTGATTATATTTTACCTACCAAATTCCCCTGAAGTTTCAATTAGAGAAGTAATCACTTTCCTTCCTAAACACTTCTGTATGGTGATATTGGTGCAAAACAGTTACCATATACCACCCCAGAGGTGGCTGCATTTGATTGTGCCTTGATGACATTAGGGTTGCATATGTCACATCAGCAGATTTTGGCCCTACATTGAATCATGAGCTGGTTGAAAATTATAAAAATGTTCATGGAGAACTTCCACCCGCTCCATATCTTAGTTAATTATTCTGTTGATGAGAGTGGAGTCCAGTTCCCTCTCCCCTAAATGTATTGTCTTTTCAGAGATAAGAGGAACAAAAAGTAGAACACTTACTTGTGTCTCTAAACTAAGCAGATATGGCTTTGTCTCTGAATATACACAGGGAGTAAGTCTGTTCATAAGATGGTACTGTTTCTGCAAAGTCACTTTTCTGAGTTAAGTGTTGCTGTAGCATTTTGATGATTCCACAGAGCTCTGTTTGACTATGAGATTTGCCATGCTCAGGCCTGTTCTCCTATCAAATACAATAAATGTCCTGTGCTTTGAATTTCTAGTCGTGGACATTGGGACTTGCACTTTGGAAAAAAAGAAGCCTGTTATCTGGAGAGTGTACTGTGCTTTGGGACTGTTAATTATCAACATTTTTAATTATTTTTTAAAATTATTTATTCTGCTCACCTGGCATAATAACAGCAAAGTCCCTGTATAGAACAGGTTTGGCTGTAGGGGATTTAACTGGCTTTGTTTATTATTTCAACAGTTATTTCTTACTTTTCATAATAGTGTCAGTTAACTTAACTAGGAAAAACCAGAAATATTCTTAGGTTTTTAGAAGACTGTTTGTTTTTCCTGAAAGAAAAAGCTGTAGGTGGAGTGAGAATGGAGCAGAAGAAAGAGATATTCATATTTCATGTTCTTCTAGTTCAGCCTTGTTTGTATGATTTTATTTATTCTGTTCCCCCATGCCCCATACCACAAAAGTAAATGTAACAAAAAGAAAGTCTCCCCCTTGATTTATTCCCCCTTGCAGCTTTCCCAAGTTTACAAAATGATACTCCCCATTATAACTTGTCACTGTAAATCCACCCATGCAATCTTTGAAAAGTGGGGGTGGGGAGGGGAGGGACTTGACAGCCTTAAACTTGCATGTTCACAAAAAGTTTTACAAGCTGAAAAGCATAGGCCCAGAGAGGCTCCTGAGGTATACAGATCCTGTTATTGTTAAAACAATTCAGCTTCATGGTGTTGCAAAACAATCCTAGATATTTGGAACTGTTTTTTCTCTTTTGTTTGTGCTCCTCAAAGGCATGAAATTTCCTGAGAGTCTCTTATACTTTCAGGGTTGTACATCCAATTCTATTCTCATATAATCTCCATCATATAATTATCAAATGCCATCTTAAAACAGGTTCGGTTTCTTTCCCCCACTACTCCTACTGGAAAGCTGTTTTAGAAGCTCACAACTTTTAATGGTTAAAAACCACCTAATTTCCAGCTGAAATTTCTGTGTGGTGTTAAAGCTGTGGCACCTATTGTACCTCTTCTTCATTGCACTAAAGTAGAAATATCAAGTCTAATAGACTGCAATATAAAAAGGAAAATGTACAATATAAGAATAATTTCTAGCAGTTTGTGTCAAGTGGCATTCCCATATATTTTTCATGACAGCTATTCATCCATCCTGCAGGTGGATGTGACTCTTAAAGATCACTCAGCTTGGTGTTAGTTATAGTGCTATCCCCTGAGAAATGGGCATTGTTCTGTGTGAATTTGTACCACAACATTTGCAAAGCCTTAGGGCCTGCACCAAGTCCCACTGAAGTCAATGGGAATCTTTCAGTTGACTGCACTGGGCTTTGGATCAGGTCCTTGTTGCACTTGTGTACAGCTCCCTGCCTGAAATGTCTCCAAAAGACTGTAAGAGCCAGCAAGACCTCACCAACTGCCCCACTTGCCTCCTATGCTTCTAAGCTGGCAGAAGTACAATGCATTTAAGCCAAGTATTTCTGCAATTGTGATGCATTATGATGGGCCCCATACTTTAGGAAAGCTGTAGATAAATTGGAGAAAGTCCAGAGGAAAGCAGCAAACATGATAAAAGGTTTAGAAAACTCGACCTATGAAGAAAGGTTAAAACTGGTCAACTTTAGTCTTGAGAAAAGACAACTGAGGGGGGACCTGATAATAGTCCTCAACTATGTTAAGGGCTGTTATAAAGAGGACTTTGAGCAATTGTTCTCCAGGTCCTCTGAAGGAAGGACAAGAAGTAATGGTCTTAATCTGCAGCAAGGGTTAGATTAGATCTCAGGAAAAAATGTCTAACTATAAGGATAGTAAAGCACTGGAATAGGCTTCCAAGGGAGGCTGTGCAGTCCTAATCACTGGAGATTTTTAAGAACAGGTTGGAAAAACACCTTATCAGGGATGATCTGCCTCAGTGCAGGGAGCTGGACTAGATGACCTCTTGAGGTCATTTCTAGCCCTACATTTCTATGAATCTGTGATTAAAATGACATATCACAATTATACAAATACCTGTGCTAAATAATTTTGAGAAAATGCAATGTAGATTTTCCATTGAAATTTTGCACAAGGGGCCCTTATCCTGCAAAGTAGCCAATGCACATAAGTCCCAGTAATATCAGGAGGAATTCATCATCTTGTGGGATCTGGTCCCTACTCCAGATCTTTAACCTTACATGGCATGCATTTACATATAGATATATGGCCTTTTTTTTCTTCATGTATATTTACACAGTCTTAAAAGGAGGAAAATAGCTTTTCTGGATTTGATCCTGTGCAGTAGTGAGCTAAAAAGCCTACAGAGCTACCCATGATAGACTTATTTTATTGTAGCGGGATCCTCCAGTAGTGAAGAGCCAGAATAGTCATTGACAGCTAGTGTAAATGTGAGCAAACTAGGGGAACACAAATGTATCTTAATGTCATTGTTGAACCCCATTTTTCTGAGCTCTTCTTATCACTCTTTATCCACAGCTGAGGATCTGGTCCAGAATATGTAAGGCTTTCTGGAATCAGTTATTATTTTGGAGAAAATTGAGTGGTCTTTGTTTGCATTGAAACTGGTTATCTTTGGCTAAAGTGTGGCCCCACTATCTGTTTTATTATCTTCCTGTGAAATCACTTTCCCATTTTCAGGGCCAAATCCTTCTCTCATTGAAGTCAGTGGCAGTTTTGTCATTAATTTAATGCTTCCTGTTGTAAATTTTCAAACATGGCTAATGATTTTGGGTGCTCAACCTGAGGCACCTTAAACAGGTCAGATTTTCCGCAAGTGCTGGGCCCCACCCTCTGAAAGTCAGGCCTCCTTACAATGTCTCATGTTGGTAACACTAAATCAATAGTCACTTTTGAAAATGCCTACCTTCTTCCATGTTTTGTCACATCTTTCTTTTTAGTTTACATTACTCTCATTTTTTTCTTTGTATTTAAAGCAATTTGCAAACATAGCCAAGTAAAGCAGTAAAATGTTTATTTCTTAAGTTGCATAACATACTAATGTTACATTGGGTTCTTTTTTTGCTATTATAATGATGTGGTTGTATTTACATAGCAATTTTTGTTTTAGTGGTTTCCATAACAAGACCATCATTTTCTTTAATGTAATCACTGGATGATTTAATTTAATGCCTCAGTTCAGTTTTCCTCTCTTTTGGTGGCCAGGAACAACAGAATGAGAACATCACTCTCTGCTTGTCATTAAATGAGTCAGACAATTGTTAGACTACATCTACACGTGAAGCTAGAGGTGTGATTCCCAGCTTAAGTAGACATGCCTGCAATTGCTCTCATTGAGCTAGAGTGCTAAAAATAGTAGTGTAGCTATGGTAGCATCGGTAGAGGTGAGTGGCAATATGGGCTAGCCTTCTCATAGGATCCAGGTGGGTTTGTACTCAGGGAGCGTAGCCCATGTCACTGCTCACCACAGGCCATACTACTATTTTTAGCACGCAAATTTAATAAAAGTTATGAGTATGTTTACTTGAGCTGGGAATCACACCTGATGCTACACTTGAAGCTACAGGTGTAGATGTAGCTTTGGTGTCCATAATGTTTGTTTGTTTAAAAATAATACATGGGATGTTGAGTTTTCCAAGACTTTTGGATTCAAAGACTTGTGGACCACAGGGATGTGTACTGGGTACAATTCTATTTAATATCTTCATAAATAATTTGGATAATGGCATAGAGCAGTAGTTTACAACCTTTTTTCATTTCAGACCCCTAAAAAATTTCAAATGGAGGTCTGGGCCCCTTTGAAAATCTTAGACATAATCTGTGGACCCCCAGCAGTCCACAGACCACAAGTTGAAAACTACGGTTCTATGGTAATTACAACTTTTCGTGGACCCTTTAGACATGGTCTGCGGACTCCCAAAGGTCCGTGGACCACAGGTTGAAAACTACTGGCATAAAGAGTATATTTATCAAGTTTACAGACAATACCAAGTTTGGAGGGGCTGCAAGAACTTTAGAGGACAGGATTAGAATTCAAAATGATCTTGACAAACTGGAGAAATGGTCTGAAATAAGTAGGATGAAATTCAGTAAGGACAAATGCAAAATACTATACTTAAGGAATAATCAACAACACAAATTCAAAATCGGTAATGGCTGCCTAAGGGTACATCTATACTAACTGCCGGATTGGTGGGTGGTAATTGATCTATCGGGGATTGATTTATTGTATCTCGTCTGGATGCGATGAATTGATCAGCGAATCGATGCCCATACTCCACCTCAGCAGGAGGAGTAAGCAGCATCGACGGGGAAGCCGTGGCAGTCAACTCGCTGCTTTGAGGATGGCCAGGTAAGTCAAACTAAGATACTTTGACTTCAGCTATGTGAATAGCGTAGCTGAAGTTGCATATCTTAGATCGATTCTCCCTTCCCTTACCCCCACCCCCACCCCCCAGTGTAGACCAGCCCCAAGAAGCAATACTGCAGAAAAGGATATGGAAGTTATAGTGGATCACAAACTACATATGAGTCAACAATGTAATTCTGTTACAAAAAAAGCAAACATTCTGGGATCTGTTAGCAAAGGTGTTGTAAGCAAGACAGGAGAAGTAATACTTCCACTATACCCAGCACTGATAAGACCTCAGCTGGAGTTCTTTGCCTAATTCTGTGCACCCTACTTCGGGAAAGATGTGGACAAATTGGAGAAAGTCCAGAGGAGAGCAAAAGGCATGAGTAAAGGTCTAGAAAACTTGACCTATGAGGAAAAATTGAAAAAAAAACTTGGATTTGTTTAGTCTAGAGAAAATACTGAAGGGGGGTCATGATAACAGTTTTCAAGTACACAGAGAAAGGTGATAAATTGTTCTCCTATCCCATCCATAGTCAGCCGGACTTGGGCACTGGGGTAGGGTTGTACGTCACCATGAATGCACTGTAGATGGATCGTCCCCAGGCATGGGTCAGCCATGAGGCCTAGGCTTTGACCAGCATCTGGCTGCAGCCTGAATCAATTAGGGCCAAGGCTGGGCAATCCCCAGCAACCACTGGCACCGTAATCTTGGCGGTCTGTGGGCTTCTCCCGTGCAGACCTGGCCGAAGCTGCAGTCCATATCGGTGCAGTCCCACCATAAATGGCTATATTTCCCCCAGGAAAAACAAAGTCTGAGGTCCAAGCACCCAGGATGGGGCAGTGTTCCCGCTGGGTCCCTGGGAGGACTTCAGTTGGTCTCTTGGGTAACTGGTCGAGGTGCTGGGGCTTGTTGAACCAGAACCTCAACAGGTCGGGATTGCGGTTCCGGGCCCCATGGAGGATTTTGTGGTTCGATCCGGTCACGCGGCTGATGGTGGTCGGCCTGGCCCCTTGAATTGCGTACCTGATGATCCTGGGGTGGGATTGGACAGACTTCCCAGAAGTACTCCGCTCAAACACTGAGGAGAGTCCCACGATCACCCCAATACTGAAAGAGGCCTCCCTGAGACCCAGTCAGAACCGAGGGAGGCACCAGACCCCAACGGACAGGGAGTAGAACCTGAGGACTCCCCTCCAGGAGCTGCTGCTGAACCCCTGATTCACAACTTTTGCCGTGACCAAAAGGTAGACTCTACCCTCAGTCACACTTACGAGCATCTGGCCATGGTTGATGGGGCTGTAATTGACCTGCATCGGGCGATGCAGTGGCCACACTTTGATCTGTGTCAGGATCATCTCTATCAGGTACAATGGGACTTCTGCACAGAGAAACCCAGACCCAACTACTCGTGCCCTGATGTCACTGGCAAGTGGTAATAAAACTCGCCCACAACATCCCAGCGGCTGGACACTTGGGCCATGAGAAGACTGTAGCCCGGATACTGACATGCTTCTTCTGGCCCGGCATGTATCAGGATGTGAAGAACTACTGTAAGTCCTGTCCAGAATGCCAGCTAGCTGCCCCCCCGCAGACACCCAAAGCCCCACTGGTCCCCATGCCCACAACTGAAACGCCATTTGAGCGCATGGCCATGGACCTGGTGGGTCCCCTCCCAAAAAGCATCACCAGATTTCAGTATGTATTGATCATGATAGATTATGCTACCCATTTCCCAGAGGCAGTACCACTCCAGAGCATCACTTCCTGAACCATCATGAGTGAGCTCGTGAAGGTCTTCACTCATGTAGGCCTGCCCCGGGAGATTCTCACAGACCAGGGTACCAACTTTACTTCCCAGCTGCTGCGACAGGTGGGTGAGCTCCTGGGGATCAAGCAATTGTGCACCTCGATCTACCATCCACAAACCAACAGCTTGGTTGAACGGTTTAACTGTACCCTGAAGGACATGTTTCACAAGTTCCCCCCAGAACGACGCTGCCAATGGGACCAGCTACTCCCATCCCTGCTCCTGGCGATCCAGGAGGTGCCACGGTCCTCTACAAAGTTTTCCCCCTTTGAGCTGCTATATGGTCACTGCCCGTGGGGGCTGCTAGACCTAATGCGTGAAACCTGGGAACAAGTCCCATCGCCAGCCCAGGGCCTCATTCAGGCCAGGGCCCTGGCTCAGGAAAATTTTAAGGCCACACAAGAAGCTCAGTCCCAGACCTACAACCGGGAAGCACGGACCTGCGACTTCCAACCCAATGATCGGCTTCTATTCCTCCTGCCCCTAAGCAAGTCAAAGCTTCTGGCCCGTTGGCAAGGGCCTTATGAGGTGGCCTGAAAAGTTGGGCCCGTCACTTATGAGATCAACCAGCCTGACCAGCGCAAGAAAACTCAATGGTATCACGTCAACCTCCTAAAACTCTGGCAGGAGCGAGAAGGTCTGTTGATTAACCCTTGTCCGCCAGAGCCTGAACTGGGCCCCCATGTGTCCCTAACAGAGGACCCCGTGGGACACCAGCTCAGGGAGGCCCTTACCGAAGAGCAATGCCAGCAGACCCAGTGCATCCTGCAGGTGTTCCCATGAACCTTCACTGTTCAACTGGGATACATGACCATAGGTCAGCATACCATTCAGACAGAGCCTGGGGTGGTGTTCTGGGACTCAATCATGCCTTTGCCTCACCACATGCGGTAAGTCGTTGAAGAGAAAGTAGAGGCCATGATGGACTCAGGAGTCATCGAACCATCGCAGAGTGAATGGCACAGCCCAGTAGTGCTGGTACCCAAGCCCGATGGCACACAACGATTCTGCATCAACTTTCGATGTGTCAATGCCATTTCAAAATTGGATGCGTATCCAATGCCCCAGGTAGATGAACTGCTGGGCTGGTTAGGAGAGGCCCGCTTCATCACCACCTTTGATCTGAGCAAAGGATACTGGCAGATCCCCCTTGACCCACCTCCAAGGAGAAGACTGAATTTGCCACCCCCATAGGCCTGTATCGGTTTACTCAGATGCTGTTTGGCCTCCATGGGGTCCCAGTAACATTTCAACGGCTGATGGACCACCTCCTCCAACCCCACTGAGACTGTGCGGCAGCCTACCTCGATGATGTGGTTGTTTACAGCCGCCATTGGGAGGACCACCTAGAGTGGGTAGCTGCGGCCTGGAGGAAGCTGCGGGCAGCGGGGTTGACGTCTAATGCAAAAAAATGCCACTTTGGATGGCAAGAGACTACCTATCTTGGGTATACCATCGGGAGAGGACAAGTGAAGCCCTTTGTGGGAAAAGTTCAGGCCCTGGTGACCTGCCCACTGTCCACAATGAAGCACCAAGTGCGCCAGTTCCTGGGTCTTGCCGGCTACTCCCGGCAGTTTATTCCCCAATTCACATCGATCACAGCCCCCTTGACTGGGCTTTTGACCAAGGACAGCCCCCAGCGGGTAATTTGGACCCAGGAGTGCAAAGACGCTTTTCAGACACTCAAAGAGAGTCTCTGCCGCGAACTAGTCCTATATAGCCCAGATTTCGACTGAGAGTTCATCGTCCAGACAGATAACTCGGAGGTAGGATTTGGGGCTGTCTTGTCCCAGGAGGTGGATGGAGAAGAACACACGGTCTTATACATTATCCAGAAATTATTCCCACAGGAGAAGAATTATGTGGTAGTAGAGAAGGACGCCCTTATGGTAAAGTGGGCTTCTGATGCCTCAGGTTATTACATCCTCAGAGCCCCATTCACATTAGTCACTGACCATGCCTCACTCCAGTGGCTGGCCAGAATGAAAGATAATAATATGAGGATAATGTGCTGGTACCTGGCACTACAACCCTATGCTTTCGCCATAGGGGAGGGAATGAACATGCGAATGCAGATTTTCTGTCCTGCCTGGGAGGTATGGAAGGGTCTGGCCCCGACGAGCGGAGCCAGATTTAAGGGTGGGGTGTAGTGAGGCGGTCTGGTTCCCCACCGCCCCAGGGAGAGACGAGCCTCTACAGACACCAAAGTGGGAGGAGCCAGTGAACCCTGCAGCCGCCCCGCAGAGGTCAAGGTGCAGGAAAGGAAGTATAAAAGCCCAACCCCAGGGCTCATTAGAGACGCAGCCGCTGGAGACACCAGACGCCTGTGCCCTAGCTCCCCGTTGGGAGACCCCGGCAATCAGCGGCTGACCCGAGGACTGGCCAGACCAGATCAGCCGATGCCTGATGCTGACCAGAACCCAGAGAAGCAGTCAAGCCTGCCCCTCGCAAGTTACCCAGAGAAGGTGTCAAACCTACCGCTTGCCAGTTACCCTGAGGAACCCATGGTGCTTGACCCCTTGGAGGACATCATCAGACGCAGGTACCTCTAGAGGGGCAGTCAGGAAGTAGCCCAGGTCAGCCGACACTAGTCTGGCTGCAGCACTGCCAGAGCCTATGTCAGTGTGTTGCAGCCAGGATCCCCACTGACGCAGCAGCTGGTCTTCTGCCGCTGCTAGGACCCCGGGCTGGGACGCAGTGGTAGGGTGACCAGATGTCCCGATTTTATTGGGACAGTCCCGATTTTTTATTCTTTTTATAGACTCATAGACTCATAGACTCTAGGACTGGAAGGGACCTCGAGAGGTCATCGAGTCCAGTCCCCTGCCCTCATGGCAGGACCAAATACTGTCTAGACCATCCCTGATAGACATTTATCTAACCTACTCTTAAATATCTCCAGCGATGGAGATTCCACAACTTCCCTAGGCAATCTATTCCAGTGTTTAACTACCCTGACAGTTAGGAACTTTTTCCTAATGTCCAACCTAAATCTCCCTTGCTGCAGTTTAAGCCCATTGTTTCTTGTTCTATCATTAGAGGCTAAGGTGAACAAGTTTTCTCCCTCCTCCTGATGACACCCTTTTAGATACCTGAAAACTGCTATCAGGTCCCCTCTCAGTCTTCTCTTTTCCAAACTAAACAAACCCAATTCCTTCAGCCTTCCTTCATAGGTCATGTTCTCAAGACCTTTAATCATTCTTGTTGCTCTTCTCTGGACCCTCTCCAATTTCTCCACATCTTTCTTGAAATGCGGTGCCCAGAACTGGACACAATACTCCAGTTGAGGCCTAACCAGCGCAGAGTAAAGCGGAAGAATTACTTCTCGTGTCTTGTTTACAACACACCTGTTTATGCATCCCAGAATCACGTTTGCTTTTTTTGCAACAGTATCACACTGTTGACTCATATTAAGCTTGTGGTCCACTATGACCCCTAGATCTCTTTCTGCCATACTCCTTCCTAGACAGTCTCTTCCCATTCTGTATGTGTGAAACTGATTGTTCCTTCCTAAGTGGAGCACTTTGCATTTATCTTTATTGAACTTCATCCAGTTTACCTCAGACCATTTCTCCAACTTGTCCAGATCATTTTGAATTTTGACCCTGTCCTCCAAAGCAGTTGCAATCCCTCCCAGTTTGGTATCATCCGCAAACTTAATAAGCGTACTTTCTATGCCAACATCTAAATTGTTGATGAAGATATTGAACAGAACCGGCCCCAAAACAGACCCCTGCGGAACCCCACTTGTTATACCTTTCCAGCAGGATTGGGAGCCATTAACAACTACTCTCTGAGTACGGTTATCCAGCCAGTTATGCACCCACCTTATAGTAGCCCCATCTAAATTGTACTTTCCTAGCTTATCTATAAGAATATCATGCGAGACCGTATCAAATGCCTTACTAAAGTCTAGGTATATCACATCCACCGCTTCTCCCTTATCCACAAGGCTCGTTATCCTATCAAAGAACGCTATCAGATTGGTTTGACACGATTTGTTCTTTACAAATCCATGCTGGCTATTCCCTATCAACTTACCACCTTCCAAGTGTTTGCAGATGATGCCTTTGATTACCTGCTCCATTATCTTCCCTGGCACAGAAGTTAAACTAACAGGTCTGTAGTTTCCTGGGTTGTTTTTATTTCCCTTTTTATAGATGGGCACTATATTTGCCCCCTTCCAGTCTTCTGGAATCTCCCCCGTCTCCCATGATTTCCCAAAGATAATAGCTAGAGGCTCAGATACCTCTTCTATTAACTCCTTGAGTATTCTAGGATGCATTTCATCAGGCCCTGGTGACTTGCAGGCATCTAACTTTTCTAAGTGATTTTTTACTTGCTCTTTCGTTATTTTCTCTTCTAAACCTACCCTCTTCTCGTAAGCATTCACTATACTAGACATTCCTTCAGACTTCTCAGTGAAGACCGAAACAAAGAAGTCATTAAGCATCTCTGCCATTTCCAAGTCTCCCGTTACTGTTCCCCCCCTCCTCATTGAGCAGTGGGCCTACCCTGTCCTTAGTCTTCCTCTTGCTTCTAATGTATTGATAAAAAGTCTTCTTGTTTCCCTTTATTCCCATAGCTAGTTTGAGTTCATTTTGTGCCTTTGCTTGTCTAATCTTGCCTCTGCATTCCTGTGTTATTTGCCTATATTCATCCTTCGTGATCTGACCTAGTTTCCATTTTTTATATGACGCCTTTTTATTTTGTAGGTCACGCAAGATCTCAAGGGTAAGCCAAGGTGGTCTTTTGCCACATTTTCTATCTTTCCTAACCATCGGAATAACTTGCTTTTGGGCCCTTAATAGTGTCCCTTTGAAAAACTGCCAACTTTCCTCAGTTGTTTTTCCCCTCAGTCTTAATTCCCATGGGACCTTGCCTATCAGCTCTCTGAGCTTACCAAAATCCGCCTTCCTGAAATCCATGGTCTCTATTCTGCTGTACTCCCTTCTACCTTTCCTTAGAATAAAGAAAGTGGAGGAGATGCTTCACACTCCAGCGGAGGAGGAGGCTCAGGGCGGACACAGCCAGCTGGTTACTTCTAGCAGCAGGCAGTGCTCCACCGCTGCTGCGAACCCTCCTGTTGTGGTAAAAGATAACCATTATGCTCTTCTTGATACAGGAGAGAAGATATCACCCCCAGTAGTTAAGGGGGTGAAGCCTCGTACCCCTAAGGCTGGGAGGACTGCTGCCACCACTGCTAAGAAACGTAGGGTAGTGGTGGTTGGAGACTCTCTGCTGAGGGGGACGGAGACACCCATCTGTCGCCCTGACCGTTCATCCCGGGAGGTATGCTGTCTGCCAGGGGCCCGTATCCGAGATGTTACAGAGGCTTTGTCGAGGATTATCCGGCCTTCTGACTACTATCCCATGCTACTCATCCATGTAGGCACAAATGATACTGCGAGGTGTGATGCTGAGCAGATCAAGAGTGACTACAGGGCTCTGGGAGTACGGGTTAAGGAGTTTGGAGCGCAGGTGGTATTCTCTTCGATTCTTCCTGTTGAAGGTAGGGGTCCGGGCAGAAACAGATGCATCGTGGAGGTGAATGCCTGGCTGCGAAGATGGTGTCGCCAGGAGGGCTTTGGCTTCCTCGACCATGGGATGCTATTTGAGGAAGGACTGCTAGGAACAGATGGCGTTCACCTTTCGAAGCGGGGAAAGGCCTTATTTGCGCACAGACTGGCTAACCTAGTAAGGAGGGCTTTAAACTAGGTTCGACGGGGACAGGTGAGCAAAGCCCACAGGTAAGTGGGGAACAAGACCTGGGAGATGGGTTGGAAACAGGAGGGAGCACGGGCTATAATGGCAGAGAGGAAGGAGGGTCAGGGCAAAGCTGGGAGGCGAGATCAAACCAGTATCTTAGATGCCTTTATACAAATGCAAGAAGTATGGGTAATAAGCAGGAAGAACTGGAAGTGCTAATAAATAAATACAACTATGACATTATTGGCATTACTGAAACTTGGTGGGATAATACACACGACTGGAATGTTGGTGTGGATGGGTATAGTTTGCTCAGGAAGGATAGACAGGGGAAAAAGGGAGGAGGTGTTGCCTTATATATTAAAAATGTACACACTTGGTCTGAGGTGGAGATGGACATAGGAGACAGAAGGGTGGAGAGTCTCTGGGTTAGGCTAAAAGGGGTAAAAAACACAGGTGATGTCATGCTGGGAGTCTACTACAGGCCACTTTCTTTATATAGGCTCCTATTATCCCATCCCAATTTTTCGCATTTGCTGTCTGGTCACCCTACACAGTGGAGTGGGTGGGCCTGCATCCCCCCTGCCACCCAACTTGTGAGTGGTAGTCTCCCCCTCTCCCAGGCCCTTCAGAACCAGGGCCTGGGCCTATTCCTTAATGGTTTGCTCAGCCCCTGCCTGAGGGCCTGAGCCACTGACTCTTTGCTGCCCTGCCCTGACCCAGGGCCTGGGCCTGCTTGTTAGATAGTAGCTGCTCAGCTCCTGTCTGAGGACTAGAGCATGGAACTCACTACTGCCCACCAACTGTGCCTTTGTTGTGCCTCTATCCCTGCTGTGGCGTGAGACCCCACGGCCTGACTAGTTCCCCGACCCAACTGAACGGACGTAGCGAGGCAGTATGGTTCCCTGCCGCCCCGGGGAGGGACGAGCCCCGATCGAACCCTTTTACGTGCATCATGGGAATCATATAGAGCACCTTGTGGAATGGGGTTCTGGCCTATAACTAAGGCTTCTAGGTGCTACAGTAATACAAATAAATCATCATAATAATTAATGGCTGCAGGTCCATCCTGGGAGATGTAGACCAGCCAGTATGCATGGGCCACAGGAGAGAATGGGGGCATCATGCATCCCAAACTACAACTCCTGTAAAGCAATGCACCACAACTGGAAATGCATTTTCATGTTGATCTGACTTGAAACAAAGTCAGTTCAACAAACCAAAAAAAACCTTTTTAGTCTGATAATGTCTAAATGTTTTGTTTTGATTGAAAATGCTGAAATGAAACATTTCAGGTTTCTGTATCAAAGTTTTTTAGCCCTTTTTGTTCTGTGACAAAATTTGATACTTCAGTTTTTCAGGACAAAAACAAATATTGACATGTCTGAATTTACCACAGGATGAAAATTTTGATTTCAATCCAGCTCTACATTTTGAGACATTGAGTGTGTGAATATTATCTCCATCATATTGGTGGAGACACGAAGACAGAAAGTAAAGTGACTTCCTCAGAACCACATAGCAGGTTACACTCAGAGCCCAGAATGTCCCAGCTGAGTTAGTCAGCAATAGCGGTGAGAAATGCACAAATTTTGTTTTGGAGAATTTTGCGCAAAATGATTAATGGCTTCAGTTATGTCTCATTAAATTAGGGGCCATTCTTGGGAAAGAGGTGTACTGTCCAAACCATGGTGCCTGGACATAATATGTCAGGTGAGCACTGGGGAGATCCAGGGGTTTCATTCTTCATCCCATATTTAGCACAGCAGCTGTGGGGTGACCATAGCTGCAGCCTCAGCACTGTGCTATATCATCCTTCATGGCAAGGAATGACAGAATGTCCTACATAGTGGCAAACATAACCCACCTCATTCCTTGACTCTCCCTGGCCAGTACATGCTCCTTCCATGAAAGCTCCTTGGATACCCCATGCAGGGGATCTCACGGAGCTTTATTCTGCAGAGAACAGAATATGTGCATTCCTTGCACGTGGTTCCTGAAAATCTCCCTTTCAGATGAACTATGCTATTTCCACTGTTTTATGGGCTCTGTGGTGCTCATGAATGTGGAGTAGGGACAAAATTTCTTTCTTAGGAAAAGCACCCATTGAAGACAACTAGAATGTGCCTGAATTAGGGCTTAGAGTTTAGGTTCTGTGTCCATACATATTGCTCTTACAGCATTAGAAGCCAGGCAAAAATGTTGCTCTTTGAATGTAGAAAACCTGAAGTAACTCTGCCTGTGTGTGTTAAAAAGAAAGAAAATACCTTACTGTTCATGCACTATGTGGTCGTGGGATTGGGGGGGGGGAGGGGGGAGTGGAAGTTTGAAGCTGACATTTCTCATATGAGAACTTAATAGCTGAGGATTAGTTTAGAAAATGCTTCCAGTTTATCATTTGGGATTTGGGTGCTTTTTTTTTGGTCTGATTTTCCTTCTCCTTCACCAACTGAGGAACAGACACATATGAAGAGCATCATTCATAAATGTTTCACCAGAATTCATTAGAGCAAGGCTGAAGGTTTCATTATTCTTTAAGGGTGCATTAATAAAACTGCCATGCACTTTTTTATTGCTATATGAATTATTCTGACAGTCAGTTTTCAAAGCCAACATATCAATCACTAAATTAAAAATGTAATAATACAAATTAGTGTGATTCAGGAACCATAGAACATATAGAACAATATGCTCTCTGTTTGGAAACTAGTACAGGGCTGTCCTCCAAATGAGGAATGATAGCAAGCAGTGAGGTGGCAAAGAAAAAAATAAAGGAACTTAACTAGCATTCAAATAAAAAGGATCTGTTTCTATATATTAAATGCTGTTGCACATCTTGTCCTGTGCTGTATTATCCCTTTTGCCAATATCCTGTCAATCCTTAACATTCAGCCATAGTGCATGTTTGCAGGAAGGGGTCCCATTTGTGAAATGTCTGAAACAGTGCTTACATCTAAAGAGGCAACAGCACAGAAATATCAGCACAAATCTCTCTGCAGTTACTTGTTTTGTGTGGTGTTTGTGTGAGACAAACCGTATAGAAAATATTTTGAGACAAAACATGTTGCTAACTTACTGCTCCATGAAGTAATACATCACATGAGGTTGCATCAGTCCTACAGGCCTAATCTAGCCTTCCCTTGTGGGTTTCAGTGCCCTGAGGAGACAGTATCTGCTCAATTTATGTGAGGGAAGATCAATGGTTTTGCCCTTATTAAATGTAGGGGAGTAGATGAAGAGCTCAGGACAGCCTGCTTTTTCACTCCCTTAAGCTGAAAGTTCTTTCTAACCCTCTTTTCTCCCTCCTCCACTGATTCTGTGTGAACTGTGCTGTTATGGATAACATTTTGAATGCTTGAAATAGTCCAGTGAGGATGAGATAATGAAGTTGTTGCTGAGGGGCAGGACATGCTCAGTGGCAGGCCCTTGCCTCCGGAACTTACTCGTGCCTGATGTATGTCTGAGCCTAGCTGTTTTAAAGCTTTGCCTACACTACAGCTAGAACCATGTTCAGTGTAAGTAGGCTCTGACACACAGGAGCGGCTCTAGACATTTCGCCGCCCCAAGCACGGCAGCATGCCGCGGAGAGTGCTCTGCCAGTTGCCGGTCCCGCGGCTCCAATGGACCCTCCGCAGGCATGCCTGCGGGAGGTCCACCGGAGCCGCAAGACCAGAGGATCCTCCGCAGGCAAGCCGTCGAAGGTACCCTGCCTGCCGCCCTCTCGGCGACTGGCAGAGCGCCCCCTGCGGCATGCTGCCCCAAGCATGCGCTTGGCGTGCTGGGGCCTGGATACGCCCCTGCTGACATACTTATCTGACACAGTAACACTTAATGTGATTGGCATGGGCACATACCATTTTTCCCAGCACATCCATGTGTTGGCCTTGCTGACCAGCTCACAATAAATATGTAGCACAGCTAAATTTGTGTCAGTGCATTCTGGGAAAATCTGGGCAGCTATCCCCTGCTACTTTACTGCTGTTATCAGAGGGCTGTGGGTCCTTTTTTATCTGGCACAATGCACTTTGATATGTCATCGCCCTTGAATAGCAGGGGCACAACTGGCTTATCTCAGTCACACAGATACAGCCAGGTCACACAAATGCATCCATAGCAACAGAAGAAATGTGTTAAAAGCCTGACACAGCCTAACAATCATGTTAAAGACCCACCCATAACACAGCACATGCATGACATTAGGAATCATATGTGTGAACTGGCAATGGCGGGGGGGCAGAATTCAACCATATTACGACCTGCTTAAAAATTTGTGAAAAAACTACAGTCTTAGACCATGATGTATGATAAACCTCGGTGTTCCAATTTTCAGAATCCCCTGTATGTGTATCTGTGGTCCTCTTAGGGCAATTAGTTTGGCTGCTGCCATTGGGGTCACAGAGTATTTTAAATCCTTGTTCTTGAGAATATGCTGTTTGCACCTAATCTAAACTCAAAAGGTGCACCCAGACATCATGGTGATGGGCACATTATAAATGCATGCAGTAATGAAGCTATTCTGAACAGGAATTTCTTACCGGAATCTCATGTGCCTACTGATGCCTTTGCAAAATAGCTGAGATATAATTACTAATTTGTTTCTTTTATGCCTCTAAACTCTCAGCCTGGAGTTAACCACATCCCTGAAGCAGTCACTCTTCTTCCTTTCTTCTGGGCGGCTTTGTGTCAGATAGCATATGTTAGGGCTGTCTGCAGTCTCATATTGACTATGAGCTATGACAATAAACTGTTCATTCCACCCCAGCATCCAAGTTATCCCACCTTTCCCAGTGTGCAAGCTTGACCAAAAAGATACAAATTATTAGGATTTCCGTAAACTCCAGATCATCTGCCTTCTAGGATGGACTGAATCACAGTGCTTTACTCTGTTTCTTTGAAACTCAGAATGTTACAGAGTCCAAGTTAGATTAAATCAGTGGCTGGATTCTGAGTTGTGTATATCTGGCTTTTAAAAGTCCACCTTATGACGTTATGAATGTAATATAATATCTCATTGAAAGGTGACAGGGCCAGAAAGAGTTAATTAACTCACAGACTGATCTGACCTATGGCTGAACCTTAAGGACTGGTTAGGAAGATATGTAAATGAATAGAGCTTTGAAATGCAAGTCTGCTTTGTTAGAGGTAGAAGAGTAGATGTTTGCTCAGGTCTCGTGATGTAAGCAAACAAGTCTTGTCTATTGCTATAGTTTTAATTCAAAGATCAAAAAAGGAATATTAACATTTATGATGATACTTGAGTGAAATAGTATGATTGTTTATATGTATCTTTGAAGGTTGTGGTAACCGGTATCTGAACTGTTTAATGGATAAATTACCCTGTGTTAATTGACAGGATGTTTAGGAGAAGAAAAGTTAAGCCTATTGTTTTCTCAAGCCAAAAGTCTGCTGGAAATGTGTGAGAACCCTGGGACACGATCCTACTTCATCTCAGATCTGCTTTGGGTTTCAAGAAGGGGAAACCTTAAGCCATAAGGACTGAGATCCCCAGTCATTGACTGGAGTCACCCTGAATATGGACATTGGACTGTAACCAATGGACTATTTCTAAAAGGACTTTTGGCAACTACAAGTTCACCTCTGCTATTTATCTGAGCCTCAAGAATTAAGTTCAAGTCTGTATGCATATTGATCTTTTAACCAACTCTCTCTTTTCTTTTTTTAATAAATTTTAGCTTAGTTGATAAGAATTGGCCATAAGCGTGTATTTTGGGTAAGATCTAAGTTATAATTGGACCTGGGTATGTGGCTGATCCTTTGGGATTGGAAGAACCTTTTCTTTTATATGGTGAAATAAGATTTTCAGTAATCATCATCATATCTGACAGGTTTGTCTGGATGGAGGCCTGAGGCTGGGTACTTTAAGGGAACTGCGTTGTTTGGACTTCTGAGTAACCTGTATGGTAATATAGAAGTTGTTTTGGCTGGCTTGGTAAATCTAAGTATTGGAATAACCCCCAGGTTTTGGGGGGTTGTCTGTCCTATTTTGTTTGCAGTTCTCCCTAATTGAGTGACCTCAGGTGGCTCCCACAGGCAGCACCATCACACACCTCTGTCACTGATTTGTTGTAAGGCTAACTTAGGTAAATCGTTCCTGTGGCATTAACCTGAAATATCTTCTTGGTAATTATATTTTGCCCTTCTCCACTGCTTTTCATTTGAGAATCTAAAAGCACTTTATTTAACACACTGGATAGTCAAAATTCCCCAGTGAGGTCGATAGGTAGTATTATCCCCATTTGTAACATAGGGCAGTGGTTCTTAACCAGGGGTCTGGGACCCCCTAGGGGGCCACAAGCAGATTTCAGAGGGGCCGCCAAGCAGGGCCAGTGTTAGACTTGCTGGGGCCCAGGACAGAAAGCGGAAGCCTTGCAGTATGGGGCTGAAGCCCAGGGCTCCCAGCCCTGCCACCTGGGGCTGAAGCCAAAACCTGAGCAACTTAGCTTTGTGGGGACTCCTGTGGTGTTGGCCCCAGGCAGTTGACCTGCTTGCTACCCGCTAATGCCAGCCCTGGCTTTTATATGCAGAAGAAATGTTGTTGTGACACTGGTGGGGGGAGGGCTCAGAAAGGAAAAGGTTGAGAACCCCTAACATAGGGCACAGTCAGAGGTTAATGGATTGAATCTTCAGAACTCCCCAGTGAGGTAGATAGATAGTATTATCTCTGTTACTGATGGGGAAGCTGAGGGACAGACTAAGGTTCAGGGAAATACACCTGACTGTCTCAGCCAATAGGTGCTATAGAAGTGTAAATGAACCATTATTTATTTTATTGGAGCAGGGACTTTAATAAGGGATAGATTTACTGTGCATGTGTGGCAGGCAGTCGATGACTCTCTTACAGTCGCTTGTGCACTTTCAAAAAAAGTCTCAATATGAATATACACAGTAGGCAGCTAAAATGGGTAAATACTGTGCATTTTCAAAATTAGTACTCAAACCAAATATTGCATATATTTACCTGATCGACTATAATAGCTCCAGTGGATGAGTAAATAATTCCTTTTGGGGAAATATACTAAATACGGTGGTTATGCATATTAATAGCAGAATTGTCATGTGATAACCCAGTGCTGTTAACATGTCAAAATCCAAGTTTAATACTACCATAAAATGGTAATTCAGACCAAAAAAAACTACATTAAACAACATTAAGGACTGTGACTTAAACCCAGAAAACTGAGGGTGTTTAGAGTGAAGGCAGAAAGTCTGTAATTAGACAAATCCAAGTAATGCAGCAAACAAGAGGTGATATGTAACCTGCTTTCTCCAATGCCCCACCCCATTGTGTTAAAACCTTGGCAGTATTAGGACATGGGGATGATCTAAAACAGAGTTTAAACCTTAAACTCTCAGAGTTTAAACCTGTGATTTAACTCACGCTTACGGGCTTAAATCCAATCTGAATATACCATAGTAATATTCCTTCAAATTCATCAAAGGTTTTGCAGATTTTCCCCTGTTCTGTGCTGTGTTTTATTTCCACTTCTAACTGGACCAGGAAAGATGACAAGATGAAATATAGTGCCCACTTGGGGAAAGCATTTAGTTGTGAGATATATTTAATTACTTCTATTAACTGACCCATGTGTAAGGGTATTTTTTCAGCTAAAAGAGCAGCTTCCCAGAATGGGGACACATTGCAACATTCCATCACTGAAAGGGCTGAGAAGATTATTAGCAGCTCTCTCTGTAAAACAGACTTCTTGATGCACAGTCCAAACCCTCATCTGCTAGATTAGAACCTCTGCTTCCCTTGGGGTTCCGTCTACAACAAACAAAGGGACAAGCAAATGGCAGCTGGTAAGATCTATTGGACTGTATGCCATTCAGCTTGTTTCTCAGGACAGAGAACTCAGCCACTGTAATTAGAAGCTTGAAAATAAACATTTGCAAAACAATCCACTCTTATTGTTGCATAACCAGGAAGAAAATCCAAGTCTCCAGACTCCTATGCCAGTGCCCTGTTCACTGGACCATGCTGCCTCACACTGATATACTTCCATTTTGGATATGTTTTCTTCTTAGTTTAGTTTAGTGAGAGTTCCAGCCCCCAGGAACCAGAGTATTCTACCCTCACTTTTAATTAAGGAGTTCACTGCTTTCCCATCCGTTCTCCAAATCAGAGCCATTTTTTACCCCTCCTCATCCTCAACTGTCATCATAATATGGTCTCATTTCTCTTGGAAGGCAGAATAAATAATCTGTTCAGACTATGTAACATGCAGGGAGGGTCTGAATTGTGTTCTCTTCCAGTGATTGGCTCACTAGAGGGTTACAGCCTACTACTCCTACAAGCTAATGGAGTGACTCTTTGAGCTCAAGTTGCAGAAGGTTGTGCTGCAGTGCTGTCTGATGGTGCTGGGTACAACCCTGCTGCTGATCCCCATGGGGGCAATTACAGCAGCACCACGGGTTAGCCTGCTTTACAGCTGATAGAATGTTAGTTAATGTAATGCAACTCACTTTGCATAAGCGCCCCCTGGAAATCAATAGGTGTTTGTACAGCATACAATCTCTTTACGGTATCACATCTGGGCTGGTCAATTGTAAGCAAATGCATATGTTATACAGATTACTATAAACTTAAACTAAACATCTACCAGCTGCTACACTTAATAACTAACCCCCAGTTTCTCTGGCTCAGTTATGTGGTACTCAGGGATACTCCGACATAACCAGTCTGTGCACAGTCTGGTTAACTAACCTTGAAGAAGGTTGGGCTCCCACTGGGAAAGGAACAGATGAGCAACACACCTGCCATACGGGAACAGGGGGTTGATGTAGAGAGAATGTCACCACACCTCTCCCCTTCCCCCAGACAAAGTATCCTGGCCATCAGTTCTTCCCCATATTGTGCCTGCTAAGGGACTTCAGTCCTGGAGTTGTACTATCCTTTATGGAATTGCCACGGAAGAAAGGAGAGCGGCCCAGTGTCCCTGATGTCATGGATATTAAAAGAATGAGTTTCTGTAAAAGTTCTGAGTGTTGTGTATGTCAGGACATGGAGAGAGTCTGTCTACTCCTCAACACTGACTGCTGGGAGGATGAGGTGAGGCAAGGTGAGTTCTTCAACTCAGAGGCCTCTGCTCTGTCCTGGGCCTAGAATACTCTTTTGGAGCGGTCAAGGTTTTTTCCCCCACTTTGAACTTTAGCGTACAAATGTGGGGGACCTGCATGGACCCTTCTAAGCTTAATTACTAGCTTAAATCTGGTACACTGCCACCAGCCAGAAGTCTGTGTCTGGCACACTTCTGTTCTCCCAAAACTTTCTCTGGGGAATCCAAGACCCAAACCCCCTGGGTCTTAAAACAAGGAGAAATTAACCACCACCTACTTTCTCCCCCCAGACTCTCCCCTCCCTGGGTTGCCTTGAGAGGCTACACAGATCCAAACTCCTTGGATCTTAAAACAAAGAGGAATTAACCATCCCTCCCGCCACCCGCCCCCCAACCAATCCCTGGTGAGTTTAGACTCAATCCCTTGGATTCTAAAACAAGGAAAAATCAATCAGGTTCTTAAAAAGAAAGCTTTTAATTAAAGAAAGAAAAGGTAAAAATTATCTCTGTAAAATCAGGATGGAAAATGCTTTACAGGGTAATCAGATTCATATAGACTAGAGGGACTCCCCCATAGCCTGAGATTCAAAGTTACAGCAAACAGAGGTAAAAATCCTTCCAGAAAAAGACACATTTACCAGTTGAGAAAATAAACATAAGACTAATCCACCTTGCCTGGCTATTACTTACTATTTTGAAACATGAAAGACTGATTCAGAAAGATTGGAGAACCTGGAATGATGACCCGTTCCTCTCAGTCCCGAGAGCGAACAACGAACCAAACAAAAACACAAACAAAGACTTCCCTCCACTAAGATTTGAAAGTATCTTGTCCCCCTATTGGTCCTCTGGTCAGGTGTCAGCCAGGTTTACTGAGCTTCTTAAGCCTTTACAGGTAAAAGAAACATTAACCCTTAACCATCTGTTTATGACAGGAGCTCATGCTTGGGGCCAGGATATACTCTGTTATATCCGAGTAACTCTGTTCACTTCTGTGGGATAACTCTTGATTTACTCCAGTTTTACTGAGGAATTTAGCCCTCATTCAGTATTCTCTTTCTGGCTGTCCTCAGAAAGGAAGAGACCATGTTTTCCCTTCCCCCATGGTACATTAAGTCAGGGACGCTCTGCTTCCTGTCATTCACCAGTCATCTGGCTGCTCAATACCGCAGTCTAGATGGAATCATAGGGTAGAATTTTCAGAAGTGCTCAGTGTTACTCTAATTCTGCTCCCGTCGAAGTCAGTGGAAGTTTTACCATGGATTTCAGGAAGGGCAGAGTTAGTCTAATGTTGAAAGCTTATGAAAATCCCACCCTAACAGTGAGGGATGTGAGCAAATCCTGCAAAGTGTAGGCTGTCAATGATTGTTCAACCTCTATTTCTCAGCCATTTCTCTACTCAAAATACTTAAATTGACCGGAACAGAATGTGGACTGGTTATTGGAGAAATTCGGTTTTTATGTCCATGGTTTGGTTTCAGTTTTACCAGGACAAAAATAAATCATCGGGGGATAGGGTGACCAGATGTCCCGATTTTATAGGGACAGTCCCAATATTTGGGGCTTCATCTTACCCCCCGCCCCCATCCCATCCCAATTTTTCACACTTGGTGTCTGGTCACCCCACCAGGGGAATTTCCTCTCTCACTAACTGGGCCTGGCGCTAGTGGATATGTGTACATAGCACATGGAGGAGCAGTGTGATGCTTCGCTCCAGTGCCTCTGTTTCTTATGGACATGCTGACAGACAACAGGAGCAGTTTCCCGTGCTGTTCTCAGGCAAGTAGGATCTTTCATACAAAGGGCTAAACTCTCCTCTCAGTTCTGCCAGTGCACATTCTGAAATCGTTTATACCAGTGTAAGTCCACACTTACCCAAGGGCCAAATTCTGACTTCCCTGGCTGTTTTGCACAAGCAAAGACCTCAAAATGTACCCACACTTGAGGACTCCGGTGGAGTTTCGCCAGATTGTTGCAAGCATGTATTAATGACAGTTGAATTTTATTCAGAGACTGTATGTTCAGGGTAAATGATATGCAGCTTTAATGAATGCACCCAGCTTGGCTGCTGTTGTATTATGTTTCTCTTTGTGGTTTCTAAAAGGAAATAAGACTATTTGAACTAAAATGCTCCCTGTGGTTCATGCGTAAAATCTGGGATGGAATCTGCGTGGGTCAACTTTGCTTCAGGTGTTCCAAAGCTGTGGTCAGGAGCACAGAGATGATCTTTGCCAGAATGTTGTGTGAATGTATCAGAACAATGGGATGCTGGCTATGCACAGTATTCCTGATGTGGGGCTTACTGTGAGGATTATTTTTTAAAGGACAGATAAAATTATAAGTAATCTTTCACTCACCTTGAAAATACTAGGTATGGGAAGCAATTTTTTCAGTTTCTAAGGGCCAGGTGGTGGATGCCCATATGCCAAAGAGCCTTGTCTACCCATTGTGTCCTCCTCTGAAGGGGCCAGTCCCCATCAGGGTGAATGATGCAAGTAACATCTTAAGGTACGTCTACACTACAGGATAAATTCGAATTAGCTAAAACCGATTTTATAAAACAGGTATTATAAAGTCGATTGTGCGCGTCCGCACTAGGGCACATTAATTCGGTGGTGTGCGTCCGTGGTCCGAGGCTAGTGTCGATTTCTGGAGTGGTGCATTGTGGGTAGCTACTGTAAAAGAATGAGGCCAATAACGTCGATTTGCGTCCACACTAACTCTAAATCGATATAGTAATATCGATTTTAGCGTTACTCCTCTCGTTTTGTAGGAGTACAGAAATCGATTTAAAGAGCCCTTTAAATCGATATAAAAAGCAGTGTAGTGTGGACGGGTGCAGTGTTAAATCGATTTAACGCTGTTTAAATCGGTTTAACAGCGTAGTGTGGACCAGGCCTTAGAGTCTCTCATTGGAGCAGTGAGAGGCATGTGGAGGACAGGGTCTTGTGGCTGTCAGCCAGAATCTACCCGGACAATCATATGGCTTTGTACCCTGCCCCTATTTCTTTCCAGTGTCTGAGAGCCAATTTGACCTTGTTCATATACATTCTGTGTTAATGTAGATTTTGACTTTTGGGCCACAGATTCTGCTGAACAGGAATATTTCATCACCTGTACATTTTTTGGTTTTATATATTGCAGTCCTAGTGCCGTTCCTCTGCCTTTTTTCCTTCATGACTGCTAAAACCCAGAGACCATTGTCTGTTTAATGTGGAATGCCTCACCTACTTAAGAAAGGGTGTAATTCTCTACTTTATGCTGTGGAATACATGAACAAGCGGCTAGACCATTAGTGAGCTATGAGTCATTATCCTGGCTGAATAGAAGTTTCTGAAAGTTAATCACAAACAGAATTTCATCCAGTTCACATGCTTCTAATTATTACCGGATGGTGTTTATAGGTCTTAGGCCAATAAAGACATCCAAAAACTACAAATGTAACTGGATCAGAGAGTATTTGGCTTTAACTAGCTGTCAATTAGGGACAAAATGATGGATTCCAGATCTCTTTCTGAGTTGGGGTGTGTGTGTGTGTGTGTGTGTGTGTGTGTGTGTGTGCTCAGTTTCTTCTTTTTTCTCCCTAAACACTCTCTGCAATGCAGTAATAAGAGGCATTGTTGCAAAACTATTCTGGCAGTGGAAGGCAAACAAAAATGTGTTCCCACCCTTCCTCCTCCTTTTGGCATAGAGTTTGTGTTTCAGCTTACATATACTTTGATTGTGCAATCAAAAGTTACTTCTCTCCTGAAGTAAATGGATCATAGAGTGAGTTTAGGGGAATGTCACTTAGAAAAAAAATTAGAGCTTGACTACATGAGGAAATTCACAGGCATAATTACACCAGTATAGTTTTACTGCGATAGTTATACCTATTTAATGCTCGGTGTGCTCCCTCTTATTCTCGAGGGACTGGACTGCCTTTTCCCAGTTTAGCTTATGTCACTTTGGAAATGGTCTAATTTGGTTAATTCTAAAGAGCCACAGGAGGACAATACCAGAGGAATGAACACTGTTGCTGAAGTAGAGTCATAACATTGAGAGTCTTTCTTCCATAGACACAGATACCATAGTTTCAGAAGCCACTCCACTAGATGTAAAAATCAAAGAGAGAAAATAATCAAGCAGTAATCAGATTGTGAAGAATAATCATACCCCATTAGCCCTCCAAATACTCTTAACCATCTGGGTCTTGACCTCTCTTGCCAAACTGAATTGCCTCCCAACTCCAGTTCCACCTCAATTCAGAACCCTAGATCTCACATACCTGACTTCCCTTACTTGCCTACAGAGGCCATGGGTGCACTCCAGGAAGCCTTTTAGTGCTTTTTCCCTCTGCAAAATGTTCTGGGGTGCATTAGTACTACTGCAAGCAATATATGGCAAATACATGGGTTCAGGGGCTCAGGGGATGTTAGTGGTACTGATGCAAGAAAATAAATAACAGCTAATAATTAGGGAAAAGGCTTGCTCTTGCTCCTCTGAACATTGCACAAGCAAGCTCCAGTTGCATGTGTAGGGTGAAGGTAAAGGGGTGATAAAAGAAAACCCAGTGTGACAGACCCAGACCAGTGGGGTACAGGAGTCTGGTAGAAGGCAAATATACTGGCCACTGGATGAACAATTTTCTGTTTCCTGAATGACCAGAGCAGGGGCTTCCCTAGAGCAATCAGGAACCTGCTAGAACCAATTAAGAACATTCTAGAATCAATTATGGCAGGCAGGCTGGTTTAAAAAAGACTTCCCGTCAGTTAGTAGGGGTGAGTGCAAGCAGCAGGGAGCGAGAAGGTGTGCTGCTGGAAAGCTGATATCCACAGGGCCCTGGGCTGGAACCTGGTGTAGAGGGTGGGCCCGGGTTCCTCCCAACCAGACACAGGAAGAGTTGACCTGGTCTGTGAGAAACACCAGAAGGGATGATCTAAATTGGAAAGGGATCTGACCTGTTCCTGACCCACTAGGTGGGACACAGAGATTGTGGGGATTGTTCTCCATTTCCCCTATGCTGGCCAGTGATGAGATTAGCTGAGTGGATGGCAGGTTTAAGCCACTAGCACGAACTAAGGGCTGCCGTGAACCTCTGAGGCAAGCAAATCTGCCTATAAGCGCAGAACCCACCAAGGCAGAGGAGGAACTCTGTCACACCAGTTATACAGATGAATCCCATAGAAATGTAACTTTTATCCCACTATAAAACAAATACTCTGGCCATATCTGTATAAAGAGAGAAGGTGCATTTTTCAGAGTCATGGCTTTTCTATGAAGGAAAGCTTGACCAGTTATACCAGTATAATTATACCAATATAGTTAAACTACTGACTCCTCTTCTAATATGAGTGGCTTTTTTGGTTCAGCTTAAATCCCTTCCAAAGTGACATAAACTACACTGTAAAAAATATGTCCACACAGAGAGTCATATTTGTATAATCATAGCAGTTCAAAGACACCCTATCTTATACCACTGTAATTTCCCCATGTAGACAAGCCCTTATCTTAACTGAAAACTCTCCTTAGCACCTAGACTACACCACAACCAACTAACGCAACTGAAAAAGCATTACACTGTCTACTCAGGTTGTAAGAGCAATTTCCAGACATGTTAATCCAATTTGACTGAGCTAATTGGATTGAAAAGAGCACCTTCTTCCCTTGTGTAGGCATAGCCACTGTATGTTTAACAGATATCTTGGGGTCTATATGGTGCCACTTATAGCATCAGATATCCAGACCATCTCAGCTATAATTAAAACAGATGTTTTAAAACTTCTGAGCCAAATTCTTCTTTGTTCCTAGTATAAATGTGGAAATTAGAGCTGTGCAAATAGTTTAGAACAAATAATCTATTAAACAGATTTTGCCTTTCTTTCTGGTTGTGAACAGTCCAGACAGCAGATTAAGTTCCCTTTGTTTACAATATAAAATTACTTAACAATATTTTTCATGAATTGATGATTTGCTGTTAACTCAAAAATTCAAATTTTCAGCTGCTCTGTGTTGCAAATGGTCAGATAATAAGTCACATATAGAACTGTTTCTGTTGCCTGGTAGGATGACTATAATGTAACATCAGATTGCCCACGTGAATGCCTGTGGGAAATGAATTTAAAAAGTGCATTTTGTACATCTTCATCCATACAAGCTTAACATTCACTTTCCTCAAACATTCATGATAGTAAAATTTTATTACACAGGAATCAGTTGCATAGATATGGGCATAATCATAGCTGAAGTAAATGTCATTCAAATGAAAATTTGTAGGGAATTTTCTGCATTATTTGCTCAGCACTAATTAAATTCATAATTAGATAGCTTATTTAAACCTACTTCTAGTTAGAGGCTGGATCCATCCCAAACCTCTGATATGATCCTTGCAGCTGCCTTTTCTCTCTAAATGGGACAAACCAAGATCCTATTACTTTGTATTGTGGAAGTGTGTAAGGGATAATTTCCTGGTGCAAGTGCTGGAGGAACCAACTAGGGGCAGAGCTCTTCTTGACCTGCTGCTCACAAACCAGGAAGAATTAGTAGAGGAAGCAAAAGTGGATGGGAACCTGGGAGGCAGTGACCATGAGATGGTCAAGTTCAGGATCCTGACACAAGAAAGAAAAGAGAGCAGCAGTATACAGACCCAGGACTTCAGAAAAGCAGATTTTAACTCCCTTGGGGATCTGATGGGCAGGATCCCTTGGGAGAATAACATGAGGGGCAAAGGAGTCCAGAAGAGCTGGCTGTATTTTAAAGAATCCTTATGGAGGTTGCAGGAACAAACGATCCCGATGTGTAGAAAGAACAGTAAATATGGCAGGCGACCAGCTTGGCTTAACAGTGAAATCCTTGCTGATCTTAAACACAAAAAAAGACTCTTATAAGAAGTGGAAGATTGGATAAATGACCAGGGAGGAGTATAAAAATATTGCTCAGGCATGCAGGAGTGAAATCAGGAAGGCCAAATCACACTTGGAGTTGCAGCTAGCAAGAGATGTTAAGAGTAACAAGAAGGGGTTCTTCAGGTATGTTAGCAACAAGAAGAAAATCAAGGAAAGTGTGGGCCCCTTACTGAATGAGGGAGGCAACCTAGTGACAGAGGATGTGGAAAAAGCTAATGTACTCAATATTTTTTTTGTCTCTATCTTCACGAACAAGGTCAGCTCCCAGATGGCTGCACTGTGCAGCACAGCATGGGGAGGAGGTGATCAGCCCTCTGTGGAGAAAGAAGTGGTTCAGGACTATTTAGAAAAGTTGGATGAGCAGAAATCCATGGGGCTAGATGTGCGGCATCCGAGGTTGCTAAAGGAGTTGGCGGATGTGATTGCAGAGCCATTGGCCATTATCTTTGAAAACTCATGGTGATTGGGTGAGGTCCTAGATGACTGGAAAAAGGCTAATGTTGTGCCTATCTTTTAAAAAGGGAAGAAGGATCCGGGGAACTACAGGCCAGTCAGCCTCACCTCAGTCTCTGGAAAAATCATGGAGCAGGTCCTCAAGGAATCAGTTTTGAAGCACTTAGAGGCAGGGGCAGCTCTAGGGATTTTGCAGCCCCAAGCACGGTAGGCAGGCTGCCTTCGGCAGTTTGTCTGCGGAGGGTCCGTTGGTCCCGCAGCTTCGGCGGACCCTCCGCAGGCACACCTGCAAGAGGTCCACCGAAGCCGCGGACCAGCGGACCCTCCGCAGGCAAGCTGCCGAAGGCAGCCTGCCTGCCGCCCTCGCGGCGCTGGCAGAGCGTCCCCCCATGGCTTGCCGCTCCAAGCACGTGCTTGGCTTGCTGGGGCCTGGAGCTGCCCCTGCTTAGAAGAGAGGAAAGTGATCAGGAACGGTCAGCATGGATTCACCAATGGCAAGTCATGCCTGACTAACTAATTGCCTTCTATGAGGACATAACTAGGTCTGTGGATAAGGGGAAAACAGTGGATGTGTTATTCCTTGACTTTAGCAAAGCTTTTGATATGGTCTCCCACAGTATTTTTGCTGGCAAGTTAAAGAAGTATGGGCTGGATGAATATACTATAAGGTGGATCGAAAGTACTCATGGAGAATGTTACAGCCTGAGAAATTCTCATCTGCCTGCATTTTGCTATGAGCAGTATCATAATTATGTGCTAGTGCAGGGGTTCTCAAACTGGGGGTTGGGACCCTTCAGGGGGTCACGAGGTTATTGCATGGGGGGGTCACGAGCTGTCAGTCTCCACCCCAAACCTTGCTTTGCCTCCAGCATTTATAGTGGTGTTAAATATGTAAAAAGGTGTTCTTAATTTATAAGAGGGGGTCACACACAGAGGCTTGCTTTGTGAAAGGGGTCACCAGTACAAAAGTTTGAGAACCACTGTGCTAGTGCTTTGAAGTAACTAGTTGCCAGGGCAGTGTTAGGAGGTTTGTCTTGCTCTGTCTACATACACTCCCCTCAGCCCCTCACAGCCTGATTTGCAGTTCCTCTGCAGCAGTTTTGTACTGGAAGAACCAGTGCAAAGAGACCGCAAAGCAGCCACACAGTCCACTAAGAGAATACCTCTAGTGCTTCTCTTCTGGAGCTGCCGTCCAGCTGAGATACATTTCGGGACACACAATGGGTGACAGGAAGATTGTCTGAGAGGCATCTATGGCCTTGGTCATTATTTGGCTGCAGCAAGGCACATAGGGGCCTTGGGCATCCTGCAGGTGTATCTAAGCCAGAGCCAGGGATTGAACTGGTCCTCAGTAGTTCCAGTAATGGGGAGGCATAAACTGCTCATCCTGTCTTTGCGCTGACCTCCACACTGGTGCAGATATAAATTCCTTCCTCTGTCGTGGTGGAAATGGACCAGATTTACAATACATTGCACCTCACATGGTCAATTACACACTGCAAAGAGGGTGTAAAACACTACTAGATCAGAATGCTAAATGATTTACACCCACTTTTCTCTGGTGCCTGTGGCCACATGAGGTACAGAGCAAGATTCATTTAATCCCTGTCTACATTTGCGCACACACTGAAATCCAAATTAGTGTAAGTTAAACTACTCTGCTGTTTACCCCCTTTTTGTAATCACTTTCTATCTGGTATGAAACTTTACCCCACCGTTTGTCATCATTGGATTTGGCCCAGAGCCTTCCGTGGGCATTTCATCTGCTTATTTTAGACTGGTTTTGGAACAATCCATGAATTAGGGATTCTTCAATGGTTAAGGAACACTGATGAGCATTGATGCATTGTTCTGAAGCATTGAAACCTTTTTTAGCTAAAAATCAGTATAAATACAGGACTAGATCCAGGAGCTCTTAGTCAGGAGGAATTATAGGATTGGGCCTTTCTGTCTGTACTGTACACAGCTATTCTGAAAGCAGCTACCTTAAATGCTTTTTGTCTCTACAGTTTTGATCTCACGTATTAACTGATGTAGAACAAACAAAGGGAAATCACTTGCTGTATCATTTAACTGTTCTTTCTAAAGTTACATCTGTATTTATATCACTCTCCTTGGGAGATTCATGCATAAAAACAAGTGGAGAGAGATGGAAAGTTCAGCTCAGTTGAGTGGTGCGGTACTTTTCCTTTTAAAACTGCCTCTTTTTTTAAATGTTATTTAGTTGTTTTTTTCCTGATCTTGCAATTTTGGGACAATTTGCAGACACAGTGCTCTAAGGAGATATGTACTCGAACAATATCAGGTCATGTTGTTGTTAATGGTTGCATTCAGTAAATTACACAATCAAGTCTCTCAGCTTACCAGAAGAAGAATGCTGGTCGCTTGGGAATATTTTGTGTACTTGGATTCAGAAAATAGTTTCTTTTTACTAGCTGTTTCATACGCATTCACAGGAGAACTAACCTCTGTGACATGAGAAACTGCAGGAATAGCATGAAACTATCTAAAATGTTGGCAAAGGCAATGCGGTTACATACACTAGGGCTTACTACAGGATGTGTTGTGGGTAGTGATTTGTGATTATTGGCATTCTTTGAAACAATCAAACTTTTTTTTAGCAGAGAAAGCACAGAGCAGATTTAGTGGAAATGGAACAAGAGGTTACTTTATAAAAAGGGGGAAACCCAAATAAATTGACTTCTTAAAGATCTATAATGTTTACATTTCTTTATTTCTTACCATAAATGAAACAATGTGGATGCAATAACAGTAGGCCTATTCTGCACTCATTGCACAAGCAAAATTTGTGCTGATGTCAAGGGGAGTTCTGAGTGTGCAAAGAAAGCAGAATCTGCCCCTGTTTGCCCTAATCCAGACCTGATACTTCACAGTGCTGAATGCCCTGCACTTCTGTTCAAGTCAATAGGAATTAGACTTTTAGCTCCTTACAGGGTCAGGCCCCCAAACAGCTCTCAGGCTTTGCAGCAGGGTACCATTTTGTATCTACAGTACCTTGCATAGGCCAGATTCTACCCTGATTTACAATGGCAACTCTTAGTCAGTGAAGCTGCACAGATGTAAATCAGATAATCTAGTCCAGGGGGTTCCATAACAGGGTTGGATGGCTGTAACTGAAAACATCTGACTCCTCTGGTCTAGTGTCATGGGGGTTAAGAAATCATTACTAGAGGTGCTGAGTTCACTTTAGCTTTAATCATACTGGCAGCTTTCCAGGTTGAGTGAAAAACTTGGTAGACACAGTAAAAGGCTTAAACCTCTTGGTTTGTTTTCAGGTCTTGGATTCACAACCTGTAAAATAGATTTAAACGAAGTTCAAAAGGGGCAGGTAAAAAACACCCACAGATAAGTATATAAAAAGGTGACCTTAACAGAGGGCTAAACATTGGGGCACAGACAGGAAGGTAACTGAAAATTACAGTAGGGTCAGAAGAGCAACAAGTGGGATAACAGTGAGGGAATTTGCATAACATCTTAGGTGTCTATACACAAATGCAAGGAGTATGGGGAATAAACAAGAAGAACTGGAAGTATTAGTACATAGGATAAATTACGACTTGGTTGGCACCAGTGAAACTTTGTGGGATAAACCTAATGTCTGGAATATTGGTATAGAGGGGTATAGCTTTTTCCCAGGAGGGACAGGCAGGGGAAAACGGGGCCAGTATTGCATTATACAGCAAGAACATATAGGGTGACCAGATGTCAAAACTGAAATATCGGGACGGGGGGGGCGGGTTTACCAAAAAAAAAAAACAACAACCCCGCTGGAGCTCCCACCTCCGCACCAGCTGGTGCAGTGCCGCGGGCGGCCCCGGAGTGGAGGCAGCAGGCCCCAGCCCCCAGTCCCTCTCGGGTCTCGCAGGGGAACGAATGGGTCTGCCGCTGCCTTCGCCTTGGAGCCGCCTGCGGGATTGCACCAGCTGGGCAGCCAGCCCAGACGCGACTGGCCAGGGGCTTGGCACAGCGTGCGCGCTGCGTCGCCGCAGCAGGCCCGGGCTCCGGGGGGTTGCGCCCCGGGCGCCACATGCTTGGCCAGCGGCCGCTTCCTCCCCCCGTGGCAGTGGGAGCTGCAGCAGCGGCTGCTCCCGAGTCCCGCTGTGTAGGGATCGGTCCTGGCTGGCAAACCACCAGAAACCGCCCCCTGCAAAACCCCCTTTTGCCTTTGCCACAGAATGCTGATTTGTCTCAGAATGCTGACTCCATATTATCACAAGATTAGGAAAATACCGCACGCTCTGCCCACATGCAATGGGTGAGGGGAAAAGGGGAAGAAAGAGTCCTCCACCAATGCGAAACAAGTAAACAAGGCTGTAAGCTATGCATGATGCTGTAACTGAAAGAATAAAAAGGTTGCCACGCCTCACGGCGGGGCGCTCTCCTGAACACACAAGCTGTCTGCGTCTGGTTCCTTCCCGCATCTGGTGACCCCGACGTGATTCCAGCCCTCCGTACCCACCGGCCGGTCGAGCCGTGGTGCACCACAGTGCGTCTTTGCGCACTCCCTCGTGAGTATGGGGGGGGACTTGTCCGTGCAACAGAAGGCTCATGCGAAAGAGCTGGTTAAGTTACTCAAGGTAACCAGTCGCATAACAGCATCACAGCAACATGTGGAGGATTTGCTCCATGTTATAGAGGTTAAATGCCCTTGGTACCCCGAGGAAGGAACTCTCGAGGTTTCTGACTGGCAAAATGTGGGCGAATGGCTCCTAAGGGAGCCACGAGCGCCCATCCAACACATCTTGCTGTGGCAACATTGTGCAGAGGCAATCGGGCGTTTGTGAAAGGAGGCGCCCCCGCTTGCCTCTCCCACCCCTACCCCACCTCCCTCATATGTCACGGAGGTTGAAACCCCAAGTCCTGCACCCAAGGCGACAGCCCCTAGTCTAGCCCCCTCTGAGTCCTTGCTGTCGTCGCCCCCTCCCTTTTGCCCCCTCCGGCTCCGAGCGCAGTACAGGCTGCTTTCGGCCCCAGCTGGCTGTGAAGGAAAAAATATAGACAGAGGCGAAGCAAAGGAAATACAAGTTACAGAACTGAAATTACGTTTGCAAAGCTTAACTGTCCAGTAAGACCCAACAGTGTGCCTTTGTGACCCTGGAGTCGGTGTGGCTTGGTGACACCAAAGAAGCCACAGGCAGCCGACCTGGACTGAATCTCTGAAAGAGACGCCGCAGGAGATTCCAGGGTGTAAGAGAACAGCCCTCCCAAGAGCAGAAGCATGTTGGAAATTCTGGACAAGCTGTATACAGGATAATCTCCCTTCCACCTCTCCCCCTCCTCTGAACATTACACACAGAAGTGGCCAGTCTGGACGTACCTGTGTAAGTATGAAAGGAGCTTCGGGCTTGGGGCATTAATGTTTTCCTGAGTGATGTGGGAGCGTTCCCAACACTCTCCATTGTTGTTTTATTATTTTATTAATGAAGCTTCAAAATTCAGTTATATGGTGTATTTTCTTTATCTTCCCCCAGCGATCCTGTAGTGTCAGCCTGATCACCTGACACGAGGGATAGATTGGTAACAGAAATTTGTCACAGCTTGGTGAGCAATTTAGAAGGGGGGAGCACTGCAGAATTTACACCATCTATTTGTTTTACCCTTGTTATTTTGTGTTTGCCTTGCTTGGTACTGTTGGTGCTATATGTTAAGAATTGCATAAGTAAAAGTATGCCTTAATAGGATAAGGAAATGCTATTTGGTTCTGGTTCTGTTCTGTTTAACCGGTTACTGTTGTTTTTCTGCTCTGTATACATTTGGGCGTTAGGAGTGTGGGCGGAACTGAACCTCTCGTTCGTAATTCCTTGGAGTGGAAGCCAAGAGTGCGAGGAAGCTCTGAGGTTGAATTGAGATCCTTCTGTCCCGTCCCCTGTAGCGGACAGTGTATAGAAGTGGGAAAGTCTGACTTAGACTGTAATTCCCTCTGCGCTCTGTGTAATTTCTTTTTTCTGTTTAAGTGTCAGCAGACAGATGGGTGGGTCTCTAGGTAAACTCTCTAAAGGGGTTTGGATTTTTGTTCAGGTGGCAAGCCTCATGAAGGAGGACTCGGGTAGTCTTGTGAGTAAGAAGGTTTAAGAAAAAAGACCAGGAGGGGTGGGGGCTAGTTAAAAAGCCCACCCTCCTAGCTAAACTAGTAGTGGAACAAGTTGGTGCCCATGGAAGGGACGGTTCAGCAAGAAAAGCAGGATCGGGCCCAGGCAGGCAGGCAACAGAGAGAGAAATTGAAAAGCAGGTTGAAAAACTTTACGGGTGTAGTGGAAGAAAAAAGTCAGTAAGTGTAAGCATGGGGATTTCAAATACCCAGGACTTACTTGGCATGGTGATTTAAGTTGATAAAAGTGGCTGTTGGGAGACAAGCAAGTGATTTAAGGGAGAGTGAGAAGTTAACTCTGTAGTTGCTGGAGGAAACAGCAGTTGAACTTTGTAAATATGCTAAAGAAAAGGGCTCTTGGTGTCTGCAAAATGTTTGTAAATAAATTTAGGCAAAAAAATTATTGAATTGCTATTATTTGGTTTGGCTATGAATAATTTAGTTAAATTAGCTGAAGAATGTATACAGTGTTATGTAATTAAAAACCTAGGCTGCTTATGAAACAAATATAAGAAAATATGGGGTAATTCCTCTGTTCTTGCCTGAAGTCAACAAGGGTATTTGTATATTTCAAGCGATGATTGTCTACCCAGAAGGGGTGGGTAGACCTCTGTTTTTTGTCTTTCAAATAATCAAAAAAAAACTAATGCCAGCTGAACAGCATTCAACGTATCATGCATTTACTGGCACAACAGGAATTATGTTTTGTGTTCTATGTCCTGTCTTGTGGTGTTTGTCTCGTGGCCAAAATTGTTGTGTTTAATATTTTCATAGGATAGTCTAGTTAAAATTAAATAAAAGGGTTAAATGCAAATACTTGTTTTATTCCCCTTTAAAATACAAGGTGTTTGGATAAATCAAAAAAATGTAATACACTAAAGTCTAATGCATTTGCTTAAGTAAAAAACAAAAATTGTTGTTATAATTTGCATGCCAACGGTCTTTGAAAGCAAAGACATGAAAAGTTAACCCACTCCCCATATTGTACATGGGATCTTTCTGGCTGCCTCAAATTTCTAGCCAGAGGGCTGGGGATGGTGGAAAGCCATTGGACTAAAGGTTGAATTCAATGAACTCCTCAAAGTGGGTGTGCTTGTTCTAGCTCGTTGCTCCAAAGTTCTGTAATAAGGTTATTTTAGTAAAAAAGTATGTGTGACATATATTAAATAATAACACTAATGTACTGTATAATGGCAATGTTTACGTGTTCGTTGCTGGGAAAAGGTGTATAAGTAAAAAGTAAAAGTTTCCTTTGCAGGTTAAAGGAAGCCAAAAAGGGAAAACAAACAAAAAAAAAGAACAGAATGAGTTAACTAAAAAGAAAAAAAAAGCTAGGAGACTGTAGATAAAACACTGTCTCCATTCAAGGACACTGCTCACAGCTAAAACTTGGCTGATAACCAAGGAAAGGGGGGTGGGGCTTGAATGTGCCCAAGCAGCTATGAGATTTGCAAAACACTGCCAGGCACTAATGAAATGTGTTAAGTTTCTTTTCTCACAGGTAAAGAAGCGCTACCCAAAGACCGAATCAGCCCTTGCCTTCCCGGATGCCCTTCAATTAGCCCTGGCAGGCTTTGTGGGCTCCCTGTCCTATCATATTGAGAAAGATCCTCGCCTGCATGCCATTTGTCACATTCCCACTGTATTTTGTAATTTTTGCCAGCAAACCCCCATAATTAATGCACTTACAGTTTTTACTGATGGCAGCCCCACCCGCGGTGTGGTTTCCTGGCGTTCTAACGCACAATGGCATTCAAAATTTACTACTCCCCAAACCAGCCCTCAGCAAGCAAAACTTGCTGCTCTCTGCTTAGCTTTTTCTCACTTCCCCAATATTCCACTTAATGTTATTACAGACAGTCTTTATGTTGCAAATGTTGGCACTGCTATAGCCGGCAGTTATGTTACTCCACTCATGGAGCGGTCACTCCTTGCCCTTTTCCTTACCCTCCAGCAATTGTTACGTGCCCGGACCCATCCCTTCTTCATTGCACATATTCGTAGCCACCTTCCCCTCCCCGGAATGTTATCTGAAGGCAACGCTTATGCTGATGCACAAGTGCGCATTTCCTGGGTTCACTCCCCTACCTCCAGCCACGCCTTTCATCATCAAAATGCTAAAGCGCTTGCGCACCAATTCTCCATCCCATTGGACGAAGCTAAGGCTGTTGTCCAACAATGCCCGCAGTGTTCCTCCCTTCATTCCTACCCTCCCACTGGCGTTAACCCCCGCGGCCTCGGTGCCAATCAACTTTGGCAAATGGATGTTACACGTTTTCCCCCTTTTTCCCCTTGGAATTTTCTTCATGTTACTGTTGACACTTACTCAGGTTACCTTTGGGCCACACCCCATAAAGGAGAACGTGTTCGACACGTTATCAATCACTTTGTTCGTTGCTTTTCTGTTATGGGCATCCCAGCCAAGCTCAAAACAGATAATGGGCCTGCATACTGCTCTCAACAATTTGCTGCATTTTGCTCCCGTTGGGGCGTTGTGCACACCTTTGGCATCCCCTACAACTCACAGGGCCAGGCCATTGTGGAGCGTGCCAACCGCACCTTAAAAACAGCTCTCCTCCAACAAAAAACAAAAGAGGGAATTCCGCCCACCTTGCCAGACAAGGAGGAGTGGTTAGCACACGTCTTATATACAATCAATCATTTAAATCTAGCACACGTCTTATATACAATCAATCATTTAAATCTTGTTTTTGATGGTACCCATTATGTTTCCCGCTTACAAAAACATTTTAGGTGCAAGGAGGAACTCCCCGCCCCAAAAGTGACGTATCGGCAGCTCCCCGGCACTACGTGGAGTGCCCCAGTTCCTTTGATAACCTGGGGGCGGGGATACGCGGCCGTCAGCACACCACAAGGACCGGTGTGGGTTCCAGCTCGTTACATACGTCCGTGGAAGGAGGACCCCACTTGCAACCCACAGCATGGCGTGGCACCAGAGCCTTAGCGATCCCATTCCTGATTTTAACCCGTTAATAACTACAACAGTGACTTTGTCTCAAGAGCGATACCGCGGTCCTCCCAATGCTCCAGTGACATGGGGGCAGATGAAGTCTCTCTCCCAACAGGCTGACCACCTGCTAAAGCAACAAGATAAGGAGAAGTCCCCGGAGAATTTTTTACTTGCCCTTATTGCTTGCCTAAATGCTAAATTTTGTGTGATGTTATGTATAATGCCTTGGCCACCTCCTTGGTTGACATACCTGGCTTAATAATTAGTAATAGTAAAAATTTTAATTGGTTAGCTTGCTTAGCGGTTAAAGCTCTTAATGCCACGTCTATTGCAGTGGCATTGCTTAATGAGGAACAAATGCAGTTACGTCATGGATTTTTGCAAAATAAAGCTGCTATTGATTATCTTTTGCTTCTGCATTATTATGGTTGTGAAAAAGTTAATAATATGTGTTGCTTTAATATTTCTGATCATTTTTATGCTATTGACAATCAATTAGCCATTATTAAGAATCTTACTGCTCAGATTCAAATTGACAGTGACCCCTTTTCATCCTGGTGGAACTGGCTATCTAGCTGGCTGCCGGGATGGGGTTGGCTACATCAGCTAATAACCTACGGAGGACTCTGCCTCTTATTCCTCGTGCTCACCTGCTGTGGCATTCAGTGCATTCCCTCCTTAATTTCATTGTGCACCCAAGGGTGCCCATGGTCCAAACAAAAGCCTGCCTTTTCCTTTTAAAAACAAAAGGTGGAGATGTAGGGATCGGTCCTGGCTGGCAAACCACCAGAAACCGCCCCCTGCAAAACCCCCTTTTGCCTTTGCCACAGAATGCTGATTTGTCTCAGAATGCTGACTCCATATTATCACAAGATTAGGAAAATACCGCACGCTCTGCCCACATGCAATGGGTGAGGGGAAAAGGGGAAGAAAGAGTCCTCCACCAATGCGAAACAAGTAAACAAGGCTGTAAGCTATGCATGATGCTGTAACTGAAAGAATAAAAAGGTTGCCACGCCTCACGGCGGGGCGCTCTCCTGAACACACAAGCTGTCTGCGTCTGGTTCCTTCCCGCACCGCTGCCCAGGCTGGGACAATAGCCGCCGCCTGGCCCCGTGGGCTGACTCCCTGCTCCTCCTCCAGGTACTGCCCCGCCCGAGTCCCGCCTGCGCTCGGGACCACGTCAGACTCAGACTCAGACTCACACTCACCGCAGCCCCGCGCTCCCCTGCCTCTCCTGGGTCTCCCTCCAGTGCTTGGGGAAGAGGCGGGGATTTGGGGAGGGATCCAATGAGGGAGTGGGGGGGTGCGAGCCCTTCCGGGCTCCGTCTGTGCACGGGAGCCTTTGCTTGTTTGTCCACTGTCCTGACCTAACATCGATCGGGACGCGGGACAAACAAGCAAATAGTGGGACAGTCCCGATAAAATCGGGACGTCTGGTCACCCTAGGAATATATACACTTGTTCTGAGGTCCAGAAGGAGCTGAGAGGCAGACCAGCCAAAAATCTGTGACTCCAAGAGGCATACTAAGTAAGAAATCAACCCTGCATTATCTCTAGAATAACCCACTCTCACACTCAGTTGTTCCATATTTATTATCATAATCAATATCTCAGAAATTAACCTCTTGGAGCCAGCAGGTCTGGGGCTCCTGCCATTAGCACTAACACAAGATACATTGTCACAATTTGTCAGAAAAACCCAGTTTAGTGCCAAAGAGTTAAAAATTGCCCATGATCAATGCTCTGCTATGTTTATAGGCATCTTGTCTGTATAAATACTTTCTCAAACTGTCATACATTACTATATATTTGCCTGTATTCTGTACAGATTGCTTATGTTGTGTCTGCCAATATATTTATATAATTTCTTGCTGAAGGCATAAAATACTCCTCAACAAATTCTACACCTCTATTTTACTAAGCTTTATTTTACCTATCAGTTAGCAAGCTCTGCATTTTGAAATTTCAAATTTCTAGTCAATTTCCTAGCTTCACCTTTTTTGTTGTTCCAAAAATATCTCACTTCTCCTGCAATATATGTATATTTACCTAGAATTCTATATCCATATAGTGTAAGTTTTCTAGCACCTATATAAAAAGATATTTAACTTGTTGATCTCTTCATTTCTCTTTGTCCTATCTAGCAAATTTCAACACAGTGTTAATTGTGGATGCTATGGGCCTGATTCACCACTCTGTTGCCATACAAACGGCGTGGTGAATCAGGCCCATAGCATACAAAACTATTGGTTTAACTGGAGTTACACTGTCATAAGAATTAGGGTACATCTACACAGCAAAAGCTGTGCATAGGCTAGCTGCCCCAAACTAGCTTGAATCCAGCTAGCCTGCATAATAGTAGCTGTGGAAACAGTGTGATGCAGGCTTCAGCATGGGTAGTACAAGCCCAGTACAGACCCTGAGTACATTCTTAACTTGCTATCCTGTTTTGAAGCCCACACTGCAATGTCTTCACTGCTACCAGGATTCAAGCTTACATGGGCTGGTCAGCCTGTGCACAGCTTTTGCTGTGTAGACACACCACTGCATTATCTCAGGCTATATCAAACCTCTTATATTCAGATATACGCAGGTCACTTCTTCATAATCTTCCTTCTATAACTATAAATAAATATTCAGAAACTCTGCATTAAAGAACCAAATTTAGCACGCTACATCTACACAGTATATGCACAGCTCTTATCAAACTAATAAGCATTTCATTTATTCTTCCAACAGCAGAATGTAACTCTAAGCCCATAATCTATTGTTATGATGTCTGGTTGGAATTTAATTAACGATCATTATATCATTCTGATTTCACTCTAAAATATTCTGAGTCTACTAAAAATATAAGAAATCGACTCAGTCATGTCATTTCTTATAGCTGAAATTCACCACTGCAGCACATCAGCACAAGACCAGCAAACCACTTAAATCCAGGTAAGCTTTTAAAACAGGACTTAAATTGGATATAAATGGTCCCTGTGCATACAGGTAAAATTCGTCATGTATGTTTTTCATTTCTCTTACTGCTGGGCAAACATTTAGGTTATTTTAAAAGAAAAGGTTTGGAGACACTTCAAAAAATAAATTTATCGTGTTCTGTTTAGTGTTTTCAAAGGGTCCTGTTGTACATTTTTGCAGACGGAGGGGGCAAATGTTTGGAAGAGCTCCCAGTAAAACCTCCCTGTGGCTTGGAAGGTGGAAATGAATGACAAACGAAGAAGGAGAAGGTGGGGGAAATTATAAATAAATAAATCCATGCTCATAGTAGCATTTGAGCTGGGACAATTAAAACAGCAGCATTCCCCAGGACCCTTGGCAAGAGTCTTGGCTTGCACTGCACTGTTAATACATGAGATTGTCAAGAGAATGCAGACAGACCTTTGGCAAAATAATGTTGTATCTGTAAGCATGATCAACAATTGAGTTAAATGGTTTGAAAATGATCTCACAAGAAAGATTTGGCTTCAGTTTTTGCATACTCAACGTCTTTGGTATAATCCTGACCATTGCCTACATACAAAAACATTTCCAGTAACAATTTGCTCTTGTAGACCAGAATATTTATTAAAAATCTTCATCAAGGGGATATGAGTAATGGAAGTAAGGGAAATTTTCCTCCAGATGTATAGAATTTTAAAATGGGCGGGAGGGATGAAATCCTGTGAACAAATTGTTCATACTTGTTTTAGCATCTCTCATGTCTACCAATAATGAAACTGGTAGCACAGCTGAAAATACAACTTCATACTCTTTTTCCCTAAAATCTTGGGCCAGTCTCTGAATTACCTCTTGTCACCCTTATTCCAGTATACAAAACTATAACAGATTCAGCTGCAATTCTCTGATCTAACTTATCCTTAACCCTAGCTTCAAAATCTAATTAGCATGACCCTTCTAATAGAAATGGCTCTCTACCAAGCACATTAACAAATTCCTCCTTACCTCTCTGTTCCAATTCTTTCTCCCTTGCTTCCTCATTTAGTTCCCCAAATTGTTTTATATTACTCCGTTTTCTGAATTACCCTTCAAAGAATCAAATTCCTATGATCCCTTGGTTACCACCATATTTTCTTCATCTGTTTATTATACATACTGCTTTATTTGTTACACATACACACTCCTCACAATTACTGAATTGTGTTTCCTTTCACTGTTGGCTCTTCTCTAATTTACTTGCTCTTCCTAAGTACATCATCTGTTTTTCTAATTCTGTTGACTGCTTTTTCAGTGCCAGCTAATAATGCTGAGGACAAGCCGCTTCCTATTACCTCAGCTGTAAAACCAAGAACATTTGAAATCTGCAGCTTGTATTGTATCATTTGTAAACTCCATGGTTAGCTCTAAAAACTGAATAGGGCTGCAGCTAGGCTTTTTAAAAGAACACCCTTTCTCATGAGACCATCTGCTTTATCTGAAAGGTAAAGAACCTGGCCAGGATTAGTTTAGAGAGGAGCAACTGGGAAACCAAACACAGCTGTGAGAGTATGATTGTTGGTTTGTATGTGATCATTCATCTAAGTGGCAGTGCTTCCTGTGCCCACTCCTTTGACACTCAGTGACCTCAGCAGAACACCCCTCATATTATTTACTTTTCTGAATGGGAATGAGTGGTTGCTGTGGCCTTTGTCTAGTTCCAGTACCTACACAGCTGTCTAGTGTCTTCCAGATTTTGGGTTGTATGGTTGATTTTTTGCCACCCTTATTTGTGTTTGAGATCTTGACAATAGAATCCCAGAATTCTGACAAGTGATGGCTTGCTTCACAATCTTCCTACTCCTTCCAAAGCAACAGCCTCACACTAGCAAAATCACAGCTTTCACTCTCATGCAGCCTGAAATTGGGCTTCATTTTCTTGGCATGTCATATTCCACAGTGCAATGCTCAAACCTTCATTTGGCTTCGAGCTGCTACTCTGGCAATAAAGGTTTTAGGAGGGAAGCAGCAGATACAGAAATAGGATAAACAAACAGATGAAAGTTCAGACCTTGTCATTGCAATATTATTTCTTTAAAATGGGAGGGGGAATGTGAACAGTGCACTATTCTTCAGGTCTTGTGATCCCGTTGAGCAATATTTGGGGTTCACAGAACTAAGCTGAATCTGCAGATATTTTTGGCTATCATTGAAGCCTTGTGCTTGTTTCAAGGATGAATCAGTTTAACAGCATGTTCTTCTAGGTAAAGGGAAGCCTGTGTTATGTGGTAGGGACAGATATATAGAGATATATAGATATATATCTCCATTTATGCTCTTTTTTTCCACAAGGTACATTTACTATAGAGCTGGAGGTGCAATTTACAGCTCAGATAGATATACACGTGCTAGCTTTGATTGAGCTAGTGTGCTAAAAATAGAAGTGGTGCTGTGGCAGCACAGGCAGTGGGGTGGGCTGGCATACAAATAAATATGTAGGATCCTGAGTGGGATTGGACTTGGGGCAGCTAGCCCCTCCCAGCGCCGTGGATACATTTCTATTTTTAGGATGCTAGCTTGATCAAAGCTAGTGCACGTACATCTACCTGAGCAGGAAACTACAACTCCAGTGCCAGTGTCGCCATATGTATAGTCTCACACTGTGGTTTTCACTCTTCCTGCTCAGTTTTCCACTTTATTTTTTCCCAATAGAGTTTTCATTTTTTCTCTTTAATTCAAAGTCTCTAAGCAAAACACAAAAGCAGTTTGAGTTGAACTTTCTAACCCACAATGTTTAAGTGGTTTTGAAATTAGACCAGAAAAAAATAGGTCTATTTTCCTTTCTATTTGAGCTCTGTTCAGTTCAGTCATAGGACATAGGCCAAGTTAGTTTTAAGTAATACTCCACTGATGTCCTGTACTTGTAACTTGCCCCCTATGCCAGGGGATGTGAGGGCATCCAGGATACTCACTTACCCAGCAGGTATTTCTGAGGGACCGTTTCAATTGGCTTCACACTATGTAGCTAGTGCAACATAAAAGGACCAGAGAAGAACAGAGAATCTGTACTACAATAATATGAAATAATGAAACTGTAGGTCAACAATAACAGCACTCTGCAGAAATCCTTAATGTATTCTAGTCCTTTTGATATAGTCCACGTTCTATTTGGCTAGAGCATTGCTAGAGAATATTTGAATAATGTTGAAGTGATGCACTAACTGTTTGATGTTATATCAGACAAATGCCTCTCCCACCGCAATCCCTCTCAACTGGTCTCTTCCCTTTCATACTGTGTGATCGGCTGTGAGATCATACCTAGAGAGAGAGAGTTTCCCCATAACCAGTATGCGGCTCACTGAAGGCCACATCCCGAGAGGTGCTGAGCCACTTGCTTCTGGGATTTGCAGGTATATGGCATCTCTCTCAGGATCTTGCTGTGTATCTGTTAGAGCAAATCTTTCTCAATTTTCTGGGCTCCCTTAATCTTTTTTTATTTATTTCTGAGCAGCCTAACACACTCGCTTTCTTTTTTTAATGCAATGTGTAAACTTCTTTGTAGTTCTTGTGTGGCACATTTCTAATTAATTCAAAACTTAATGCTTAGCGAACAGCAATTTTAGTAACACGAACCATGATAAAGAAACCATCAGGAACTTATGAGCAGGCAATTAGAAAGAGTGAGAGTGAAAATGCTCATGTATTATCTGCTTTGTGCTGCTGCAAGCCAGCCTAGTTTGTACAACTCCCACCTGCTGTAATATTGTTATTCTTCTGCTGTCCTGTTTCCTCTATTTTTTCTCTCTGCATAATTATCTCATAGTATCCTGTGTTCCATCTCTTTGCTCTTTCTTGCATGCAGAACGTGTTTTCTTCAATTTGTTCTCTTCTCCCTGAGTGTCTTTTTCTTAAAAAAATCAGTTTACACTGACAATGAGTAGATAGTAGAAGAGTCCTGCTGGGTGCCCTCACTGTAACCTGATTTCCTCTGTATTTGTTCCATGGGAAATGGTTACCTGCAGTGTTTAAACACACTTTTAGACTGCTGATTCAGAACTAAAAAACTTAAAAAGGATAGAGAAATGAAATTTTCAGGATCATTTGGAATGTTAAGACTTTTGCTCAAAGCATTTTCAGACAGCAGCAGTCATAGTAATTTTTTACAGAATGACAGTTAAGTTCAGAACGCAGAAATTAAATTACTGGTTGTCCTAGACATGCCATTTCCATGCCTAGATGCCCTTCTGTGTACGTGTATAATAAACCAGTTCTACTTCTGCCTCGTGCCTATTGCTTTTTCTCACACTTTAATATATTTTCTTGCCCAAGTGATTTTTGTTCAATATATAGAAGCATATTTCACAGGAACTGACTTGATGTGGGATAGTGGTTTGGTAATGAAATATGGAGCTGTTCACAAGTCTGGGTTTAGCCCACATTAATAGTAAGTATAAAGCATATCTATCTAACTGGCATTTGGTGGCTTCTATGAAACTGTTTGGGGGTTTTCAGTTTATTTCCTAGTGGAAAAAGTCCACATCACATAAAGCACCATCACCATTGATAATAAATTGAATCCTTGTTAACAGTCTTTGCAATAGGATGAGGAAGTATTTACCTAGTCTGGCGTGCAGTGGCATTGTGTATGGTTAAATAGTCACTAGTACATCTCATCCCCAGAGTGGGCTTTATTGCAGTGATGGAAAAAATGACCCTTGTGTGGTTTATTATATCAGTTTAAGATTGTAAAGTTGATAGGCATCATATAAATATAAGATCATAGACAGTAACCAGTACTTTCATAAATCTAACTTACTCTAGCTAGTATAGTGTACAACACCCACATAGAGCTGCAGAATTCAGTTAACAAGCTAGAAAAGATTCAGAAATGTGTCATCTGCAGCTGGATAACTAGATTCTGTGGGCTAACTCCTGAAAGATGATCACCTCTCTGGATTTGTATTCTTTAATTAATCTATAATATTTCCTGGTTCAGTGATTTCAGAAATTGCGTGGTTTTGTGTAAGTGATACACCTGTACTAAGAAATACTGCCAGCACCATCCTTGATCTAGTTTTGAATGAAGCTCCCAACTTTGTCTCCATTGCTGAGCCCTGGCTAAATGGCACCTTCAGCCCTGGTTTAGTCCAACTAGTTACCACAATTTGGTGCAGCACAAACCATAGTGGATCCAAAGCAAGCAAAAGTAAGAAAATGGGAATGGGAGTTGCACCTATTTCCTTACTGCCTGGGCCCAGACATTTGGATGGACAAGTGCCAGATCTGATCATAAACTACAGAGTGAAAGTTGAGGATGCAACACATGTTCCATTCTCATGATCTGTCCCACTGCCTTACTCAGTTGGTTGCTATTTTGACTGACAGATCAGTAAATGACCTTCAGTTTATTCTAGGCGGCTGGAGAAGCTTTTCTGTCATCCAGTTTCAACCCAGAAGACACCTGAAGGATACCCTGGGCAGGATCTGATATAAACAGACTCCTCATAGATGATCGTGCTATTGAACTGCCTGGTTTTGTACCACCGAAGACAGTGGATGACCATCAACCATATTAGGGTGTTACTTGGAGCATGTGCACACCTGATGCACAAATGAAGAAACAAGGATTCACTACAGTGTGAATGTAGAAGCCTCCAAACCATTGAATGCACTGTGAACAAGTCTTTTCATTTCCAGGCAATATGGCAATGGCACATTTTGCATTTCCTGAAGCTCTTGAATGGATCTGAAACCTTTCTATTAACTTGTAAATGTTGCTGTTTCCATACGAAAATACCACCATCCATTTGATGATCATGGCCTTTTCTTTTTTTAGGTGATTGCACGTCCATTCTGCAGTAGGTGTGTGCATGCCTTGTGCATAGTTGTCAGAGAACCTTTTCCCTCAGTGGTAACCCATCCAGGCAGTCTGAGTGCCCTCTGTTGCCATGCATCACTTCTTGCTGTTACAGGAGAGCAGAGCTGCCCTGATCCCTCTTAGAACCTTCTTACAGTCAGTGATGATTGTTGGACTGTTTCTAATCTTGTTATTGCAAGTTTATTTCTGTCACTCATTATGTACATAGTCTGTTTCTTGTTAAGTGCTTAGTTCAATATAATGTATAGTTAGTGCAGTGGTCCTCAACATGGTGCCCGCGGGGGCATCTAAATGTGCCCGCATCCTGGCCAACGGTCGAGCATCCGCCGAAATTCGGCAGCATTTCGGCGGATGCTCGACTGCCCCTACGATCCAGACGAAAAGGTTGGAGACCACTGAGTTAGTGTAAGGTTTTCATTTTTTAGGTCCATTTTGAACCCAATTTGATTCTCAGTACTGGGACTACAGCCATGTCTCTCTCCCTGGAGTTCAGGTCCTGTGGGTCATGTGTGAGACTGATGCCAGTTAGTGACCCACACCCTAGTTGCCTAAAATGTTTTGGGGTGTCACACATCAGTGACAAGTGTCACATTTGTAGAGGCTTTAAGAAGCCTCACTCTAAAAAAGATAGAGCAGTGATACTTAAGTGTCCCATAACGGAGGCAGCACTTCACCCTCCATTGGAGCCATCTGGTTCAGAGCATACGTTGAGTGTGGCACCGGTGGTACAGAGTGCATCTTCTTAGATGTCTTTGGCACCACGTTCTGTGTGTACAGCACTGAAGAAGAGACGCAGATCTACTAAGAACATGGTACATCATCCAGCAAGATCTTCAGTACTGAGGCTAGCTAGAAGCAAGGACTCTGGCAGGGACTTTGAAAGTAAGTGTTCTCCAGAGCATTCCTCTGCTACGAAGAGTGGGTTCAGCAATTCAGGAACCTATTCTAGGTCTGTCAAGGCCAACCCCAAAAGTTCCTATACATCAGATCCAAGACACAGTTCCAGTACGAATGACACTGGAAGCATATGCTGCTGCCAGAGAATTGCTTAACCTCTTGGTACCAGTATTCCTGACAGTGCAGGAAGTGTTATAACTGGTACCAGCAACTTTGGTTCCTACACCAGCTCTGTAAGAGTATGCAGTATGATTGCCACTTGTAATACGTAGGCGGCTGGTACATTCCAGGGACAAGCCATCGTTAGTATCCCTGGTACCACCTTGTCTGGGTTCAGCTTACCTATCTCCTGTTCCCACAGGTTCTACTCCACCATTATCACAGGACTGAGTCATATTTATCAGATTCAAAAGGGTCCATGGAAGTCACAGCAATCCCAGTAGTGGGCACTTCACAAGGGGCAATGGCCTGTGAAAACATGGGACCTACCACCACCATACCAATGGCATTTCTGGACACCATGGTGGGTCCCTCCCCCTGCTCAGATATCTCGGCCATCTGAGTTGACTTCCTTGAGGGTACACCAAGATCATTGGCACTGCACACAATATTCTCCAATACCTGCCACTGGGACTTGTACAATTTGTACAGCTCCTCCACCTCAAGAGGCAGAATAGTCGTTGCCTCAGTGTCCAGGTGTTTCTTCTTCCTCATCATCAGATGAGACTGTAAAAATGGAGAGTGATTCTCCACCAGCAGATGATTATGGGCTCACCAAGAACTGCATAAGAGGGTGACCTGATTTGGACATTCAAGCAGAAGGGGCCAATGAAAAATCCCACAAGCTAATGGACATTTTAACATCTGTGGTACCCTCCAGAGTGGTCTTTTGATCACTGAAGCAATTCTGGACTGGTTAAAATATTGTAGCAGACCTCTTCTTCCTCCCACCTGAGGCTAAATGGGCAGAAAGGAGTGGGAGTAGAGGTATGTCCCTTGTAAGGCTAACACCTCTACTCTCACCTGCCTCTGGTCCCTTTGGTGGTGGCAGCAGCTAATGAGCAGGAGAGGCAGGGACACCAAGCATCACACAAAAGAATACAGAATCAAGAAGGCTGGATTTGTATGGTCATAAGCTTTATTTGACAGGAGGCCTGCAGCTACAAATTGCTAGCCAGCAAGCTCTCCTAAGTTGCTATGACTTCACCCTATAGGAAAATATCATGAAGTTTAAACACAGGCTACCAGAGGAGTCCAGGCAAGAGTTTGCTCTCATGATGAGGAGAGCAAGCTGGTGGCAAGTACAGCTCTTTAGGACAGTTTGGATGCAGCAGACTCAGCAGCTTGATCCATGGCATTTGCCATATCTCTGAAGAAGTGTTTGTGGCTGCAGCAGACTACTTAAAATTTGCCATTTAAGGGCTTGTCACTCTTTTCAGAAAAAACAGATTATAGGCAATATAAAGACAAAAGATTCCAGGGCAACACTGAAGTCATTTAGAATGCACACTGGTGATAAAAAGGAAGCAATTCCAGTCCCAGTAGGCTCACAGGTATCAGAGCTTTATTCCTTGGCCCAAAGACCTGCCAAAGAAAAGGAGCAGGAATTACAGGAGGCAGTCATTAACCCACTCAGCATCTGCAACAGGAGGTTACACTCAATCAGCGGCCCAGTCATTCCAATCATTCCTTCTCGAGAACAGGGCAACTGGTGTGCTGCCCTCGGCTTAAAGGACATTTACTTCCATATAGTGATCCATCCGGATCACTGCAAGTTTCTCAGGTTCATAGTGATTGGAACACACTACTAATCCACAGTACCTCCATTTGGCCTGTCAGCAGGGCCTTGAGTTCTCACAAAATGTGCAGCCTAATCTGTTGTCTTCATAACGTAGAAGGAGTTCATTTCTGAATGTTCATACCATACACACAATCATATAAGCAAGAGAATACATGTACTTACTACTGTTGTAATCAATGTATTTGGTAACCAAATTGCTAAACCATCATTAGTTGCCTACATCTGGGGAGGCAGAGACAGTAAATGAAAGAGAATATTTAAAACAAAGATACAGTTAGAAAATCCTTCTAAGTAGGAGAATTTTCCGTAGATTCTGTCACATTTTTGTTCACAAAAAGGTAGTTTTCCCCAGTTGAATTACTGGAATAAGCTTTAAAACATTGCACAATGGCTTATAAGCATAAATCTCTTTTGATCAAATTGTGGGCCTGATCTTGCAACCGCTCCATGTTTGGACCTTCCATTGAACTCAATGGGGATATGATTTAAATAAGGATTGGTACATAACAAGGGGGGTTCTGCATGTGACGAGCTTGCAGAACTGAGTCCTTTGCACCCAATTAAACTGATTAAGATGGATTCCACTGGCATGACTGAGATCAGAACTTGGCACTTTGACTTTGTAGGGCATTCCTGATATAATGAACATGTATGATCAAAACGAATGTGCTCTGTAATGAGAAGGACACAGGACAGAGAGGGAAAAAGGGGGAGGACACCAGCAAGAGACTCTCTCTAATATGCTGCTTGTCAAAATGGTCAAGGGGAAAAGGAACAAGTGGTGAAAAGGGGGTGTATTCTCTATTAATGTAAGAGATTGCTATTGCCTGTAACTACATATGTAGTATCTAGACGAACTTCAGATTGTTATACACACTGTTCCTATTGTTTTAATCTGATTTCTCATTCTCTCTCTCTCTCTCTCTCTCTCTCTCTCTCTCTCTCTCTCTCTCTTTCTCTCTTTTCAACTCCTGTGGTTTTAATTTATTTAAGAAATGTGCACACTGTCCCAGAAAAGTGAAACCACCTTAAGTGAAGGAATTGGGTCTGGAATCAATCATCCTCTGGGTAGTCAGTCAAAAGGGCATGAGGTAAAGGGTTCACTCCCACAAGGTATGTCGCTATAAGGACTCCAACCCAAATGGTAAATCAAAAATGTCTGAGATCATAGATATGTGTTAACAAACATATGTACCAATCATGGATTATTTGAATGAGTCAGCTTGTAGCAATCTCTACTCTGGGCCAGAAGACCATGAGTTTAGTTTCTACATGATAACGTGGCCTAACACCTCCTACATATACTGCACTATGGTACTGGAAGATTGTCAAAGGGGCTCCAGAACAGAGATGAAAGTGAAGTCTCCACTTTCACGTCTCTTCTGAGGCACAACTCCAATGGCTGTCTAGGCAAAAGCTAAAAGACCAGTGGGACTTGAACCCATGGAAGTTAAAGATCCATGACAATTCTCAGAGCACAGAGCATTTTGGTACCCTGGCCAACATTCAGTGACAAAAAGTCTTAATAGTTAAGGCTGCATGGGAGTCACTACTGAGTGATATGTTTATAGCCACTACACCATCCATATTTAACTGCTGTAATCACTTTCAGAAAGTACCATTAGCAGGTTCGTTTATAAGCCAACTCCCCATGATAGATAAGTAACAATGGGGAAAAAAATTGATCCATTCATAAGCTGACCTTATAATTCAGGGGTCAGCAAACTTTTTGGCTCCCGGGCTACCAGGATAAGCCACTGGCGGGCTGAGACGGTTTGTTTACCTCAAGCATCTGCAGGCGCAGAGGTAAACCTAAGTAAACAAAGTGTCCCAGCCTGCCAGCTGCTTACCCTGATGGGCCGGGACAGCAACTGGTGGGAAAATTTGGGGAGAAGGGGGGAGAAGCTGGGGGTCAGGGGACTAAACCCTGTGACCATCTCCCACATGACCCCACCCCTAGCCCAGAACCCCCACAATCTCCCCATCCCATCCCTTTCCACCTTAGCTGGGGCGGGCCGGGGAAAATGTCTCCAGCCTGGCTGGAGCTGCGCTGGCAGGCTGGGC